>NC_089751.1:47115616-47255616 GCF_040412425.1 Macrobrachium rosenbergii | reverse complement strand
AGTGTTAAGAAATCGATGAGAGGTCTTTCAAGGCTTAATATTAAATGAAAATATGTTTGTATTATTTGTATAGTTTTATGTCTAGGTTCGACTTTTATGGTACTAAAAGGTTCAGAATAGTTGAAATGTCGTCTTTCGACTGAAAAAGTATAAGATTTCCCATTATTAGCTTATATGTGTATAAGATTTATTAGCTTATATATATATATATATATATATATATATATATATACATATATACATATATAACTTTAACACAGTTTTCTATGCCAACGTTATTGGAGTTGAATCCATAAAAAGACCAGCATTTGTAAATTGTCTGTTGGCGTAATTACCAAATAGTTTTGATACAGGAGACAAAAGAGTAACGACTTTATAATAAGAAATTCACTTCAGCTTATTAGAAATTTATTATTTCGCTGATTAATTTCAGTGCCAGAATTACTCTCAGTTACTTTATTGGTAGAGCAATCCGCTTGCAATAGCAAGGTTTGGGGTTTTATTCTCACCTCTCCTCTCCAGTCGACCCAACCTTTGGTGGGTACTAGTGCATGCTGGGAGTCAAAGAATGGCCAGAAAGGAACTGGCCACCCCATTGCATTAGCCTTTGCTCTAGTATACATGTCATACAAACAACGTATCCCAAATGCCATTTTATGGTTTGGGACAGACTTTGGCTGAATTTTTTTATTCTTAAAAACTTTGTCTATTATTATTATTATTATTATTATTATTATTATTATTATTATTATTATTATTATTATTATTACTGAAATGGAACTATCCAGAAAAAAACATTTACTTGCTCAGCAAGGGCCCACAGCAGCCTAATATTTTTTGCTATGATTTCCAAAAACTCAAATAGGTTTTTTTTTTGTATGGGAGATGTACTTCCTTAGACCTAGCCAAGGTGATTAGCAAATTTCACATTCACAGAAAACATTCCTGTCAAAAAAAAAAACATTAACAGGCAGCACATCTTGACGTGAACATAAAAAATTCTGCTATTAAATGGAAGGGAGGCAGTTGCTGTCTGAAACTGACATACGAGTAATTTCATTTTTTTAAATGCAAGGGTGGTGAGGCAAGTTGATCAAATTAACGAAAGTTTATTGGTACAGTTTAAGGGATAATTTGATCTAACCGTCGACTTTTGATGCAGCATGTAACCAAGGAATGGTGATCGTCTCATTTTTTTTGTTATTAACTGTTATCGTCACAATTTCACGCACTTCTTTCTTCAGATAAGTCTGCCATGACAGATGGCATCTGTCTACTTCCCATATTTCTTAAGGGATTTTAGTAAACGGTTTTGTTTCTGCTCATATTAAGCTATACCTGCCTGTTAACTTTTTAAGCAGGAGTTTGTCCTATTCATTTGAATTTTACTGATTACATTGGCCAGGCATATGCAAGTACAGCTTCCGTACAAAAAATTTCAATTTGAGAGTTCATTGATATTGGTGGAAATGATGGCCAAAAAAGTACCATGGAAATGAAGAAGTTACGAGTCCATTATCTGGCTGTTGCATTTCCATGACAAAAAGTGTCTCCAGCTTGCGGAAGCAGCGTCGATCAATGCATCGTTTCCTACCGTGCATGAGCTTGATAAGACGCGTTAAATAATTGTGAGGTCACGTCGCGGAGACTGTAGGAGGAAAAGGTCGCCGAGGATCTGCCGAGGCCAAGATAGTGAGCGTGCCCCGACGACGGCCCAACTCCCAAGTCCCAAGCAGCCTGCCACAGCACAGCACAGCCAGTCAAGTCAGTGTTGCCCCGGACTTGATGGAGTGTAGGTGTACCAAGGCTCGACTCAGTCTTGAGACCACCCCCTACCCCCTGTACCCCGTCTCCCTCAAACACTACCTCCCCAGGCCCCGTAATACCCCGTACCAGCTGTGGTTTATTTCGTCATATTTATGTTACAGACCCCAGGATTTTATGGTCTATGTTTTTCGTGTTTGTGAGTTAACTGTGATCCCCGTCACTGGCAAAATGAGTTCTTAAACGATTGTGAAAGTGGATTTTGTGATAATTTGACTTACTCTGGTGGCGTGCGGGTAAATATGAAAGTAATGGTGGTAACTTCTACTGTGTCCGTCTCATTAACCGTGTTACGGAATTGCTGGAAAGCGTTGGATGGAAAAAAACGAAAAGAAAAAAGCATTTAAATTTTAGGTGAAATGTGCATCTGACCTTTCAAGTCCAGAGGAGGACGAAGTCGCGGAGTGCTATTTCCATTGTTGTAGTTCCCCCTCGAGAAAAGCACCAGAGAATGTCTCTTTCCTTGTTTTGCTGAAACCGAATTAATCATGTTCTTTTTGCACACATGTTCATTAGTTGTGTTTTTGTTTGTCGTTGGATGTTCTGTCGTCGAACAAAGGAGTGATGCTGATGTATTAACTTGTTTTAAGAGAGAAATGTTATTATAAAATGAATATACGGTGTTTTAGAAGAGAAATGTAGCTATAAAATGAACATTTGGTGTTTTAGAAGAGAAATGTTGCTATAAAATGAACATTCGGTGTTTAAGGAGAGAAATGTTGACATAAAATAAACATTTGGTGTTTTAGGAGAGAAATGTTTCAATAAAATGAACGTTCAGTGTTTTAGGAGAGAAATGTTTCTATAAAATGAACATTCGGTGTTTAAGGAGAGAAATATTGATATAAAATGAACATTCGGTGTTTAAGGAGAGAAATGTTGCTATAAAATGAACATTCGGTGTTTTAGGAGAGAAATGTTGCTATAAAATGAACATCGGTGTTTTAGGAGAGAAGTGTATCTCTCAGCAGCTTAAATTAACGGAATTTGTGGTGTTGAAAAATTAAGTATATTTCTTGAAAGGTGATGTAAGACAGTGTAGTTTGACCGAAGCCGACGTGTCTTGAACTATCTAAAGATCTTGATTGAAATTAGAGAGTTATTGTACGTAAGTCATCGAAATTAGGTGAATTTGTAGAGGATTGTTAAACATTAAGAACGTATATCGATAAACGCGACAGCCAACTGATGCCTTCTAGTGCATAGAAACAAGTACATTAAATTTTGTGTTTTTATGAATGCGGCAATTTAGGTCTCACACACAACAAGTAAATGTTGGGTGTGGACGATGTTTTTGTGTGTATTGTACCATAGATGTTCTATTTCTACGGAGTCACTGTATTTCTTTTGCTCCAGTTTCTATTTGGGCATCGTTGGTGTACTGCGTCATGCTGTGTGAAGAAATGGATATTGTTTGGATGTAATTTGGGACCTTGTTTATGTGTTGATGTTTGTAAATTGTGTAAGCTCTTTTGCATCGTGAAACCCGCATGTGTTTACTGAGAGGCAGAGTGTATTACGTGGGCATGTGTGCATTCGTGTGGACATGTGCGTTTAATTATGTCGGGTTGGTAAAAGGCAGTTGATAGTGTCTAGTGACAAGGCCAGCCAGTGAAGAGAATTGAGAGAATTGGGGTTGGGGGGTACCCAGGGGATTGCTTAGATTGGGGCATGGACATGCATGCCATGTCTTCTTGCCTTGCTATGTCGAATGTGTGTCTTTTTATTGTTTTATTTTTTTATTTTCTTGCCGTCTTTCTTTTTACATGAAAGTGATTCTGGAAATGATATGGTTGAAATATTGATTTCATAAAAAGGAAATATTTTACGTGGTGTTAACGAGAGTAAATGTAGCTCTCAGCTTCGACTGAGTCGTGCTGTTTGTATGCTAAAGCTGTTACCACATTATTTATATATATATATATATATATATATATATATATATATATATATATATATATATATATATATATTATATATATATATATATATATATATACATATATATATATATATATATATATATATATATATATATATATATATATATATATATATATATATATATATATATATATATATATATATATATAAAGACTTTTCAATAAGATTTTTATGAATCGCAGGTGTACGTGCTGTTAAATGTATACGTGTTTGTGTACATGTTCATATTTTGCTCATGTTGGTCTATATCCAGGCTTTATTTAGATTATTGCTTTAATAAAGTTGCAAGTTGCAACCGCCCAGTTTATTTTCATCGTAATATATTGGAAGCTCTCTCTCTCTCTCTCTCTCTCTCTCTCTCTCTCTCTCTCTCTCTCTCTCTCTCTCTCTCTCTCTCTCTCTCTACCAAGGCAAAAGGGCACACCCTAGTAATGTCTTCTTTTTCACGGTTAGAGAAATTTGTTGTTTAATTTAAGAACAAGAAAACTCTTATGGTTTTCTTTTCTGTGTAAATGAGGTTTGCATTGATTTTTTTTTTATTCTGTTCAGTTGCACGACACTTTCCCCAGTTGAGGCTGCTGAATTGATGATGTTACACAAGTGTTACGGTCATTCCATTTTGCCGCGATCAGATTTAGTACAACTAACGATGTATTGGGAAAGCTACTTTCTGTTGTTTCACTCAACCGCGGTATTTAAAATTTTGTGTATTCTCTCTCTCTCTCTCTCTCTCTCTCTCTCTCTCTCTCTCTCTCTCTCTCTCTCTCTCTCTCTCTCTCTCTATTATATGTGTGTGTGTGTGTGTGTGTTTGTGTTTGATTTTAAATCACGAAAAATGAAAAACGTGATTATTATACGAACAAAGTTACAGCCACGAAGAACTTTGTTCATATATATACACAAACATATACACATACATACATGTATGTATGCATATGTATACAGACATACATACGTACATACATACATAGCCTACATGCACAAGGACATTTACTGTTTGCTAGGATATAGTGAAGGTCTTCGTCACCTGAGTTGTGAATTTGAATTGTTACATAAGGATGTTCGCAACCATCAACTTTTATGTCTATGACAACAGTTGTGTGGTCTCAGTCGAGTGGTCTATGAACAACAGCCCTAAACTATCAAGGCAGTAATTTGACGATTTTGTATATTGAAGCAAAGGCCTTGTTTAGACCCAGTACCTGATATACTACTATCGCAAACTCATAGATCAAATATTTATATGAATTTTGCCTGATTTAGAATATGAGTTTCCCCTACAGAAATCTTTTTGGATTTTAATTTGAAACCCACAATTTGTTCCTGAGCAGTACAGAGTTCCAGTTTAGTGAAATATAATTTTTAGGTTGTCCTGAGGGTACCAAAGTTGTAACTGAATGCAGAGTTTCAGAAATTGTTTATATTTATTTTAGTCTCACCATCCGTATTCTAATATGGATTTTGGGATCTGTGATTGCCTAAACAAGGAATTCCTTTCAAAAGACTTCCCATTTCCGTAATGCAATATCTCAGGTTTTATTCTTGCAAAAAAAAAAAAAAGGCTTCCCGTGTCTCCAACAGCCGAACGAAGTAAAAACGAAAAAAGAGATGACCGTAAGCGGAGTCACACGGAGGTACTACACGCGTTTGTATGTAAAAGGTCGACCAGAAGGTCGTTAGTATGCGGGTCAGGTCATCGCGCTCGCTTTGCTGAAAGTAAAGCATCCATTCATTTGTTACCGTGTGATTTCCATTCGGGGATTCTTGATAATCTTGCTCCATGGGAGAATTTTGTGTTTGGGACGTTGGTTTTATCTCGCTGACTTGTAGTAAACGCTTGTGGGTGTGAATGCAGTTTTTATCTGATAAGAAATTTGTTCAGCGTTGCTTTCTCGTCTGTGCCATGTTTAAAAACACAGTAGAGGAATATTCTGTAAGAATTTGTTTACAGTTTATTATAGTCTTTTGCGTGCAGTAATATTGGAGTTTTCAACGTAAACTTATTGGCAAAAATCTTAGTAATCGTATGTTTGATGGAATTTAGTCACTGACATTGATATACAATCAATATTATCTCTCTCTCTCTCTCTCTCTCTCTCTCTCTCTCTCTCTCTCTCTCTCTCTCTCTCTCTCTCTCTCTCTCTCTCTCTCTGAATTTATATATATATATATATATATATATATATATATATATATATATATATATATATATATATATAATGTGTGGCCCCCATTAAGGTATGCAGATAATGAAGAGTAGGCTGTATGTTAAGCCTTTCGATCGAGCCGTACATCCGTTAAGATGCACGGAATAAATCGCTTATTCACTCGATGCTGTAAAATCTCCTTTTGATATTTAGGCAAATAATTTTGAATGGTCCTCGTGTGTGTCCCGTGATGGTCGGTGAAGGGGATGTGTGAGTTGGAGAGGGGGGGGGGTGTGATTGTGGGAGGAGGCTGTGGGTTTGCCAGTTAGTGGGCGTGGAGGAATTCATAAAGAGAATCCTTCGCTCATGATGTTGTCTTAGGATGGGCGGGGAAGGGAGGGGGGGTGTTGATGGTGCGGGCGTGGGCTGGACATTTTGGAAGACGAGATTTAACTCCTAAAATGTTGCTTGATTCAAAAGCCTTTACTTCATTTAGGTCCCCCCCAAAAATAGGCTTTATTCAAAATTTTACTTCATTTAATATTTTGAAAGTCGGCCCCGAAAGGATTTTTTTTTCTTCTTTATTATGTAACTCCTTTAGATATTTGATTCAAAAGGACATTTTGACGCTTTCAAAAGAGTCCTTCCTGCCCACCTGGTCCCTTGCTGTTGTGGTTTGGGGGATTTAAAATCGTAAACTTGGTAGCTGGTCCTTTTAGACGTCACTCATATCTCTCTCTCTCTCTCTCTCTCTCTCTCTCTCTCTCTCTCTCTCTCTCTCTCTCTCTCTCTCTCTCCATACAAACGCACGTCTATTTACCTTTTACTGTTTCATATATGTATATATATATATATATATATATATATATATGTGTGTGTGTGTGTGTGTGTGTGTGTACATATATATGTATATATAATATATGTATGTATGTATGTATGTATATATCTATACATATCCGTGTGATGTGTGTATAAACTATACTGTATGTGTGTGGTGTGTTTTGTAAAGGATAAATGATGTTGGTATATGCAAGTTCACAAGTCTTTTATGGCACCGTCAAATTCGTACCCTTACTAACTTAAAAAAAAAATAAAATTAATGTCCCCCTCCCTGTTTACGCAAGATACCATAAGACCGCGTTTTGGTAGTTCTTAAGAATTAAAAACGGAAGCATATTCGTTGTGTGTTTGTATTAAGATTTTATTTTTACATTAGATGGTTTTCTTCACGTACCGATGTTTATTCGCCTGTTCACTGCTGTTTACGTTTATGTCATTTTACTCAAGCTTAATCATCATCATCATCATTCTCTCTCTCTCTCTCTCTCTCTCTCTCTCTCTCTCTCTCTCTCTCTCTCTCTCTCTCACCCCGTTTTGGGATGAAGATCTCTTGCTGACATCTGATTTGATCGTGTTTACCCGTCAGTGTTAAAGAGATTCTGCGTGGGTCCTCCACCCTACTTATCTTTTATTTACTGTTTTTTTCTACTCGTGTTTGAAAGGATCATTGAGTTCTCGTCGAATTTATTCTAATATGGAAGCACTTACTGTTTGTTAGCTACAGTCACTGTGTTGCAAGGGATAGTTATATTTCTCCCTATTATTAGGTTTGGTAGTGTCTTAATTACATAGTGAGTGACATCTATAATTCATTAAAGCCATAGTCCTGTTCATGAACATTTTTTTGCCTGTCCAAACCTCAGACTTAAGGAGAAGGATAAGTACAGGAATTCGGAGAAATGTTGTCTTGAAATAATAGATGGTAGAAATGCATTAGCATTTAACGAGAACATACTGTATGTGTTTAAGGATATACTCACATTATTTAGAACGTGTGCAAGGTCCTTCTGTAAAATGTGTTTTGAATGCGAATCATTTTCATCGTCAGTTCTGAGCCATTCAGGTCCAACGTCTTGTTTTCCTTGATGTCAGCATAAGAGTCTGTTTCCTGGACGTCCGCTCATGAGGCCTTTTGTCCTCCCAAATATGGAAGTTCTTCCAAGTCCTCCACGGGCATCTGTCAGTAGGCGGCCAAATATAGCGCGAAATAACACCCCAGTATTTTACCTCTCTCATTGACGGAATCCTGGAGGCGAAGATCTTGTGGGAACAGAGAACTTGCACGCATACACACACACACACATACTGTACACTCGCTCGGTATACACGCACGCTCTCACACACATACAACAGTACGCGGCTTAGGAGATGCTTGGTACCTTGCTCCCTCCCTCCCTCCACCCTCATGTCTTGTTTCTTCATCATGACGCCCACGACGTATAAACCTACGTCATCTCACCCTCACCCTCACACCGCTCGCCCCACCGACCCGCCCACCCTTTCTTTGAGGGCCACCAGATGCTTTGCGTTTTACACTCTTATACGCCCACTCGGTCTCGGCTATACAGCGTCTTTTCGTGCAGCTTTGGAAAACAGCGTTGTCAATCTTCTTCTTCTTCTCCTCTATATATTTATGAGATTTTCGAGTTTGCCTCTCCCTCCTTCGAATCCGTTTGCAAATGACGAAAAAGCTCTTTTTTTATATTATTATTACGTTCAGTTCATAGCGTTCTAAAATGAACGTATTCCGATTTCAATATTTAAGATCAAGGCATGGGTGTGACCGCTGGTATAATGACATTAGTAAGACGAGTATTAATAGATGTTATACCAACCCGTCTTGTCTAAGGGAAAATTTCCATCGTACAGTATGAGAGAATTTACGAAACTAAAGATTTGAAATAAGTATTTGAAACAATTTATACTGCGTATGACGCAGATTCTTTGAAATCGGACTATCACATTTTTTGCTTCATAGTCCCTCTCCCTCTCCCTTTCTACTCATCTTTTTCTACACAATTCCCTTGAGCAAGCAAAATGACCTTTGCCGGGAGAGAGAGAAGGAGCGAGAGACGCGAGTGAGGGTAGTGAGTAGTGACGTAAGGTGATTGATGACGTAGGTGGAATCCCAGTGATGACTGTAGACGACAACACATAACCCGCGGAGATGATGACCACTTGCGTTGGTGGTCAGGAGAACGAGCGAGAGGAGATTTGGAGTGATGCATGTGAGGATAATCATAAGGATCTGGACGCGAGGATTTAAAAAAAAAAAGAATAGAAATGAGCGATGTCAGTTTTTTGCTTTGATAAAGAGATATGATAGGATTTCTGGAAGGATGCTTGCAAGGATAATAATCATGGATGTGTGACGCTGTGGTAAAGTGAAACAAAAGATGGTAATTTTCTTCCTGGATGCAGAAAGACGAGATGAATTCTAGAATGTAGGGCGTAAGATTATGGAATTCTAGAATGAAGGATGTGAGATAATGGATAATGGATACAAGAACAAAAAAAAAAAAGTACAGAGATCAAATCTTTGCTTGGATAAAGAATTAGAAAGGTGTATGGATTTCTACAATGCCAAATATCAGATAATCAAAAGTGACGGTTTGTAAGATAAACATGGCAAAGGTATGTGGCTTTCAGATGGGAGTCAGGAGAAAGAGAATTGGTTGGTAGATGAAATGGAGTGAATAGATGGATGTATTAGCGAGTTGAAAGTACATTCGTGGGTGCCTGTTGCAATTCATGTAGTAATGAACCTTTTGAGGTTGGAGTGTGTTTGCTATCATGAAGTCTGGTATGGGAGTGAGTTTGTGTGGTTATTGGGGTTTGGAGGTGTTGTGGGGGGAGGTCATTGGGCACTTGGGTATGATAGGGAGTAGTCTATAAGGACTAGGAGTCCTATCTCCTACATCATTTTGAAGGTTTTTCTCTGTTCAACTCGTGGAATGTTAATTGAAGTGCCAAGGCAATAAAGAACACTGCGATCTCTAGCAAGACTGTCCAGCGTGTATTTGTTCATGTCTCCAACGCAGATGTTTGCTCAAGTAGTCTGAGAGCAATGTTCTGAGACACAACAGATTAAATGTGCTTCTAAAAATAAGCCCCCGTGTGTTGAGATGAGGGCTGCATTTCTGACCACATGTTTCTTAATGGATTTGCAAGATGTGTTTTATGTCAGTTTTGCCTTCTTAATTTGGTCGTCTTTCTCATTTGATACTAAACCTTTTTTTTTTATAGTATGTTTATACCAGGTATATTTGTGTAATAGAAGTATTCAGAAATCGCCAAGTTGCTGCCTTCATATCTCTTAAGTACTTTAAGAGGTAAACAGATGTGTTTGCAATTTTTAATCATGTAGCGAATAAACCTCCATTAGATCTCGTGTAACGAAGACAGTGTGTGAATTTCTAAAGCATGATGAGCTGTAGATCATAAATTATAAATTTGCCGTGTGACGAAGATGGTTACTGTGTACAATTAGTGTTTTGCATTATTTTTTATAAAAAGAAATAGCGTTAAAACGACAGTAAAGAAGTTTAGAGCAGTACAAGAAAAAAATAATAAATCGCCCTCAGAGCAATAATTTGCGTGGGGAAAACAGAGTTGGCCCTGAGAAAATGGAAAGAGGGAAAATGTAAGTCACTAGAGGAAGCACCATCCTTTCCCCAAGTAGGATGCTGATCGTCATCTCCGGGAAGCATTACAAAGGAACATCATTTTCATCCCAATCATCCTGGGCATCCGAACATCAGCCATCCTATCGCCATCAGCAATTCCATAAGGAACCTCAAGGATCAGAGGCAGAAGAAGACGACGAGGAGGAGGAGGAGGAGGTGGAGGAGGAAGGAGAGGTAGAGGCAGAGGAGGAAGGGGAGGAAGCCCTACCTCGTCCAACCCCCACCCCCCACAGCTCCGTCATCATTCCTCCTCGACTATCTTCGGCTTTCTTATCTGAAGTAGGGGGAGGATGGTGAATGTACGATGCCTGGCGTGCCAGGTTAAGTATCGGGTTCTGGCTGCCAAGAACACGAATCTGTTGGAGTGCCATGCCCCTCCGCACGTGCCCAAGTTCCCTTACAAGGCGCCAAAGCATAGGAAGCCCAGATCCTATAATAGGGTAGGTTTGCACTTCCTGTTTTTCGGAATTTGGTATTCTCATAATTCATGTTTATACGTATAAATTGATACATATTTCTCTCTCTCTCTCTCTCTCTCTCTCTCTATATATATATATATATATATATATATATATATATGTATGTATGTATGTATGTATGTATGTATGTATGTATGTATGTATAAACACACTCGCACCCAGGAATGTTAATTACACTTTAACAGTCATATAGTATATATTCCCATTTGTATTCATATTATTGAGGCCTTGTTTTTTTAAATGACATTGCTACTCTGGAATATTCAGTAAAGAAAAACAATTGTATCAAGCAACAGCATATCCTTGAACTTAAGTCTAAAACAAGGGAAAGAATGGATTTCACTGGAATGATAATTTAAGAACTGATCGACACCCCTGTCTGTCTCAGTGAATGGGTGATGTTACTTCGTCATATAATGCTTTTGACCTACACACACACACACACACACATACACACACATTCGCACACACACACCAATGGTAAAAGTACTCGTCACTGAAGTCGGAGGTTGTTACTGATGGGAGTTCGAATCTCCCAGGTGATGAATTATTTATCAATTGTAATTCCGCTTTGGTGTTATTTCCGAGATTGAGCAAATTGGATAATGAAACGACACTTGTAGCTTGATGTTTGTGAGTACACACACACACACACACACACACACATATATATATATGTATATATGTATGTATATGTATATATATACATACATTATTATATATATATATATATATATATATATATATATATATATATATATATATATATCTGTTTGTATAATGTGTATATGTACATACGTATGTCTTGGTGCACGTAAATACTGCAAATGTGTTCGATATTAAATATAAGCTAATGTGGTTCTCTCATAGTTTTCGTACTGAAGATTCTTGATGAAAGATCAGCTAATTAAAATCGCGGGTCTTGCGTTGCCCCCTCAGAGTTAATTACTGAGTAATCCCTTGTCTTAAAAGCATACAGGCAGAGCCCTTCGTCAGTCTCAGGGGAAAACGAACTCTACGCGAATAAGCTGATTGTGAATATGAAGCAGTTCACTGCAATTGTTGTCGCTCAGTGGTACGCATCATTTTCCTTAACTAGGCTTATTGATTATGCTGTTGAGAATGTTGCTGGATCCTGTGCACTTTGTTGCTAGTTATCTGTGACTTCGATTGTATGCTTTTTTTAAGTGTTCTGTTATGTTTTTTTATGTCGGTTTTGCTTGGTGTTTTTTAATGATAAATAGTGTGGTTGAGTTCTAAGTTATTCAAAGTATTGTTGTTGTTAGGTTATCTTACATCAAGTTAGTTACGCATAGTTACTGTAGAGTGTTGAGTGACCTTTTACAGTCATGGAGAGAGAGAGAGAGAGAGAGAGAGAGAGAGAGAGAGAGAGAGAGAGAGAGAGAGAGAGAGAGAGAGAGAGAGCAAAATCATCATAGACTAATAATTAAATATACAGTACTTGAGTTTGATTCTTCAAACCGCGTCTTTTTCTTAAGACGTTGGTTATGTATGTAATCCTACATATGATTAGGCCTATGTTAGGTTAGATAGGAGGCAGTTGACTTCGGACAGTCTGTCAGTTATGTGTTGAGACTTCAGAATCAGAATTCTTTGATAATTTTAGTGTGTGTTTGTTTCCTTAATGCCAGCAAGATTCAGCTGTCTTTTTCCCATTGTTACTGAGAACTCATATCGAGTTAATATTTTTCACCGGCAAACTACCCATCCACATGTTTTATTTCCACGTTCTCCATTGCCTTAGCGAACTATATACTGCGTACGCCACAGGGTTAACGGGAAAAGTGTTTTACCACAAAATCAAGACCAGAGCTACGTCCCTGCGAGCAATGTGACCCATTGAGAGAGAAAATGAGAGCAGGAAAATGACTTCGTCATTACCAGGAAGCAAGAAGGAGGCCTCAGAGAAAAAAACGGGAAAAGTAGTAGTTTTTTTTTCCCCCGTGCCAGATGTTGTAGATCGTGCCCGTATAGCTTACTACCCCAAAAGCTTTTATAAGACGTTGTTGTAGCCGTCATAGCACAGCCTTGTAGGAATGTGACTTAACATCTAGGCCAGGGTTGGTTTCTGCCAGGCGTTTTTGATGGAGATCCTTGGAGGTATGGAGGAGGGGGGGAGGGCGAAAGGGGTGCAGGAGGAAGAGTAAAACATCTCTCGCCCACTTCACTCACCCACCACCCACTGCAGACCCTGACCCACCACTGTCATTGTTACTAGTTTATTATTGGACAAATTGCCACTGATGAAAGGCTAGCGGTAATGGCAGCGATGCAAAGGCCTTTGCAGGAGATGGCATTGGGGTCGGCCATTGTCGACCTTTGGGGCGACTGATGGATTGGGTAAGGCCGAGATTCGTGTCTTTGTAGCTCGAGTTCCGGCAGTTGTTGCATACGTAAAGTACAAAAGTCTTGAATCGGAGGTTATCGTCGTTACAGTAACAGAGTACCACAGAAACAGATGGCATAAAACAGTAATTACAGAAATAGAATACATTAAGCAGTCGGAATGTGAATTATTGCCATCAGGTACAAGTAGTTGCTTTCATAAGTGGCTTTTAGTATTTAGAGACGCATATGGAAAGTGCGTGAATGTTATGACTTAATATTCACAAATATTATTCGTATTTTGCTTCCTTATTCATCATATAACTTTCGAGGGATGAGTTGAAAGGAATTATGAATGAGTGGAGGAGACTGCTACATCGTCACTTGAAGTCCCTCGTATATTTGAGCGTTTGAGTATATACTACAGTTATTAATATTGTTACTTGAGATGCATTCTGAGGACTAAAAGGAGAAGAGCGATGGCGATGCTGCAGATTATGCGCCTTCCAGGTGTAAGTACTTATGAGACTCCAGTCGAACCAGCACGCACGTACGCATACACACACACATACACACACACCTGGTCTGACCTCGCCTTTATCCCCAGGTGGTTGTTGAGGTACTTGATACTGGTGGTAAATTGCTTCAGGATTTTGGAGGGCGTGGGGCTGGGGAGGGGGGAGGAGGAGTTAGAGTGAGAACAGGGAAAGAGGGAGAATTCGTAGTATTCAGACAAAAGATGGATACTATAGTATATGCTTAATCCTGAGTATGTTCAGCATGCGTATTTGTGTGTGTGTGTATGTGTGCAGGGTTTGCAGCCTTATATGTACATATATGGTCCGTGCACAAGTATCATGTCTTTTTTTTTCTACTGAATATTGAGAAAGGAAAGTGAAATATTCATGCGGTTTTCATATGAATATTTGTGATTTTGCAGAAGTGATTAATATACATGTATATATACATACATACATACATACATACATACATACACACACACACACACACACACACACATATATATATATATATATATATATATATATATATATATATACTGTATGTATATATATATATATATATATATATATATATATATATATATATATATATATATATATATATATATATATATATATATACCTTCTCTGTCATTATGTATATCCAGTAAATGAGAAAGAGATCATAAAGTCCCCACGGACTTTGTAGTTTCCATTGACGTCATCGCTCTTCAATAAAAACATTAAGCAAGTAAAAAAAATAAATAAATAAATTGTTCATTCGCGCCAAGTTACACCAGGTGATGCTTAGCGTGTCCGGGTGTCTACACCCGAATTTTTTTCTCTTTCTCTCTCTCTGATTCGTCCTTTTTACGAGAGTTCTCCCACATCTGGCCGACGCATATTGCTCCGAGACGTAAATTCTTTTGCGTAAGGCTGTGCGTGTGTGTGTGATTCTCTGCATGCTCGAGTAATACTAGTATACTATAAGTATGATCAGTATGATTAAGGTCTCTGTGGGTAAGCCAGTGCTAGTTACGAATAACGAGAATTGCGTTTCATTCCTCAATAGGCGTTAATTTCTTAGCATTCCAAATTCAGGTGATGTGTTTATCCCTTCATTCAAAAGTAAGGATAGCCTAAAGAAACCGAGTGTTTTAATTTCCGTATTCGCTCAAAATCGTATGATTTCGTCCAAGTCAAACGCAACATTAGACAGAATGTCGTGGTCTTACCTAAACAGAACGGGTTCTGTCTGTTGCACCTTCGCCGTGTGAGATTGGTTGAAAGATCGTAATAAAAAAATTGGGTGGAGTTGTGATCTTCCAATGGGGTTGACATTTAAGGCTATATAGGTAGCCCCCATCCCACTAATGATGAATGGATGGGTGGTTTATGGGATGGATTGCGTTGTATGAGAGACGGTTGGTCTACGGGAGGTCATGGAGCGACCTGGGAGGTTGGAGACTCAAGTTTTGGTCTTGAAGCCGCCGTATGAGATTCATTTGTTTGCGTTGGCGACTTCTTAGTCTGTTGATGATGACGGCAAGTCTCGATCGATCAGTCATGCAAATCGAGAGGTATCTTAGCACTTGAGAAGGCTCTCAATTCGAGATAGGAAGGAATGTGTGGCTTAGCATAAATGCAATGGGTTATATTCAGCAGTCCAACTTAGGAAGATACTTGATAGTAACGGAGCCACATTGGGCAAACCCATCCGCAGGGTTGATGTCTTATGCAGTTGCCCACCTGGAGGAAAATATTAAAAAGAGGCGAAAACCTAAGTATGCGGTAATGCAAGTAGACATTCACAAGTTTTGAGATTTTTTTTTTTTTTATAACTAGGAATCTTCAAGGAACTATGGAACAGACTGATACTGAACTGAGGTCACATTCGCGCTCTGGAGCGAAGGTATACCTCGCTAGGTTACGTAGCAGTGGATTTATGAATGGGGGAACATCATCCCAATTGTGTGGTTTGGGACTCGGAACTGTAATACCAGTTTACTGCTCCAATCTCGACAGTGGGTAATGGGCGGTGGTAGCGTTTCACCTTCGCACTCTTTCTGTTATTGTTGTTGTTGTTGTTGCATTGAATGCAGGGCGACAGACTTCCAGCCGCTTTCCCGGGGTAAGATGTAACCGTTATTACCTGGTTTTGATTCGCCTACGTGCTCGTCTTTGCAGTTCATGCTATCCTCTCTCTCTCTCTCTCTCTCTCTCTCTCTCTCTCTCTCTCTCTCTCTCTCTCTCTCTCTCTCTCTCTCTTTTATTGGCTGTCCTAAAACATTCAGCGATAGCGCGGACTATGCAATCAGGTCATTGCATAGTGGTATTATGTCTGAACTTTTATTTTAATTATTCATTTGTTATCCGTGTTCAGTTACATTATTAATCTTTTGTTTATTATAAATAGCTCATCCAGACCCTGATTTGAATATGCCGGTCTCATTATTAATATTTTTATTACATTTCACTAATGACAACTTTCCTGATTGCGTATATTTTTACCCCCTGTGTGGTTTATTCGGCCGGCTTTTATACAGTATATATAGTATATATATATATATATATATATATATATATATATATATATATATATATATATATATATATATATATATATATATATATATATATATATATATAGGGCAGCCGATCGAGACTACAGGTCTACCCCAAAGCCAAATCAAAAGTCCTTCAAAAGAAGGCATCGTGCTTACCCCATACAAAATGGAAAAAAGCACGTTAAAAGAAGAAGAAGAAGAAGATATATATATATATATATATATATATATATATATATATATATATATATATATATATATATATATATATATATAGCGTATTTTTTGTTTCATATCGTGTGCTTTCATAATAGGTATGAGAAAACAATTGTATTTCAGATTCTTCAAACACCTAATTTCGAATCGACTTTGTAACGATCTTTGATTCATGTAGAGTGATTTTGTAGGCCCTTTTGCACTAAGGAAGAAAAAACTACACAAGGTAAAATAAAATGAAGGATGCATTTCAAAGAAACGATTAATCAGGGAAAAAATTAACAAAATAAGAAATGAAAGAACTTCAAGTATATATATAACGTTCTGGTACTGCGAGCGACAGTGTGTCCGTATTAACAAGGGATTGAGGACTTCTGCAAATAAAATTAAGGTAACCAAAGAGGTTGATTAACACCACTCCACCTGGAAGGGCGTTCACTGATAACCCATCACCCCCTCTGCTGACATGCTGATGTAACTCAATGTAAATTCTCTCTCTCTCTCTCTCTCTCTCTCTCTCTCTCTCTCTCTCTCTCTCTCTCTCTCTCTCTCTCTCTCTGTTTTCGGAGCTACTTGTGTCTTGTCTTTTACCTGACAGGCATTACGCCTTGGGTGGCCTGTTGGTTCTTTCTGATATGAACTTTTTCTGGGGGGGGGGGCGGTGGCTCTGTCTATTTTAGAATCTTTCCCCCCCTTTTTTTTGTATCTTGGAAACCAATACTAGTAAGCAGAGATAGCCTGTACGTTAAGTTGCTACTATGCTACTAATTTGATTATACAAAATACCTTGTTTTGTGAGAAAGAGTAAACAATTACTTATTTGTTTTATATATTTATATATATATAAATAATGATTGAATATTATTTATATATATATATATATATATATATGTATATATATATATATATATATTTATATATTTATATATATGTATATATTTATATATATATATATTTATATATATATATATATATATATATATATATATATATATATATATATATATATATATATATATATATATATACATATATATACATATATACATATATCTGAGTAATCTGATGTGTCGGTAGCCACATTCTCTTCAAATTATAATAAGCTTTCAATAACATAGCGTCTCTACACTAAGAAGAAAGATCGATATTGCAGCAAAAGCTTGTGCAATATAGTAAGCTACCTTAAGGTAAAGATACAATCTCTCACCATTCTTCTCGCGTATAAATGCTCTGAATCCGTTCCTTCCGTACATATGGGCCATAAAGAAAGATTCTTCCTAAATCCAACCTGACATTGTTTGTAATTCTTCCCTGCAAACGATGAACAGCTGTCAAAGAAACGAGTTCTGGGCAGAGAACTAACTGCCCGTGCATTGAGACCAGAACATCATGCTCGAGCTCTTGCCAGAGTTGGGTGGAGTTTTCGAGTGGTTATGTAGATGTGGTGGAGATCTCCCTTTTTCGGGCGACAAATTACCGACAAGGAAGGAGAGAGAGAGAGAGAGAGAGAGAAGAAGAAGAAGAACAAGTCGGTTGCCGGTGCATCCAGGAACATTTACTTCAGAAACGTTAGGATTGTGGACGCTTTTCGTCAGCAGTCTTCTTGCCTCTATAGAGGCGTCGATTTGAAATTTCAGAAGTAAGCGGGGTGGTGGGCCTTGTCGTGGGCATCTTACGGTGGATTCGCGTGCCTCCTTGACTAAACTTGGTTGACTGGTTGAGCGCTGGCGTTTTAGGGAGTGGTTTGGGTGTGTTTGAGTGTGAGGGTTTTTATTAGTGCTCTATGGTCTAATATATTTACATGGTTTAGTTAGTAGTAAAGTCTATAAAAAAAACGGATTTTTCTTTTTAGCATCTCACGCCTTTTTTTTTTTTTTTTTTTGGTATTCCTTTGTTCCTGACAGCATGAATGAGTTTTACATTTATTTCCATTGTCCCCATCGTACTGAAATATGTTAACTGGTTTTCCTGTTCTTTATTGTATCGCCCACGTCATAATTAACTTTGCATAGAGAACCTTGGCAACTAATTTCATTTTTTTATTCTGACCGCACTTATTCTCGTCAGACAGGCTGTTAACTTATTGTACCATAGCCCCAAGTACAACGACCTTTACCCGCTCTCGAAAAATTAGTACCGGAATATCTAAACATACCTAAACCAAATTTGGTCACTTTAATGTTATCGAATATCCTCTAGGGAGAAATAATCCATTCAGAGAACTACGCCCATTTTTGAAATTCAAACTTCAAGCATTGGGCGTCTCGCCCGAACGTTTGGGGGCGTTGGGGATCATTCCGTTGTTTGGCCTGCGAAGAGCGAAGTCTTTCTTAACGAGCAGACATCTACTAAGTCTGTTTTTGAAACACCCTTGCCTCCACACACCTCCCCCCTCCCTACTCCCTAAATGGGTGGCGTCAGTGGTAAAACCAGTTTCCCAGCAAGTCTTTTGGGATGCGGTTGTTAGCCCCCACCTTTTCTTGACCTATTTGCGTTGTTGGGTCAGTTGCTGGTTGCCAGGTTCGGATCGAACCACTGATCTTCCAGTTATAAAACCCAATACACACACACACGCACACACACACACACACACATATATATATATATATATATATATATATATATATATATATATATTCATTCAGTAATAAGCTGTTTACTAAGTGGAAATGGCTCCGGGGTAAAGTGAAGATAGTTATCACTATCACGTTCATACTTTAATTACTTGAAAGATTCAGCAGCTTAAAGTATCGTACATTATTTCTTTAATGGAATCCAGGAGTTAAAAGTATGAATATGATATTGACCATGGTCTTGTTTTTGTTTTGTTCCTTTGGCTCATATCTAGATTCACATACATACAGTATATAATCTATTTATGTACACACACGCACACATGTGGCTATTACAGTTACATATGTATCTGGTAAAAAGTGGCAAACAGACTCTGTTTATATATATATATATATATATATATATATATATATATATATATATATACATACGTAGTGTATATGTATAGATATAATTAACGTTAACAATTTTAAGTCTGCAAATCTGTAGCACCAAAATCCATATATATACCATGCACCTGTTCCTCTTTTGTTACGAATACCTCCGAAATTAATTAATATCGAGTAGGGCAAGGTTACTTTCACCTTACTCCACTACATTGTAATTCTTGTGTACGGAAAAATCGTTCACATTCTGTTTTCGGTTTATTCTGCAAGTTTTCTTATGTGTGTGTGTGTATATACTGTATATTTATTATATATATGTGTGTGTGTGTTTGTGTGTATGTACGTAGCCTATGTGTGCATTTGTGCGCCCTTAAATTGTAACGTGGGAACAATGCATTATTATTATTATTATTATTATTATTATTATTATTATTATTATTATTATTATTATTATTATTATTATTATTATTATTTATCTCGTTATCATTTTCATATTAGTGGACCGTTGTCTTAACCAGGAAAATATCTAAATCGCATTGCATTATTATAAGTTAAACACAAACTTTTTCTCTCAAGATTTTTTTTGTTGATTGAAAGAGATAACAAAATGAAAACACACAGCCCTATTTACTTTCAGCGTCAGGACTTTAATCTTTTGTTAGGATCACGTTTTGCAACATTGCAGTGGCGGCATGCGTCTTGCATATTGATCGAGTTGCAATCTGGTCACCCTTCATCTCGGCGATTTTGGGGTGTGTTGGTGGTAGGGAGGAGGGGGGGCGCTTTCGTTGTTGGGTGGGTTGAGGGAAGGGGGGTTGGTCAGCATAAAGATATGGTGACTTTTTATCACATCACCGTGATTCATATATAATCAGTAAGCTACAAACGTCCTTTAATATCCAATTCGCTCTACCTCGGAAATAATATATTTTCATATATGTTACCGAGGTGTTTTGAATTTGTCCTGATATCGCTCTGTGTTGTGTGAGTTCATTCGTGTGATGAATTTGCGTTTGTGTATGGATGTATATATGAATGTTAATGTTATATGTACTGTATGTATGAATGTATATGTGTACTGTTTGTATGAATGAATGAATGTATGTATGTATGTTTGTTTTTATAATATATGCAGGTCACGTGTACACATTTATTTGTTTATTCGTATGTATCTTTTACGTGTATTCCGTGTGTTTGAAAGTTTTTATGCATATGCATGTGTACCTCGTTGTGTTCCAGCTATTTTTATTTTATCCCCTCGTATCCGAACCCATCAGATAACATTATTCGTCAACCCTTACCTTTGAAAATGCTGATGATGCCGAGCGAATGGGAAGGAGAGTCTCTCTCAGGTCGGGTCGGGTTTTTGTCATGGCGAGAAATCCATATGCATGAAGAGGTGGCCGAGGTCGGTCGAGAAATGACCTCGATTGAGTGGGCACCTGTTCTCTCCGGGTAAATTGTGTTTTGCTGGGGGAAACAGGTGCATGGATACATGATGAGACTGATGCTTTAAGAGATACGTAATTGAACATTTTTTTAGACTTTTTCTTCTTTCGACTCAGATGCACTTCTCATGTTTTTTGTATGCACACATTCGTAGTGTTGACGCTTTCGTGTTGTAATAATAATAATAATAATAATAATAATAATAAATTTATCCCTTATAAAAATCAGCTGCTTTTCCTAGAAGCATCGCTCGAGTTACCTCTGACTTTTGCATGTAATGAATTACATTACGAAAGTTAAGAGTTTAATTTCTATTTGGCGGCAAATTAAACATATGCCCGCAGTTATTACTTCATTGTGCAGCGTCTTGCAGTAGAATCTTGTAATATTTTGAAGTGCATCGGTATATTTATGCGTGTACACGTTTTCCAGTCATGCTGTATGTGGTAATGTGAAAGTGCTAATTTAGGCGATTTTGTCTTTATGAAGGTAGATCATATTCATATTTCACGCACTCTCTCTCTCTCTCTCTCTCTCTCTCTCTCTCTCTCTCTCTCTCTCTCTCTCTCTCTCTCTCTCTCTACTACTATATATATATATACATATATATATATATATATATATATATATATATATATATATATGTATATATATATATATATATGTATATTATATATATATATATACATATATATATTTATTAAATATACATATATATGAATGAATACACACATGCATACGTACATACATTATATATATATATACACAATCTCATTGAGAATGTCAGTTAGTTCTTTGTTACCATGAACTTCTGAAATTGCCGACTTTTACTAGGAAGTATTTGAAGGCCTTACTGGGGGTCATTTTTCACTATTGGTGACTCTTTTCAAGACGGTGTAGATTAGAAATTGTTTACTTTATATTATTAAAAAAAAAAAAGAAGTAAGATGAATATAGCAGATGCAGTCTTTTCATTGTTTTCGATGCGAAGGGTTTCTGATAAGTTGTTGACTGTTCGTTGTTGACGTGATGAAAAGGAAGTGTTCGAAGTTCTATATCTCTCTCCCTCCGGCAAGGCTATTGTCAGTTATTAAAGTAAGTCGCTGATGTTCTTCCTGTGCAGTGTTAGGAGAGGAATAGAGACTTGCGATCTGCATCCTTTTCCCGTAAGACGTACACAGACTGATTAGTTTCCAGCCGGTCTGAAAAGTATGTATTCATGTTTGTATGAATGTATGCATACACACGTATATGTATATATATATATATATATATATATATATATATATATATATATATATATATATATTACTGTATATATATATACATATATATGTACACATATATAATTTGTGTTTGTGTACATTTTAATGGTTACCTACCATCCAGCTGATCAGTTTGCTTCTCGTCATATTTAACATATTACTGCACATGCAGGTGTAAACCGGCCTCGTCGACCAACTAGCAGCGAGCGCGCACACACACACACACCCCTGCCTTCTGTCGACTCCGTCCTGGGGAGTTTAGGCGCTGATTTGCAGCCTTGCTTCCAATTCATGCAGTGGCTAAATTACCTGTTGCCGAAGACAGCGCAGCGTTAGTTATTATGTAGTTGGCCGCTCGTTAAAATTGCCTTCATCCATCCGCTTGCAGTAAATGATTATTTTTAAGTATCTCGGAGCATGCGCCGCGCAGTTCAAGGCCAGCAGCGCTGCCGGGGAGGTGATTCTGTTTTTAAAAAAGAAGAAAAAAATCTTCGAAATTTTTTTTAAGAAGAAGGTTTTGGTACCGTTAAAAATGATAGTGATAATTAAATGTGCTAATTTAGATTTGAACGAAAGTGCTTTTGCGTCATAATATGATGAGTTCTCGGTGTCTTTAATAGGAAATTTAAACGTTTTACGGTATTGAGGAAAATGCACTTAGGGGCTCAGCGAAGGGTTAAGAAAAACATATTTTATCTCATTTAAAAACGGGGAAAGGGCCTTTCATTTACATCAGACGGGAAAAGATAACGAATTTTTGTTTAACATTGTTCAGTAAAAAGTATTGCATCTTTTGAAAAGTTTTTTCATTTTCTGATAGGAAAAATAGATATTGTATATTTAAAAACCGGTTTTTAATAGTTTATGTTTATTTTCTGGGTCTCTGAATAGGTGTTATCGTTTAAAAATATTTAGTTTCTTGTATTCACTAAATATAAGTATTTCTTTTTTATCGAAGAAAATCAACATACCCTGTTATCCTTCAAGAAAAAACAAAAAAGACAAAACATGAGAGAGATGAGAGAGAGAGAGAGAGAGAGAGAGAGAGAGAGAGAGAGAGAGAGAGAGGAAAACCTTTTGCGTATACTAATTAAGAACTGGATTTAGTATTATTTGAAGACAAAGGCCTTGTGTAGCTCTTAAACAAATGGTCTTTTGTGTTATTAGCGAGATGGCAAAAAATATAGGAACATTTGAGAAAAAGAAATGGATTATTTTTGTTAATGCTTTACCGTAGGTCGTTTACAAAGGCTTAGCTTACATGTGCATGAGACCTACATAAATTCTCCGTAGGGGGGGTAGTGCCATCAATGCACCTCACGCGGTGCACTGTAGGCATTACGTAAAGTCCCTTGCAGCGTCCTTTCGGCCCCTAGCTGCAACCTCTTTCATTACTGTACCTCCGTTCATATTCTCTTTCTTCCATCTTACTTTCCTCAGCCCTCTCCTAACAGTTTTTTCGTAGTGCAGCTGTGAGGTTTTCCTCCTGTTACACCTGTCAAACCTCCTTTACTTTCAATTTTCATTTCGGCGCTGAATGCCCTCATAGGTCCCAGCGCTTGGCCTTTGGCTCAAATCTTATATATATTATACCCTACATAAATTGTTTTCCATTAGATTTAAATAATTTTTCAAAAAATTTCCAAGCTTCTTTTTGTATTTACCTTTTTTTTCGGAAGTTGGATTTCACATTTTTATGGTTCATCATACATATATACACTAGTGGTTGACGTATGTGTAACAACATGCAGATTATATTTACGTATGTATAGCTAGTTTATGTGACCAGGACGACATACTCATATTTATATTTTGAATAACGTTGTTATTCCCGAAAAGGAAGTTTTATTTATGTATCTGAAGACTCCACGAATTGTCAGAATGAATTCCGTTAAACTGACCTTGAAACGGCGGCCGTAATTACACCTGTTGTTGGTGTATTTTCGTGCAGACTAGTTATCTCAAACGTGACATTCGTGAGGTTTGCAGTCGCTGTAACATAATGTTGCAGCATTGCAGTTTGATATGCTGTGTGTGTGTGTGTGTGTGTTTGTGTGCTGTGACAAACAAGTATTTATATATAATATTTACATATGTATACATATACATACATACTTGCGTGTCACACACACACACACACACACAAGCTATCAAATGCAATATATACATATATATAGATATGTATATGTATAAATATCTATTCATTATATATATATATATATATATGTATATGTATATATATAATCTGTGTGCGTGTTTGCTGTGTTTAGATGTAAACGTCATGGTGGCATGACCTTGGTTCTGATTCGTGAGTGAAGAAAGCTCTTGTGTCTTCATCTTGGCGAACACGGTGTTTTAGTAGATTGATGCCTTCCTCTGCCATTACCCATTTCTTTGTGACTGGAAGTCATCTCGAGAAACTGGTGGCTAACACTTGACAAGGTTATTAAGAGCAAGGTTTTTTTGTTGTTGTCGTCGTCTGCTGGTGTTTGTTTCGTTTTTTATGCGAGTAAGAGAGAAGATATGTTGCGCCTCTTCTGGTTGTCATTCCGTAATTATAAATGATATAAAAAAAGTATGATTAATTTTTCCAGTTTATGTTTAACCTTCAGATTTATTTTCATTATGTTTGACCATCAGAATTATTGTAATTTATGTTTATCCAGTAGAGTTATTCTAATTATGTTTAATCATTAGATTGATTGAATGTCTAGTCAATGGCCCCTGCGGGCTTGCTTCATATGAATAGGTTTCACTGAATAATAATTCTAATAATAATAATAATAATAATAATAATAATAGTGTTTAACCATTAGGTTTAACGTAATTATCATTTAGATTAGTACTTTGATTTATTGCTGCCATTACCATTAACTTTCGCATTTACACTCAAATGCTGTCTGGAGTCGTGACCAGGATATAATGGTACCATTATCAGGGGATTAGATTGGTTGATATGGTGTGGTCGTTGGCAACAGGATTTCGCACTGTTTCGTTTGTTCTTCTGTTGTGGTCTTGCCGTCTTCTTTCTTTGTCAAGTGTTTTGAGTATTTTTGGGTTTGTTCTGTGTTAAATTTTAAAAGGATAAACTTTTAAAAAGGTCTGTTTACTTCCTAGTGTTTTTATTTGTTGCTCTGATTATTAATATTATTAATGCTGACTCCTTTTTCAACAGTGAGAGAACAGCATTTCTGTTAGTTTCAACGGTTCATGACTGTTATGTTTATGCTGTGAGAATGTTCACATATTATTTTATAATTAAAGTCGTTCTCTTTACCGGGGAATTCTTGTTGCAGCGTCCCTTCGGCCTTTAGCTGCAACCTCTTTCATTCCTTTTACTGTACTTCCATTCAAATTCTCTTTTCTCCATCTTGCTATCCAGCCTCTCTTAACATTTGTTTCAAAGTGCAACTGCGAGGCTTTCCTCCTGTTACACCTTTCAAACCGTTCTACTTTCAATTTCCCTTTCAGCGTTGAATGACCTCATAGGTCCAGCGCTTGGCCTTTGGCCTAAATTCTATATTCCATTCCATTCTATTGCCGATCAGATACCAGTTATCTTAGATTAAAAACCCATTGAACGTTCCCAAAAGAAGTTCAGGATGATGTAAAATATAAACTATTTTCTTCTTTTGACGTAATTCGTTTGTATATTTGAGTTTTAGTGGGCAAGTTTGGTTTGGCATGGAAGGTGGGCATCTTTATTTTATTGCATAAACCGTAGAGTTTTGGTTTTTGAAGTGTTATTATTGTGAGTTTTCCTTTTGGAATCAGGGAGCAATTTAGTTTGGATATGAAAAGTGATTATTGTAGATTGGCAATATACTTATTATATATAAGTTTTTACATGGGCTTCTTGGGCAGTCTTTTGCCCGTACTATCGACGTACACACCAGAGAGAGAGAGAGAGAGAGAGAGAGAGAGAGAGAGAGAGGTTGCACGCGTCAAGAGATGATTACTCACGCACAATAAACTTCACGAAATCCTTGTTTTCTTAAGAACTGTGGAATGAGATGACAGATAAATTATTGATAGGAGGTATTACGTTTCCCGTGACCTTTCTTGACACAGGGTTGGTCTTGTGCAAGGTCATAGAAGACATGCGGGTATGCCCTTACTTATCCATGCATCGTGTTGCTCACAACAAGAATAATTATGTTTTTATTCGCATTATTTTGCAAAACTGTTGTTCTAAAGTAACTGAATACTAAATGTTGTATTTTCTCTTCCACAGGTAAGCACGTGTGAGAAAGGTCATTCCCTGGCTGTGACTGGTGAGTGGTATCAGATAAAAATAAAAATATGTATTTGTTCCGACGGAAATACAAACCTTTCATAAATGAGTTACAATGCAAGGCGCGCAACTCCATTTATGAAAGCGTAGGTTGGCCCCTAGGAAAAATACAAATTACTTTTAAAATTGTAATTTTTATGTGTCATTAGTTATTGGAGGGCTGAAGCTTTATTTTGGATCCGATTCGAGTAACTAATGCCATTGGCAGTTGTATATGGACGCATTTACTCATTCAGTTTTATTTATTATTTACTTTTAGTGACCTCCCTCCCCCTCCCGAACCTTTCACTGTGTAGTCGGCCTTTTATGTCTGTGCATTGTTTGTTGCACACGTCCCGTAGTCGTGTCGTCATTGCTTCATGTCTCGGGGCATGTGTCGTGTCATTCTTGGGTGAATGGAGTCTGGGTATCAAAGGGGAAGAGAAGAGACACGGGTAGGAAAAGGTCACTTTCTCTTCCCCCGTTCGTAAATTATCTTCCATTTTCCTTCTTGTGTGTCGGATGCATTCGATCAACCGTCGGCGGATTCATCTTTGACGATCGTTTATTTTCCTGTTATGTATCACTTTTCCTAGTTCCCCTTGCATCTTGGAAATGCTTTTCAAGCATAGCATGCTAAAAAAGAAAAACGACCCTTGGTAAATGTCAGAGAGTCATCCTTTTCCCTGTTTTTTATATATTTCTATGTATATGTATATATGTATATATATATATATATATATATATATATATATATATATATATATATATATATATATATATATATATATATATTTTTTTTTTTTTTTTTTTTTCTTCAACTAAAACTGTCTTAAAACCTTGAATCATGTGTTTTGCTGGAGTATGTGCTTTTATGCTTGACATTTTCTTACATGAAACTGTCGTATATTTTGCGGCCGTCAATTTTATTTTTCCTCTTGTTTCATGGTAGAGATAAGATTATTGTGGTGTACTTACCTACAACTGTGAAGAAGGCATAGAAATAGTTTCGTCGTTGTAAATAACGCGAACGTTGTTTGTGAATGTCGTGAAAAGTTACTTTTGTTGTTTTATTCCCTTTAATGTTGTTTAATTTATTAAGTTATCCAACAGCCGGTTCCCCCTTTGCGGTGGCGAGACAAAAAGGCAGAAACGTTCTGTTTACATGTATCATCACAAGGAATGAAATTGCAAGCCTCATGCCATCAGCCCAGATTTTCAAAAATCAAATGAAACCATGCACGTGACCTCTCATGACCTCTAGCAAGATGAACAGCACAAAATGTCAAGTTTTAGAAGTATACATTTTTTCACATTAGGAAGACTCGAATTATTATTATTATTATTATTATTATTATTATTATTATTATTATTATTATTATTAGTAGTAGTAGTAGTAGTAGTAGTAGTAGTAGTAGTAGTAGTAGTATATTTGAAATTACACCGAACAAAAATAATGATAATCATCATCATTATCACTACTGCGTTCCCAAAGTAATGAAAAGCATTTCTAATTTATGCTCGAAAACAAAAATGGCATTCAGGCACGGAAACGGTCTGACCAATGTCACTTCCCAACTTAGCGAAGGGTTTAATTAACGCTTATACAGTGCACGCAGAAACTGGAACTGTGAAAGTATGTTGTGTCCCTGATAATCATTAGTTCTTGTGTGCGTGAGTGGCATACTGTCATTTCAGTTATGCTCTGCAGGTCTCGAGGATTTAAGATTCCAGTGGTGCGGTTCGCGTCTGCTCCTGCCATTTGATTCGGGATTGGTAGGAAATTCATCCTCTGCCTTGTGTTGGTTAAAGAGTGGTTTTAGTCTTGATTCCGTAACATTTTTTTTTATTGGCCCTCTTACTGTGGAAATATTATGGTTTTTTTTTCGTAATTTAAAGAAACCATGAGTTTTTTTTTTAATATTCTTCTAGAACTCATTAATTGCCTCCGTTTTAAGATTGCCTATGTATTATGTTCAACTTTGGAGTAATTACTGGTATGATATCGATGTTCTTTCTTTGCGTACAATGTTTATTCCCAGATTTTAGGATTCAAACACGCAGTTACATATGCGGGCTCTCGGTTTGTGATTTGCAAATCCACATGTAAATCTTTAGCAGTAATTTTATTGCTTTATAACCTTTGTGTCATTTCCTTGCGATGTGCTTTATCGCCTTGACATTACGCATGCATTTTCACAAATCCCGTTGTCTATATTCTTGCTTTGCCTTTCACGTTACCTTGTTTTAGTAATGCATATGGTCAGTTACACCCCACGCAAAACAGCGGAAAGAATCACGCAATTCTATGAGGAATCTGACGTCTCTTCTGTGTTCCCAGTGATTCCCGATTCCTAATTTTATTCAAGAGGAGGTTGCATATACGAATACACCTTAGTTAAGACGGCCATGTGTGTTTGTGTGTGCTCTTACACCTGTGTAATGTGCTAATTTTGTACGCTCGGCTGATGCTGCTCACAGCCTCGCCGAATGTACAGTTTGTCAGGCCGTCGGGAGAATATTGATGCTGCGCCTCTGTATAAGGCCAGAGCCACTTACTACAGGTACACGCGTCTTCACAGGATGACCATATGCGCCATGCCACCCACTGGCATCGGCCGGGCATCATTATGTCCGAGCCCTTCGTGCGTGCCCGCATGAGGGCGCGTGTACATGTTGGCGGTCATGCGCTTTTTGCAGTCGCTGACTGCAGTTGTCGGATCAAGTCCGCTGACACGAGTGTTTTTTTAATATTCTGAGACAATACTACGGTCAGTGGCTTTTATGCATTTAAATGTATGTATTTTCCGATCTGCCTCTTTATCTTGATTTGCCAGACTCACGTGTCTCCGTGCACCGGGGAACCGCGATCGATCCTCCGGGCCAGGCAATGGGAGGAATAGTTCTGGTGCATGTCTTTTAAAATCCAGCCTGCCTTCTGTTACCTAAGCAATGAGTTATGTACCAGATTGTTAACCTGCTATCGTGGGTCGCAGCTTTGGTAGGAGAGAGTTAGAGAGAGTGAAGTAACTGACCTGAGTGGTCGGAGGTCAGTCAGTGCACAGGCCATCATAAAATCGTAAGGGCCTCGACGAGGTAATCCCAACTCCACCGGAGATGAAACCAATCGTTAGTAGTTTCTTTTCCTCTTTCTAAAATAGATAAAATAGAGATAGTGAATTTGATTATGTGCCCCGTAAGGTTGGGAGGTGGTTAGTGTGTCACGCACCTCATGTGGTGTACTGTAGGCATAACTTAAGGTTCTTTGCAGCGTCCCCTCGGCCCCCTAGCTGCAACCATTTTCATTCCTTTTCCTGTACCTCCGTTCGTAGTCTCTTTCTTCCCTCATTCTTTCCACCCTCTCCTAGTAATTATTGTTTCATAGTGCAACTGCGAGGTTTTCTTCCTGTTACACCTTTCAAACCTTTCAATTCTCAATTTTCCTCTCAGCGCTTGGCCTTTGACCTAATTTCTATCTTCCATTCCAATTTGATTATGCGTAACTCTCGCCTCGTTATTGTCGTCAGTTCATACAGATTTCCTTGTTTTTAGTATAGGTGGCTGCTGGACAGTTGGCCAAGAAAATGTGGGTCACATCGGCGCATATGCAACATACGATGCTCTCATCCGTATGCTCGGCCTTAGTGATTCGCTCCTTTGAATCTAATTTGGTTTCTTTCTCTCTCTTTATTGCATGTTGCTCATTATAAGATTAAGTTTTCTTGTTTAGTTTGCATCCGTTGAGCCGTAATAATTCACTGTGTGACGAGCACAGTTATTGATTACAGCCCTAAAAAGCCATAAAGAGTTTCTTAAGAGTTCTTGAAAAACAACCTAAAGAGTTCTCGAAAAACAGCCCTAAAGAGTTCTCGAAAAAAAACGAAAAAAGCCCTAAAGAGTTCTCGAAAAAAACAGTTCTCGAAAAGAGTTCTCGAAAAACACCCTAAAGAGTTCTCGAAAAACAGCCCTTAAGAGTTCTCGAAAAACAGCCCTAAAGAGTTCTCGAAAAACAACCCTTAAGAGTTCTCGAAAAACAGCCCTTAAGAGTTCTCGAAAAACAGCCCTAAAGAGTTCTCGAAAAGGGTGAAATTTGCGTTCAACTTAAAATGATCAATCTTGTATCGTATTCGCCAAAGGTTTGCCGTCTATCATGTGGCAAAGAAAAATCATTATTTAACCTTCATTGCAGTGTTATCGTCATCATTTTACGTTATGCATTTTACATCAGTTGTTAAGATTTAGTCCACGTAAGGTAAAAGTTAACTTCCTTTCCGACTGTTTAAGGTTGACTTAGTAACCCTTTTCTCTGGCTTTTGGTGCCTGCCATTATTTAATATGATGGTAACAAGGGAGACCCACAAAAGAAGGCGCTTGAGTGAGAAGTTGGTGCTCACTTGTTGCCCCCTCCACATTTTTTTATAGGGAGGAATGAGACTGGGAAAGCAATTCAAGCTAGGATGGCTGATGTAGAAAGAGAGAGAGAGAGAGAGAGAGAGAGAGAGAGAGATGTTTCAGTATTTTTGCAGATTTCTTTTAATGATGAGGAACCGAGGCTGGCAAAGTCATTAAAGTAAGGCCGGCGTTTTGTATGCATGTCTGAGAGAGAGAGAGAGAGAGAGAGAGAGAGAGAGGAAACTGCGGCCTCATTTCAAGAATGACCAAATCCTTCCCCTCCTACTAAGGCAGAGTAGACGAATCTAGAAATTTCTCTGAGGAGAAACACCGTGTTCACCGATTGCAGTTTACTATTATTATTATTATTATTATTATTATTATTATTATTATTATTATTATTATTATTATTATTATTAGTTTGAGACCACTTAGTTCCATAGTTCTCATAGGGCCAGCCAAAGAATTTATTACGAATAAATGAAATGAATAAAAACATTTATAAAAGAAAATTGAAACTAACTCTGTAAAGTTTGACATCTGAGTGAGAATGGATCGAAAGTAACAGATGAGAAGTAAAAGACGGAAAGCAATGCACCTGGGGCCCGAAGAGATGCTGCAAAGAACTTGCATTTCCGTGTGCAGTGTGCCTTGCAGAGCATACTGTAAGAGGTAGGCTACCTCCCCACGTGGAGCCGATGAGAGAGTGAAGAAATAAAAGAACATAAATATTTTATGTTCAGGATTCTTAGGACGTGCGATTGGGATAAAGTAGAATGGACAAGAATAAAATGGGGGGAAAGCTCGTAATAAATAGAAAAACAGTTTTATTTATTATCTTCTTTATCTATACCGCCATTCTTCTGTATGAAACTACTGTATTTCTTCTCTTAATAAAGTTTTCTTTTTGATTTTCTTAAGCTTTTGTGTTCTGGTTAAAGTATTTGCTTATGTGTTATCTCTCTCTCTCTCTCTCTCTCTCTCTCTCTCCCTCTCTCGGGAAAGAGCTGAGTAAATATCAAAAACAACGTTAAGGCTAATCCCCTGTCTGCTTGCTGCATATTAATGATTTTATGTAACTGTTCATCGTGAAATGTTTGATCTCTCTCTCTCTCTCTCTCTCTCTCTCTCTCTCTCTCTCTCTCTCTCTCTCTCTCTCTCTCTCTCCTCCTCGCAGTTTGGTGGTAGCGTGTGCCTGTGTTGACATATGCGTTAGACGCATGATGTGGGTCGCAGCTAAGATGGAGAGAGAGAGAGAGAGAGAGAGAGAGAGCAGGTTTATTTCTACGCCAGAATATATACCATCAAAGCGGGAGGGACTGGACAAGTTAATCCTCAGGCCATCTTGTGAAACCATTCATAAAATTCTTTTTATGTCTGTACCAGCGAAGGATTATATCGTTCGGTAGGTGTAAGATGTAAAGTATTTACAAAGATACGTGGAATGGGAGAATATATTTTTCAAAAATTCTTTGAGATGTTCTTCGCTTTGCTATGGATTTTTAATAGCGAAACGCATTTTTCCCCACATCGTTGACAATGGCATTTGCCCCGCCAGTATACGTAAACAAATCAATCAGTCTGGAGACCTCCCCCCTTTTATATCTAATTTGCATGGCCTATTGCTCAAATATTAAGGTCAGTCGTTGCTGACAGTCCTGTTAATGTTATCGTGACAACGTAGCGAGTTGTTGTCACGACGAAAAGCAGAGGAGGTGGAAGATGAAGAGAAAAATATGAGGACAAGAGAGAGAGATGACTGAAGCTTGAGACCCTCGTATGATACTGATTCTGATACCCCTATAAAGAAAGAGATGACTCTTCATATCCTGATGATTATTGCCGTTTAACGATATTGTGATTCATAGCCTTTGATTCATCACTTACATCTCTTAATTAGATTTTGCATTTGCGAAAGAAACCTAGCAGTTCTTTGGTATTTGTTCTCTTCATTGTATAATAGGTAGTCTGTCTCAGGATGATTCATGTAATGCAGATGGATATGGAGATCTCGTATGGGGACAGCTAACACACATATAGAAACAAACATTAATTTAGAAGTATGTCTGAAATTATGTGTATGTAGGTGTTGTCACTGCGAATGAACATTCTCTCAAAACTAAACATCAAGGTCGACTTTGATTACCAGACGACGCGCCTCCAACCTCATTCCTGCGAGCTCCTAAACTTCAAGTACCCAGAAGCTGGGCACCACATGCTTCTCTTCGGGGAGGTCCATGTTTTATTTTTAGTAATGGGACTGGTCTAGACCAGGTTGAGTTCATTCATGGCTAGAATCATACACGCTAACACACACACACACACCCTCACACCCACTCGAAGGATTCGAATGCACTTACGCACCCACGCGAGAGTTGGAGTTCGCGACAACCCCCTCCCCCCAAGGGTTGCAATAAAATAGGGTGGGGTTTTTTGGTAAAATGGAATGAAGAGGGAACTGTGTGGGGTTTGCTGGGAGTTGGTGGAGAGGTGAGTGCACATAAAACCCCGAGGCTGAAGGGAGTGGGTGAGAAAGGGGAGAGGATATGGTGGAGTTGGCTGGAGTTTGGGAGGGAGTGGTTATAGATAGACCTCTGGGTACTGATCACTGCCGTATTTAGCCAAGGGTAGGATTCAGTATGAATGGAGACGTGTTTCTAGGAATTTTATTTTCATTGGAATCTAGGACTCTTGGAGTTCGAATTTCGATAAATATTAATTTATTTAACACTAAGGATTTGGTGACGTTCGGGATTTCATAAATATTACTTTATCTGAAAGCAGAAAATTGCGGCAGGGGCAAGTGAAAGATTGAATTATAGTAATAATTTTTTTTATACAATTTGATAAGTATTTACAAGGGAATCCCTTAATGTTTTCGATTGGTCGAAGGAAAGAAACCAAGCCATAAATAAGAGGAAATAGAGCTTATAGGAAATATTGCAGACTTTATTCAGAATTACAATGAAGCCTCTTACAGTGTGTAAACACAGCTCATCTGCATCCCAAGTGGACAGATGCTTCTCCCCTCCCTCCCTTTTAGCCTGAAGGAGAGGCTGCTTTTGGTCATCCCCATGGAGAGGTTTTTTCTTTGTTTCTACAGTTTATGTAACCAGAACATTAAACCATTTTCAAAGGTATATGGAAATATAATTTTTTTTCTCATTGAAATGTTTGTCCTGCTGAATGTCATAAACATTTCTAGGGATAAGTATCGACTTAAGAAGATAGTTAGTGATCTCTCTCTCTCTCTCTCTCTCTCTCTCTCTCTCTCTCTCTCTCTCTCTCTCTCTCTCTCTCTCATAAACATTTCTGTGGATAAGTATAGACTTGAGAAGATAGTTAGTGATTCTCTCTCTCTCTCTCTCTCTCTCTCTCTCATAAACATTTCTGTGGATAAGTATAGACTTGAGGAGATAGTTAGTGATCTCTCTCTCTCTCTCTCTCTCTCTCTCTCTCTCTCTCTCTCTCTCTCTCTCTCATAAACATTTCTATGGATAGGTATCGACTTGAGAAGGTAGTGATTCTCTCTCTCTCTATCTCATAAACATTTCTATGGATAAGTATCGACTTGAGAAGATAGTTAGTGACTCTCTCTCTCTCTCTCTCTCTCTCTCTCTCTCTCTCTCTCTCTCTCTCTCTCTCTCTCATAAACATTTCTGTGGATAAATATCGACTTGAGAATATAGGTAGTGATTCTCTCTCTCTCTCTCTCTCTCTCTCTCTCTCTCTCTCTCTCTCTCTCGGTGCATACATTGGCTCGTGGTGCTGAATAAATACGGAAGAAACTCTGTATCACTGATAATTGTAATGGAGATTAGGTCTCCGACGCTTATTGATGACATATCGGATAAAAAAAATATTGATAAGGCTAATTGTCCTCCCATGCTAATAGTGCCTAAGAGTGATGGTTGTTGTTGTTATTTTGGCATCTTTGATGAATCTCGTGATGCCCCTTAGAGAGATTTTTGGGATGGATATTTGTTGGTGGCGTGTGGGCTGAGAATGATTTAGGGCGGAGAGAGATTGTTCATGTAAGGAATGCTAGCTGATATTTTTTACTTGGTGTGGTGGGGGGGCAGCCTTTCACGCAAATTAAGCCTATTATTCCCCTCCTCCCCACTCCCCCTCCAAAAAAAATGTCTGTCTCTTTGAAGGGTTTTCAAAAGATGGGAGGACAGTTGTTTGAGAAAAAATTACATTTTTCTATATGACGATATGGTGATATATTGCATCAGTAATATTTTCATCTTTAACTTCGTTTTTATTCCTTAATTTAAGAAAGGCATTTCCACTCTTTTTATCTTCATCGATTGCAACTATTGTTGAGAAGATTCAGTTTTTTCTTTTACCATTATTATCGCATGTGAAATTTCCCAAGTCTTTCACTCAGAATCCTCTTATTATTCCTGCTTCATTTCCAAAGCCTATCGATTCAAAAGAGAAGGCAAGATGGACAGCCTTGTTGTAGGCTTCTGACGAGTGCGCGATCCCAGAATTGATGAAGATAAAAAACAAGAAGCCCGTGGATGAGAATAGGTGAAAAGAAGGAACAGATAAGTGGTTGAGGGGCTGGGGTGAGAAGAAGAAGAAGAAGAAGAGGAAAGAGAGAGAGAGAGAGAGAGAGAGAGAGAGAGAGAGAGAGAGAGAGAGAGAGAAGATATATACAGGGAGTTGTAGCAGAGGAAAAGAAGGAATAGGTAAGGGTTCAACGTTGAGGGACTGGGGTTGAGGAGGAGGAGGAGGAGGAGAAGAGGAGAGAGAGAGAGAGAGAGAGAGAGAGAGAGAGAGAGAGAGAGAGAGAGGTGAGAAGATATATACAGGGAGTTGTATGAGAGGAAAAGAAGGAACAGGTAAGAGTTCAACGTTGAGGGGCTGGGGTTGAAAGAGAGAGAGAGAGAGAGAGAGAGAGAGAGAGAGAGAGAGAGAGAGAGAGAGAGAGAGAGAGAGGTGAGGAAAAGATGTACACAGGGAGTTGTAGTAGTGGGCCGTTGGGCGGGTCTCCCTTTGTGTTATTGCATCTTATGGTAATTATAATTATTAGCATCACCGAACCTGAAGGGGATGGATGGGGTGGCTGAGTGGGCTACGGCAAACGCTGTCTCGTGCCTTCCTCCTAATATTTCGTTCGTTGCCACTTTTCCCATTTTATCAAATAATTTACATAGCTGAGGTTGGAAAGTATCGCTAAAGTATGCATCGGGTGATTGAGTGTTTTATATTCAAGATTTTACTTTGAATTTTTGTTTTTCATCCGAATTATTTAAAACGTAAATACATCTCTGCAGTCATTGGCTATAGTCGTCGCGGACGCCAGAGAACAAACAAGTCGCTCAATCAGTCAAGTGAGGTGGGCGGATGGGCAGAGGGCCCTCTAAACCATTCTTCTGCAAGCGTTAATTGCGTAGGAGGATTTGGTATGCGTTTAATGTATATTCACGAGGTTTCTGCCTTTTTTTTTTTTTTTTTTTTTGACAAGCGAAACCCCAGAACTCTGTCCTAGATTGGGAAAAACAACATTATCCAGTCCCCCCCCAAAAAAAAAAAACCGCTTCTGTTGCTCTACGAAGTGATTTATACGCCTGGTGGTTAGTTGAATGTTGTGAATGGCAGTTGCGTTGGAATAAAAGCTTTGGGATTGTAGAGTCAGGAGCCACATCTTCACCGAAGGAAAGGAGTGTAAGTGAAAAAATAAAAATGCGTTTATATATGTGTTTGCTGCAGGTATGTGCGTGTCTTCGTGTATAATATGTAGTCAGGTATTCATCTGTATGTGAAGCTTACACATTTATATATATATATATTATATATATATATATATATATATATATATATATATATATATATATATATATATATTACAGTATATATATATATATAAAGTACAATAGAAGAATTTAGTGCTCTTTAAAGTACAAATAAGAATTTAGTGCTTTTCAAATACGTGATGCGCGTATAATTTCATGAGAAATGGTTAGCGTAATAAATAAGAATAAAAATAAAACGTAAAATTGTTGGGGAAAATGTTAACATTTGGAAGTGTTCGTATAGTTTAGAAAAAGATCTAAATTGCATAATTGTGTGTGTGGGTGTATTTGTGTGTGAGAGAGAGAGAGAGAGAGAGAGAGAGAGAGAGAGAGAGAGAGAGAGAGAGAGAGAGGAATGAAATAAGTACGTACTAGCCAGGTGTTAGGACGAAGCGTTGGGCTGTCTTAAGACAGAATAATTCGCGTGTCAACACAAAGCGTCCCCATAGAGTGAATCAGGTGATAACGATACCACAGGTGGCGTTAATTCCCCCTCCAGGTACTGAAGTGGCCCTTATCATCAAGGTCTGAAGAATGCTTCCTTGCCATACGGGAGGGTAACCACTTGATCTTGAGCACTGAGGCTTTGTCTCCCCCTCCCCTCCCTCTCTCTCTCTCTCTCTCTCTCTCTCTCTCTCTCTCTCTCTCAAAGACCCCCCGCATTCCTACAATCCCCTCCTTCCCATTCACAAACTCCGTTGACGTCATAGAGGGTTTGGCGAGTGTACGGTTCCTATGGGGTTGGGATAGAGCAAGTGATAGAGGTAAAGTCCTTAAGGTTTTTTTTGCAGAGTTTAGAGCTGGGAAAGAGCTCTGGTTGATACGTTCTTCTGTAAATGTTATTTTTTTTTTTTTGTGAGGTTTCCTTTATATTTTAGTAAGAGACTCCACCGGCAGGTATATTGCACCCCTTGGTGATTACTCTTACGATATGTAATCTGGGTTGATAAGAAAAGTATTGCTGATCCCTCTGTCATTATTGGAATACAAAGTTTGTGTGTGTGTTTGTTTGTTTGTTTGTATGGGCATGTGTGTATGTGTACTGGGATGTGTATTTACTCTACTCTTTCTCGATCATTTCAGCTCGTCCATTGTGAATCGTATTTCATCCCCTTTTAAATCTATTTATGTTTTGAAATCGTCTGCCGCCTGCCACAGAGAGAGAGAGAGAGAGAGAGAGAGAGAGAGAGAGAGAGAGAGAGAGAGAGAGTGTCCGGGCACCTGTAGATTACCTATTTATCGGTTCCATTCCTCAGGGAGTGCGATTGACCTCGCCGATGCTCTTTTCTGTGTACTGTACATTCGAACACCGTTCGTAATAGTTTTGAAAGCAGTGACGTCAGAGCCGACTTTCGAATTGGGTACAAGATCGAGATCGTGTTAGAATTGCGCCCTGTAATGCGGTTACTGAAATGGCCTGGGGCATTCCATCTTGGGTCGGCTGGTATGATATCTAGGAACTTGTGCTACGTATGATTTAATTACGTGCACTTGAATATTTTTGACAGGTAAAAGCAGCTATGGGGACCCTTTTTGCAGGTTAAAGGACGAAAGTACGAATGATGAACCATTAGGAAAGAGAGACAGACAGACTGACAGAGAGAGAGAGAGAGAGAGAGAGAGAGAGAGAGAGAGAGAGAGAGAGAGAGAGAGAGAATAAATTTGTAAACTTTCTCTAGAAACTTGGTTTGCAAACTCCTAGTTTGCCATTCATTAAGTTTTGGTATGGCCAGTGTGTATTAAGGTGTTTACAAATGGAGTGAACTGAATTTATGTTTTGTGTGTGTTTGTGTATTTCTTTGTTTAACTTTTAATTTAGATGAATAAATATGAAGGCGGTTAGGTTTACTTTCTCAGCTTTTCGTACCCTAGTTGTACTGTACTTGCTTCCTGCCTAATTGTTGTGTCCACAAATGAGTTAGCTTTATCCAGTCTTATCTTTTCCATGCCTCAGCCTTGGGGCTTTATCTCTCTCCCACAAGGAATAGGTATAGCAATAAGGTATTTTATCTTTCGTTAAATTCTTTGACATAAAGAAAAAAAGAAATTAAAATTTCAGTTCATACCTCCAAGTATACGTAATATTCAGAGACATTTGGTGACCGCAGACAATCGCATGTTCAGTTATCCCTGAAAGTTGATTTCATTTTGAGACGGTGACCACGCCCCCTAGATAATGATATCGTTGCCAGACGTTTACGAAAGATGGTTATCAGAATGGTTGTGACTTATTGTGAATTTTCCGTTTGGCTTCTAATTCACGCCTCGAGTGACTTCCGTATGACTTTGAGCTTGATATTGTAGATTAGATAAAGCTGTCAATATGTTTAAGTCCTTTTAACGTGACCCGACTGGTAGTAATGAGGTCATAGCATCTATCAGAATTGTAATTCTTGGAATGTTACAGCATTTTTAATCGCGAAATATGTTAGGAATTTGGTGAAAATCGTGTTTTGTAATAATGGAATCAAGGCACGGAACACTACCTTCTGTTGTTTTATTTCAGCTGAAATCGTATATGGTCGACTTATTTTGTTGATTATAATATAGTTTCTTTAGGATGTCTTATGGATGGATTGTGCCTTAGATGTTATGATAGCTGTAATACGATGTATTTTAAATATTATAATGATTATTGACATTTCAATGCAAGTACGTCTAACGATTATCCTTCTTTATAGCAATTAGTATTGTCAAGTTGAATCGATAAAACTGCTGTTATTATTAAATTCTCTCTCTCTCTCTCTCTCTCTCTCTCTCTCTCTCTCTCTCTCTCTCTCTCTCTCTATGGTGTGAAACACTCTTATCCACCCTTACCCAAGTTCCAGCCTGATTGTCCGTTATCAGTTGACATCCCGTGATAAGGTTGAATAATGTCTTTAGATTTCAAACTTTTTACTGTAGCTTTATAGATTTCAAACTTTTACTGTATTAGATTTCCGTTTTACTATAGTTGGTAGATTTCAAACTTTTAGTGTAGCTTCATAGATTTCAGACTTTTACTGTAATATAGATTTCAAAATTTTTACAGTAGTTTCATAGATTTCAAACTATAGCTTCATAGATTTCAAACTATTACTGTAGCTTCATAGATTTCAAACTTTTACAGTAGCTTTATAGATTTCAAACTTTTACTATAGCTTCATAGATTTCAAACTTTTAGTGTAGCTTCATAGATTTCAGACTTTTACTGTAGCTTCATAGATTTCAAAATTTTAGCCTACAGTAGTTTCATAGATTTCAAACTTTTGCTATAGCTTCATAGATTTCAAACTATTACTGTAGCTTCATAGATTTCAAACTTTTATTGTAACTTCATAGATTTCAGACTTACAGTAGCTTCATAGATTTCAAACTTTTATTGTAACTTCATAGATTTCAAACTTTTACTGTGGCTTCATATCTCTATTAATTTTATTAGAGGAGTATTTTGTTTGTTTGTTCGCAATGGAACCGCGATTTTTGCTTTTGTTTCGTAGGCGAAACTTTTATTTGATTGTTAGCTGCAACTTTTTGTTCCATTGCACTGGCAAATTGCTGATTTTATAGCTTTAAATGTCATGCTGTATTTATATCAAAAACTTTTTAAAGAATTTAGTCAGTAATGAAAATAGCTGTTAGATTTTTAATTAGGGTAGCTTTATGGCATTCACTTTACTTGTATTAGTTCATTCTCATTGCGTATGTTGTAAAAGAAATTTTCTTCAAATTAGCAGATCATTATTGAAAATAGAGTCTGTCCGACTGCATGCAAGCTTTGCATGTATGAAGACTCGTTGATTTCAAATTGGAAATGATATTTAACATTATTATTATTATTATTATTATTATTATTATTATTATTATTATTATTATTATTATTATTATTATTATTATTATTATTATTATTATTCCACTGACTTGAAATTCAAGCTTCCAAAGAATATTGTGCTCACTAGGAAGTGAGAGAAGGCAAATTGAAATACAGAAAAAAGAGATCTCACTTATTAAAAAAGAAAAGATATAAAACCTCTAGTTTCGCTGTTGTCATTTTCTCGTAAGAAACTGCCCACCGGGGCATCATCACTCACCGAGATCCTTGCTTTATATGCAGCCAAAAATGCCCTTCTTGAGATTACGTGCCGTGAGACAGGTCCTCTGACCATCGGCTGAGACAGAGACTGTAATTACGATCGGAGAAACGGTGCCCCTGGCTGCTTCTCATACAAAACATCGAGGAGCGACCCTCACGCCCTCAAGTCTCACTTCCAATGCCACCTGGTGGAGTGGGCGGAGGAGGGCGATTGCTGGCAGCGATTTTGATATTTTCTCTGTTTTTCTTTTTTTCGTTTAATAAGATGTCTCTCTCTTTTTTTTTTTTTTTTTTTTTTTTTGCGGTTATCGGGGAAGAGCATAGCATGTTCCCAAGTTGGAATTGCTTGCGTATAAACAGGAGTTTACTATTCCTGCGTATTTTATGTTTTAATTTGTTCCTGTGTTTCATTTGTACAGCCTCTCTCTCTCTCTCTCTCTCTCTCTCTCTCTCTCTCTCTCTCTCTCTCTCTCTCTCTCTCTCTCTCTCTCTCCTCGATTACTGTTGCTGTTGTATTACGGACATCATTATTTGACTATTTTCCAGTTGTGAATGTTCCTTTTCGGTGTGGTAATGAGTAAATATGTACTCATGTATATATTCATGAGTATATTTTTACTCATGCGTATATATTCATGAGTAGATATTTACTCGTATATATTCACGAGTATATATTTACTTGTGCATATATTGATTGAGTATATATTTACTCATGCGTATATATTCATGAGTATATATTTACTCATGTGTATATATGTACTCATGTGTATATATTTACTCGTACCCGATTACGCTAACATAGCTACATATGTTGTCCTGCATACGTAGGTACCCAAAGTGCAAGACATATTTTTCCGATCGTTTTGGATTTTTGTCTCATAACAGGTTATTTGATTTCGTTGCATTAAGGAAATATTGTTGCTGATCAGTATGTACTGAAAAAGTGCAGTAACACGAAGTATATAAGTCTACAAAGTCTACAGTTTATATATATATATATATATATATATATATATATATATATATATATATATATATATATATATATATATATATATATATTATATAAATTACCAATATAATTAGGCATATCCAGTTTATTCCTGTAATAATCTAATGCCAAATTATTCGATACTACTGGTATTACCTGCGTAAATCTGGTTTTACCTACTGGTTGCAGAAATTGAATATTGAAACCAGTTTTAACTGACGATCAGTAATTTGAAATTTTTTTTTCAGTGATGTGTGCCGTAATGGTAAAAAATGGGTTTAATAGCAACTGATAAGTTAAGGGTAAAAAGTGGGTTTAGTAGCAACTGATAAGTTAATGGTAAAAAATAGGTTTAATAGGAACTGATAAATTATTAACTCCTCATGTAATTCATTTATTTATTTATTTGTTCCGGCGCGTATACGAACCTACGATTTATTTCTCGATGTTTGCTCATTTGTGTCTTCCTTGCAAGTGATGAGATTTACTTTTTAAGTTTTCAGAACATTTTTGTTATATCTTTTAGTCCTCCAGGGTTCGAATAGTCCAAGGGTAGTATTAAGTGCCGTTATTATGCAACAAAACACTTCAAATCGTTAATTGAATTTAGACGGTTTGACCAAGAGCTATGAATAGACTACCGTAGATTGGTAATCTCATTCGCCTCCTCTCTTGCATGAGATGAATCGATTTCTTTAGAAAACAGAAGAGGTGAAAATGTATTCAGTCTGAGGGTACACACAAAGACGCACACACATACACACACACACACACACACACACGAAAGCCAGCGCCTCTTGGTATGCGAGTCACATTACTCTCCCGTACAAGTGATTACGGTTTTGTTTTCTTTGTGAATTTTTCATTTCCTCCGCTGGCCCCAGAGTCAAGTTGTTTTGCTGTGGTTTAACAACGGTGTGACGAGTTTGTTTCTGCTTTTGCCTTCGAACGTGAGTCAAACATTGCTTTTATCGCTTGTTCTGAGTTGCCTGGATGATACTTTCATATTTTTCGGCCAGGATTGTTATTCTTCATGATTTTTGTTTTTAGTTTCGTGTTTCCCCCTTTTTTTTTTTTTTAGATTGTTAAGGTTTAAATCTATTGTAGTGCATTTGAAAAAGTTGTTTATTATTCAACGGGAGTTCCATGGGAAGCGTTTATACTTATATATATATATATATATATATATATATATATATATATATATATATATATATATATATATATATATATATATATATATATATATTTACAGTGATGTTGGTAAATGAAAGTTAAAATCTTTCTCAGGTTACAGTGTTTTTCACAATATTTTACACGTTTTATATCATTCCTTGATATCATAGGAAATTTACTTTTTACTTAACGCAGTACTGGAGCCGATCTATTTTTCATTCGTTAGGAATTTATACTCACTTCATGAGAAGAGGAATATAACTCCATTTTCCTCTTATTACTTCTTTATTCCTCCTCCTCCTCCTCCACGTCTTCATCTTCCTCTTTCTCTTCACACTTTCCCTCTTGCCTAGCCTCTTGCGTTCAACGTAGCAGTTAGGAAGAGGTGAGGAAGAAAGGGCTCGTGCAGGCCATGTGTTTTCCTAATGGCCGTCTGTTTTTGCCAAAGAGAAAAACAAAAGGTAACGCCCAGCGGAAATATGTCGGGTCGAAGCGGCAGCAGCTACAGTGTGGCTGTATGCTGGTGTTTTAGTGTTGTATTGCGCTGGTGGTATGATGTTTTCAGCAGCTCTTCTCTTTGTAATCCTTCTACTGTGGAATGGTGAACTATTTCAGTATTTTTTCTTCGTTTTCAAAACGGGGTAATCAATGACTATATTTGTAGAGGTGGAGCAAAGGGTGCTCTCTCTCTCTCTCTCTCTCTCTCTCTCTCTCTCTCTCTCTCTCTCTCTCTCTCTCTAACGGTATGACATCCCCTCATTTCCTTTGTCCATAGCCGACTTCTGTAGCAAGACATGTCTCAATTCAGAAGTAGTTGCGAGCAACACTAGGTATTATCAGCTGCATATTTACATCCTCCTTAAACACATAGCTTACAATACCTGTCACTGCAGCCCACACAACTCATTCCACTACACCCCCCCCCCCAGACCCACATCCCATTTGCCTTCGCCACCTTCTCCAACAACGATGTGTCTCCACCCCCATCGTTGATGTCTATCTACCTGCGTAAGCGTCTCGCTGCATAGTACCTCCTGTTCGGAGACTTTATGGGTCCTGCTGTGATCCTCATTAACATCGTTGAATGGAAATTGCTCTGCATCAAAAACATTTTGCCGCTTTCAACTTTCGAGCGATGGATGGAATTGCTTCCTTCTCTGGAGTTGGCTACTAGGGAATTGTGTTGGCATAGAGTTCGACATTTTTTTTTTTTTTTTTATTTTATCCAGGGAGCCTGAGTTGGTTTGACTTGAGAAGTTTTAGGATGTGGCATTGCACGAGGAGTTTTAGCATTAGAAGTTACTGAAGATGGAGTTGCATGAGGCGACTGTGTTGGTATGGCTGTCGATATTGTTGATGTCATTTCCCGGGCTTATGTATCGGTCTGGCTTTAGAAGTTTTTGGATATGGAATGACCCAGGGAGTTTGTGTTGGTGTCGTAACAGGTGGAGGTGGATGGTGATAGAGAGTTCATTCGTTGCTGCGGTGCAGTGAGGCTAGAAAAGGGTACTGGGGGCTGTGGGTTTCATGGGAGAACCCTTCCCCATCCCCGTTGTCTCCTAAATGAAAAGCATTATCGGGAAAGGTGGTGTGGTGGCTTATCTTGCTGGCTCGACCCTGTAATTCGTCGTGGCTTTTCAGTTGTTACTTTTATGACTGAAGATTCGCCTAATTTTTTCTGTCACCATTTATGGTGAACGGTTTACGCTCGAATGAGAGAGAGTATAATGAGAGCTCACTGCAATGAGAGAGAGAGAGAGAGAGAGAGAGAGAGAGAATGAGAGAGAGAGAGAGGGTGGGGGCGGTAGTGACTGGCAGGTTGGTTGACAAGAATAATGAATATGTGGAAGTCCTCTTTAACTGGTTTTAATGATAGAATAATCATGTTTTGAATTGCCATCAGGTAACGCATTTTGTGACTGGAAAATAACCACTTTTTGAAAGGAGTGTTTATGACTCATGCTTGCAAGGGTATATATACACTGTCTGCAGTTTTACGTAGCCAAATACGCCACGAAACTATTGATTGCGCCGATAATGTGCTGAATGTTAAAGAGGCGACACTTGCCTATAAGGTTACGATAAAACAAGCTGTTCCTATGTACTAACGAGTGAACCTAACTCGATTTTTTCAGGTATCATTTTGTATTGTCGGAATGTACAAAAATTAGTACAGATTAGTAATAGTAATTTCATCCCAAAAATACATCACTATGACGAAAATATCTGTAACGATGATTTTAAGAGACAATTGATAGTTGGGATTTTTATTCTTGTTTTTTTTCAAATCTAGGCACAATGAGATTATAAAACCCCGATCTGGAAAGGGGGTAAAGTGAGAATAGTTGACAGCTGTAGTTATTTTTATCGTGGAATGTTCTTGTTCATTTGCATTGGAGCGAGGACAAAAGTCTCAAACGCTTGTAAGATCTGTCAGTCTTCGTTTAAGACACTTTTTCCTGTTTAGACACTTCCTAGACAGAATGGTGATCTGTATGGAATTCGCCCTAAAAGGAATCAATATTAGATATACAAGTGATTTTGCTTTGTATTCTTGTATGGTTCATGCTGAAACACATACTTGTATTTCTTGATGATCAGTGGAATCATCATGTGACTGCATAATGTGAATGCGGTGTATTATAATATGTAAATTGTTATCGGTATACATTCGACTTTCTTTTCTTGAGGCTTCCGGGGACTTTGTAGTGTAATTATTAATGAAAGCTCATTACATAAAAGTCTTAACTATAATGTAATTACCATTTTTAAAGTAAAGCTGAAGATCACATGCACCTTATTGTAATTACGAAAACATTTAATCCTGTGTGTAATCGTACTAGGTTCATTTTTTCTTTTTCATTTGCAGTCTCATTTTAATGCCAGGCAGGTGTCGAGGCCACTCCCAAATTTTCTGGTCCCCCTTGCAGACTACCAATAGACCCGCTTCCTTCTTCTTCATCCCTTCCCGTCCCTTCCAAAATAATTATCTCTCTCTCTCTCTCTCTCTCTCTCTCTCTCTCTCTCTCTCTCTCTCTCTCTCTCTCTCTCTCTCTCATTGTAAAGCAGTTATAAGTCCATCTGGGTTTGACAAAAAGAAACCAGATGTAAATTGAATTGCCTTATCGGGCTATGGGATATCCAGACAATTTTGACTTCGTAAAAAAGTGATTCCATGGTGTTATCCAAGACAAGAGTTATTTTTAAAACACCTTCTGGTCGCACTAATGGACTTTGTGTTCCCAGCGAGTGACGCAACAAGCTTCTGACGCAAAAGTTACCACATTGCGGATACGGTTTGAATGCGTCACGAAAGGTTTAAATGAAAATAAAAGTAACAACAATTATTTAAATGATGTTGATAATATCTAAAATCATTAGCTCCACATCTGCGGAAAACTTCTATCTCCTAGTGACACCCCTACTGCATTTTTTTTTTTACAATAACTGTAACAAATAACGCCTGTGGTAATATTATCTCTGTTTTTCTTAACTTTGTTTTCTCGTCGCCTCCGAACAGTCACTGCTTTGTAGTTTACCATTTTCAACCATCCTGAAGTCTGTATCGATGTTCTGTTTGTATGGCCACACTAAATTGTCAGATATATACTCCGCTATGTATCTTTCTGTAGCTACAATATGTATGAGCATATCATATCTTTCTTAGATTTGTTTGTGTGTTACAGTGGATAATCAAAATAATTCGTAAGAATTGTTTTTTTTTATTCAAATTTGTAATTAACGGTTCCTTATGAAGAAGTATCGAAAATGTTAAGAGAAATATAACGTATGTTAAGAGAATGCATAGATTGATTAAGAGAATTTTTCTATCCGATTAGTGGGATGTCTAAGAAAAGGTTACATTTTTACTGGTTTCATTTCTTTTCTTATTCGTATTATACTGTTGTGTTACTATCAAAGAATGAATTGGGTTTTGGTTAAACTATACATTACCTACTCCACCTACCTACACACCTACACACACATACAATATATATATATATATATATATATATATATATATATATATATATATATATATATACATATACATATATATATATATACATATATTTGCGTGTATGTGTGTGTGTACTGCTAAAAGGATGTATATCAAACTATAACTCTGAAGGGGAATAATGTGAGGATATGAGCCCAGTTCGTAACATTTTTACTTTCTCTTTTCATCCTTCTAAAGTTCATTCAGTCAGCAATGAAAACAACTTGCAGAAAGTTGTGCTATTCTCTGTAATACTTCCGTAAACCTCTGCACTCTGTCGTGCCGTCGTGCCTTTTTCCTCTTTCTTTTCTGTGGCCCTCTAATGATGCGGCATGGCAGGTCAGGGAAGTGAGAGTGCTACCTTCTTTGCGTGGGAGGTCGCAGAATCCATTTGGCTGTACTTGAGCGTATGGCACTGAGGAAGTGCCTCGTTGGGTATGGCGGAAATTGTACGCCCTTCACACACACACACACACACACACACACACACGGAGAGAGAGAGAAAGAGAGAGAGAGAGGGGAATCATATTCCACTATAAAGTTTGGTCACAAATTATTCTTTATTTCTATAATACTTCTGCAATCGTTCTGTTCACTAAGCAGATAATTGGTAATGGAACGAGAGCACATAACTGAGGTCAGTAGCTACGCCAAGGCCATTCAGCAATGAAGATTTTAATTCGTGCCAGTGAATGCATGAATTCATTATCCTTGGACAATAGACAAGCAATATGGAAATGGCATTGCAAATGCGTAGCCTTGCATCTTATAGTTGAAAATTAGTTTATCTTCCAGATGTTATAAATTAATTAATATGTTGGGTAAATTTCGTCCAATTCTTTTCAGCTGTTCTTGAAATATCCTGCTAATAAACAGATAAGTATGAAATTATAACCTGCTCCTAGTCTTGTTATTGAACGTTAAAAAAAAAACAAGTAAAAAATGCTCCGAAGTTTCTTCGGCGCAATCGAGTTTTCTATACAGCCTCTACAGCGTATAACCCAAGGCCACCGAAAATAGATCTATCTTTCGATGGTCTCGGTATAATGCTGTATGAGACGCGGCCCATGAAACTTTAACCAAGGCCTGTTGGTGGCCTGTCTTATATCGTTGCCAGACACAACATTATGGTTAACTTTAACCTTAAATAAAACAAAAACTACTGAAGCTAGAGGGCTGCAATTTGATATGTTACGATGATTGGAGGGTGGATAATCAACATACCAATTTGCAGCCCTCTAGCCTCAGTAGTTTTTAAGATCTGAGGGGCACAGAAAACTAAAATATTGAAAGTTCGGGGAAGGATATTCAAAGGAGCAGATTATAAGTCCCATAAACGCGTCCACAATCTAGTCGTTCACTTCTCATGTTACTTAATAATCATCTCTCCATCTCCAGCTGTGATTCATGATTGTTATGGCCTCCGTGTATCATACGTCTCCGGAGACTTAACAAATTATCATCAGGTTCATGTTAAGGATCTGATATGAGATCGTTTATTGTATGTCAGTGTAAGTCGTGTTTGCACATGCATACACACACACACACACACACACACACACACACACACACACACACATATATATATATATATATATATATATATATGTATATATATACATATACAAATCAGTATATGTATATGTATATATATACATATACAAATCAGTGGCCCCTGTGGGCTTGTTCCATTTGAATAGGTTTCATCTACTGAATAATAATAATAATAATAATAATAATACGTTTATATATTTGTGTATATATATATATATATATATATATATATATAATTTGTTTTCCATCAACTCTGATTATATGTCTGTTTAATATACTAAACATGAACCTAAAAAGAACAGTTTTTAATAAGTAGAGTTATGGATTGGCAACGTGAGAAAAGTGTAAAGCCCATAGCATTACAACAGCGCAGTGTTTTTCCCTCTCGTTATCTGTGCGCGGTAATACAGGCTCGTTCACATATTTCTGGCGTACTGTACATATCAAGATTCGATTTCGTCTGCCGGCACCTTGGTCATACCCTTGATTAATATGAGACTCGAGCAACCCTTCCCCCCCAACCCCTTGGTACTTCCTTAGTCCACAGCAACATTCCCCGTTCTTTGTGACTTCTTCCCATGCAACTCAGGCATTGCCAGACCTGAGCCAAGTTTAGTGTGTTTGGGTCATGGTGCTCTCTCTCTCTCTCTCTCTCTCTCTCTCTCTCTCTCTCTCTCTCTCTCTCTCTCATTGGACATGAGTGTGCGCTGATATCTGCACTCGTTTGGCCTAAATGTTGTATCAAATTTAGGCTATTTTTAACCATAGTGTTCGTTTTATTACAACGAGTCATCGATAACACTTTCAAGTATGTTGTTGGATATGGTTTTTTGAGCGTCCTGACCCGTCCCGTAAGAGGAAATAAATAAGTGAACGAACGAAAACTCCAGTGTGCGGCGGAGAGTGACATCATCCCGTTTTAGCTACAGAGTCTATAAAAGTAAGTGAATAGCCATCGATCATGCGATGATGCTTTTGCATCCAAGCAGGGTAGGAAGAGTCTTTGCCTCCACCCCCTCCCCGTCCATATCCCCCTCCCCTCCCCTTCCCCCACCACACTTCAACTAAGTTGCTCATCGTGGGATAGACGGTCTCACCTGAGAGGACCCATCCGTAGGGGTGGGGGGACGGGTTATTCCTTATCTCCACATCCTACAGTGGACAGTGGCGTATGTTCTCTCGGCTTCATCATTCGTTGGGCTTCAAACGGCTGAGTCCCTTGTTATGTTGATTAAGTTTAATTATAACTCCATTTTTATTATGACGAGCCAATTAAAATCGTGTAATAAACAAAAGTATTTAATTATACTGATACAAATTTTCCGTCAATTCATAAACTCCATGAAATAAATACCGGTATCGTAAGTTCATATTTGATAGGTTCTCGGTCTTCTGTTGCATAAAAAAAAGTGACCTTTGAAACATGGCTTCTGATGGGTTGAATTGTCCCCTTCTCCTGTAAGAAACGTCTCGTGAGTTAAAGAGGAAAAAAAGAAAGAAAGAAAAAAGTATAAGCCGTCCAACTCTGACGTCAGACTTTAAGTCCTATATTCAGGTGTCGCGGTCATATAACATGGTTGGTCGAGTCTGTTTTATTTATTTATTATTTTTTTTTCGTCGTGAGGCTCCTTTCTTTCACATGTTATAGGCTAGTTGGGTATTTTCTTTTTTGTTGCGTTTCTTTTGACCGTTTGTTACTTTTTAATTCATATTTGTTGATTTATTCACCTTTTATTTCACTTATTTTTAATCGGTTTTTGTTTGCTAATTATTCCTGTTATTTACTTTACCTCTTTATGAGGATGTGTTGACACGCTCCATGATGGTAAGGGAAAGCTGATACTTCAACGGCTGTCATGGTACTGTAGGATTCTTTTACACGACGCAGCTGTAGTGAAACATCGTTGGGCAAGCCAAGGATGTTTCAAGGGTATTTCACTGCCCCTTGTGAAGGATACTCTTATGAAGGTTTCCGTTTCATCAGCTCTCTCTCTCTCTCTCTCTCTCAGTTAAGCAACAAAGAGATTATCTTGCTCCATGTGTATATTACACTTTTATGTATATTTGATTCTCTCTCTCTCTCTCTCTCTCTCTCTCTCTCTCTCTCTCTCTCTCTCTCTCTCTCTGTTAAGTTCCTTCTCCAGGTATATGTAAGTATGTAATATATGTTCCTTCTCCATGTGTATTACACTTATGTTTATTTGATTCTCTCTCTCTCTCTCTCTCTGTCTGTCTGTCTCTCTCTCTCTCTGCCGGAATGATGAATGTCGTAGTTGGTTAGTCCAGGGGTGGCTAAAGATAACCAATTTGCCGTTGTCTGTCGTGTTGATGACGTTAATAACAGAACGCTTGGCGTAAGCGACGAGCGATGACGCCTCCTGCAGGAGGAGGATGACAAAGAGAAGGTCTAAGAGCGTCGTGCTTTGGAGGAGGAGGACAGCTGAAATGACATCACACGGCATAACCGCCTCTGTCACTTAGCCGGGAGGGTCGGGACGCATATCATTAGCTATTTGGATGACATGTGATATGTTCTGCCAGATGGGACAAGTACGTGATTCTCTCTCTCTCTCTCTCTCTCTCTCTCTCTCTCTCTCTCTCTCTCTCAGTTAAGCAATAAAGATTATCTCGTTCTTTTTCTTTGTATATGTTAATATGTACGCTTTTATCCAGATATGATTCTTTCTCTCTCTCTCTCTCTCTCTCTCTCTCTCTCTCTCTCTCATATATATATATATATATATATATATATATATATATATATATATATATATATATATATATATATATATATACATATACACATATAAGTATATTATATATGTATGTATGTATGTATGTATGTATGTATTAGCGAGAGTCAAATCTAGCTAAAGTATATATATATATATATATATATATATATATATATATATATTATACATACATATACATATATCTCTCTCTTTCTCTCTCTCTCTCTCTCTCTCTCTCTCTCTCTCTCTCTCTCTCTCTCTCTCTCTCTCTCAGTAAAGCAACAGTGTTAATCTCGGTCTTCCTCTATGTATATATCTATATATACACACTTTTATGTATAAATATTTATATCCACTCATATATGTTCCGCAGTCATGTTCCACGACACTAGTGTTTGGATAAAATTATCAATCAGTCTGTCGCCCAACGATTTGTTCATAATTGTTAATGGTTTATGTTTAAATTTGTTAACTGAGGGATATACTCAGCTCTTCAACTGAGGGATATTCAGTTCTTCAACTGAAGGATGTTCAGTAAATTCATGCTCAGTGTCATCATTTGAACGGCATAGGCTTCGTTTCTTCATACGACCTGTCTTTATGAGGTTTCGTCTGTCCTTGAGACGGATTATTTAGACTTCTACAGCAAATGCCGAATTGGGGTAGAGGAAAGACATGTCTCCCTCATCTCTTTCGTATATTTACTGTCTGTACATCTTCAGAGGAGTGAAAGGAAACCCGTTAGTGACGTAATAAATAGTCATGTAACCGACGTACGAGGAGTTACTGTTAGCACAAACAAATGAAAAAGCTCTAGTGTTTGAGTATGAGTTTTGTAAGATTTTATTTCTTTGCGTGCTGCTTTGGTTCTTCTTTACCATGAACCCAGCGTTTTTTAAAAGAGCAGAACCGCCTAAAACCCACATACTCACAAATAATATATACAGTATATATATATATGTGTGTGTGTGTATGTATATGTAATATTTTTTTATTTTTGATGTGATTCATCTTGCACAGTGTGTGTGTGTCTGTTGCGCGTGTATAATTATTCGATTTTTTTTTTTAATCATATTTTTGTAATCTTAGACGGAATTTTATATAATATATTAATACATTTCATTTTTCTTTCCACAGGTAAGCGGAGTTCCAGAGGGTGTAATTTTGTCACTTTTCAATTCTGTGAGTAATTAGATTAGTATTTCTAAGTCAAAGTGTCTGTTAGAATTTGGGCTGGAATCAATTGATCTTAATGCATTTATATATGGCATAAGTGCTTTGTGGGAGACTTTTTATTTTTGTCAGGTGATGTACATTTGTATATAAGTATGTATACACATGATTCTGTGTTGTGGGGAGCCTTAGATGTTAACAGTTATGCACTGTATGTCTGCACAAGAGACCACTCAACGGCAAAGGAAGAATTAGGTAACCGAATACTTACGTTTTAAAAAACGAAAAGATAATAACTCACGAACAGAGACCCAAAGAAGTAGACCAGTAGAGTCTCAGCATCGCCGAAACAAAACGGAAGGAAATGAATCATTCATGATGTCAGTGAGGGCGTGCGAAAGAGCTCAGATACAACGCGCTCAAGACGAGGAAGTGAATCAATCGGTAGTGTTACGGCCCCATCTCGAAGATCGAATTGAAGTGTCGTTTATAGCGTAATATCATTCGCAAATGGAATTGCAAAGCCCTACTTTCACGGCGTTTTGTTACGTAAATGATGGAGGGGTTAACATTCTCTCTCTCTCTCTCTCTTTCTCATTTTGCTTTGTTTTCCAAATAATTACCTCCTTTCACCGTTTGGGCACGTCTTTCTCCGATCAACCTAATCCATTCAGGGACTTCCTCTCTTAATTTGACCTCCGCCAAATCACTTCCTTTCTTTCTCTGGACTCGAATGCGTTGGTTAGAACGATCGCCTCACCAGCAACAAGTCACAGATTCGATTCCCGAGCGAGCCAGAACACTTTAGGCAAAGTCCATGGAATCCCACTGTGTCTCTGTTGACCTAAGCCAGTAAATTATGTACTAGGCAGTTAGCTGATTCTGGTGATCGTGTGTGTGTGTGTGTGTGTTTGTTTGTGTGTATGTGTATATGTGTGCGTTTGTTGTTCATAATTTTAGTAGCTCCGGTAGGGGGATAGTGCCGTCAGTGCATCTCACGAGGTGTACTCTGGGCATTACCAAAGGTTCTGTGCAGCGTCCCGTCGGCCGCTAGCTGCAACCCCTTTCATTCCTTTTACTGTACTTCCATTCATATTATCTTTCTTCCATCTTGTTATCCACCCTCTCCTAACAATTGTTTCATAGTGCAACCGCGAGGTTTTCCTCCTGTTATATCTTTCAAATCTTTCTGCTCTCAATTTCCCTTCCAGCGCTGAATGACCTCATAGGACCCAGCTCTTGGCCTTTGGCCCAAACTCTATATATATTCAATAATTTTAGTAGTCATTCATAGCAAAGCATCTGGGGACGCGTTGTTATCACAACGCGAGAGTAAAGTTCCCCAGCGTTTCTTTCTCATACTGGGACGAGGCGTCGGTGGTCAATTTAATTCTGGCTGGTTGTTGTTATGCGTCGGTTCCTGAATAGCAATTGCAGGACTAAGAGCTCTGCGGGACACTTAAGGATTCAGTGCCCCTCCTGAAGTCTCTTGAAATAGAAGCTCTTTCATGTTTGTCGGCTGATTATATACTTCGGTGTAAGAGAAGAGAGTGGGAGAGAATATCATGGGTTTAAATTGTCGTCTTTTGTTTTTCCTTTTGCAGATATTATATATGTATGTGTGTATATTTTTGTAAATATATATATATATATATATATATATATATATATATATATATATATATATATATATATATATATTTATATATAAAATATATATACATGTGTGTGTGTATATGCGTACTGTTTTTGTATTACCATCCATTTTCTTAAATAAATGGGAATGACCCCATAGCTGCGGATAATGCTGAAGTACTAAGCTAGGATAAGGGAAAAAAGATGAACTGAAGGGAAAAAAATTAACAAAACCATTTCCTGATTTGGTGACCGCCAAGGCATTTGCTTCTATAAACTCACTGTTGTTTAAGCCGTTACTGAGACTGTTATAGCTACTATTTCTTAACTGTATACATCTCTGCATGTGTTTTGTCAGACCTTTTTATATTCCAAGCTCTCTGTTGTGGTATGGCAACTTGACTGAAAGTATATTGCTTAGAATAGCGGCATATGTTATTTTAATGCGACATTTGGAAATAATGAAAGAGCACTCGATAATTTCAAAATGTACGACAGCTGATAAATAAAGATAATCTCCGTTAATCCGATGTACTGTACATTCATTAAAGACTTCTGTCACTGATACCAATACCTAAGGATTAATTTATTCCACAGTATTTTATTATTAATATTTTGTCAGGGATGCTTATGCGATTAAGTTATCTTAAGAATTAAACTGTCTATATTCATCATTTTTTTTTCAACCCTTTGTTTTGATTTTTTTTATGATTATTTTTCTTTCTTTGATTATATATATATATATATATATATAATATATATATATATATATATATATATATATATATATATATATATATATATATATATATATATATATATATATATATATATATATATATATATATATATATATATATATATATATATATATATATATATATATATATATATTGCAGGCTATCTTTAAATTGAGCATTTATCATTACTCTGAAAAGACAGAGAACCTCTGTATATTACCGTTATCTACAGCAAAGGAAATCTAATTAGAATCGAAAGATTTAAGTTTTCGTTTTGCATGCATATCCCTTTCAAGGTGAAATAAATAATTGCAGACACCTCCGGAAAACAGTATCGAGATCTACCAGGGGGGCGAATTGAACTGGTGTCTTAGTAAACAGAAAGAAAGGTCCCGGAAATGAATGGTAAAAACCTATTTGACTGCGATGGTCCACGTCTCTGTTTCTTAGCCTTCTCCTCTTTTGTTATTCTTCCTCTGCATTCTGACTATCCTTTTCACGGTTAGCATTAATGGTTTCCTAGCATCACACAGTAAGTATAAGTAAAATTTCTTCTTACGCAGCATCTGTAGAAAATTTTGAGGATCATTTTTCTTGGCGTATTTTGCTCCGTTTTGTCAAGGGCCAGACGATTCTCACTGTTTGCTATTATCTTTTTTTTCTTTTCTTAGTTTATTTTCTTATTCTTTACGTACTTATTTATTCAAAATGTTCATAATTCTTTGCGTTTTTTCCGTTCATTTCACTTTGTTTTTACGCTAAGAAAATGGGAAGTAGATGGATTTTAGATAGATTAAGGGACTGTATAATCAGTAAGCATTCTGACCGCTACCTTCCCTGGAGGCTATGGCAGAAGGATTTGGAAGCAGTTCTGTAACTCAATCCTATTTTATCCCGAAAGGATGGGCTTAGGATAAGAGGCGTGGGATGGGGCCATGAGTACGTGGAAGTATTTTGGGGAGTAATGAGAGAGGGAGAGAAAGAGAGATAGAAAGAGACTTGAGATAACATTTTTCTTATATTAAGTGGATCTGAACCTAACATTGTTGTTGTTGTTGTTTTGGTGTTGTTGTTTTTGTTTGTTAGTTATTGATATCCTAAAAATTTAGTTGTAAACTGGATACACGCACTGACTGCCATGAAGAGTTCTCTTCAGTGTGAATTCCAAGTTGCTAAGATGGTAAATTTTTCAGTTTTGCATTTCAGGGGATATATAAATACAGAGAGAGAGAGAGAGAGAGAGAGAGAGATTGGGGATGGGAGTTGTGGAGCGGAGGGTATACTCGCAGCAAAAGGTTTCAGTGCGCGTGATTGGACAGTCTTCCTTGTCCTTTAACAACCCACAAGCCAGTCGCTACATAAAATAAGACTCGTGTCGTGTTTCTTTGAGTCTGTCGAGATAATTATGATTGATCCTTTTCTGACACTCATCTCTGTGCGTAGCTGCTGCTTCTCTCTCTCTCTCTCTCTCTCTCTCTCTCTCTCTCTCTCTCTCTCTCTCTCTCTCTCTCTCTGTGTGTGTGTGTGTGTGTGTTTCATTCCATACGTTGATTCATGTAAATTGAGTGAAGTAACACGAAGGGTTTCTCTACTTTGATTGAAGGCTGTAGCATTGTCGCAGTGAATACATCCCTTTCACAGACTTTTCTCTAGCGAATTACATCCTTGAACCTTATCAATTCTGGCTCCTCCTCCTCCTCCTCCTCCTCCTCCTCCTCCTCCTCCTCCTCCTCCTCCTCCTCCTCCTCCTCCTCCTCCAGTTGCTCGCCCGTTCCTCCGGGCCCTCTTTCCATTTGCGAAGGACTCATCTTGATTTCTACTGTGGTCCCTGTACGTGTCTGCCACCACGTAGCTCTCCATAGCTGCCTGCATCTCTGGCGGCGAGTGTTGTCACCTTTATCCTATAAACCTGCCCCTTTTCATTCGTTTTTCTTCGTTTTCACACGCTGTTCTCTTGCTTTGCACTGTCGTCCCGTTTTGTTATCGTTTGTTGCATATCTTTTACTTGTCTTTATACTTCTCCATCTTATACTTTTTTTTTTTTTTTTTATTCTTCCTAACTCTTCTTTCATCTCGAATCCTTCCCACTTGCTTCTCATCATTTTTTAACGCTGTCTCTCTGTGTTCCTTTATTATATCCTTTCATCTTCTCCCACACATTCTTCCTCAACATTACCACCCTTATAAAAATGGTCCTGTGTTTCTCTTCCTTTCATCTTAAGATTCCTTCTCCCAAAATCCCAAACCTTATTTGTCTTTCCACCCTCATGTGTCGCCTGGGGCCTCTTTTGCCAATCCACAGCCTTCCATTTTGGTTTATAGGCCTACTGTAGTAGTACCGACATCAGTATCCATAATGAAAATCAACAGAACAGAACACGTGAAGAAAAAAATAGCTTCGCATTGCACAGCGAACGAGCGTTACTGCAGGTATACCTGGCGGAAATTGTTCCTACGTAGATATAATTAATAAAAAAAAATACAATAATGAATTAGCACAGGCCAGGTGTTCCTTTTTTAGTTCACCGCCAGGCGGGTTAGCTCGCCGAGTCAAAGGCGCCCCGTTGTGGCTCTTAATTCAAACGAGACTTGTATTTTAGTGTTTGCGTTCGATGAGGCATGTAGCAGTGGTGGCCACATGATGACGCCATGGGTTTAAGGAGAGCTGGAATGTAAACATTAGGAATGAAAGACTCTCTCTCTCTCTCTCTCTCTCTCTCTCTCTCTCTCTCTCTCTCTCTCTCTCTCTCTCTCTATATATATATATATATATATATATATATATATATATATATATATATATATATATATATATATATATATATATATATATATATATATATATATATATATATATATATATATATATATATATGTTACTGTTAAATTTCATGGTGACCACTCATTGTGAGTTTGTTAAGTTAGGGTATTAATTTTAACTTCACATGGATATATGATTATTCATAAATCGATTTTTTCATTCACTAGCAACATATTCATTTTTACTTTCCATCTGCGAAGGTCGATCATTCATTTCTTTGATCCATGTCTTCACGTAATTATTTGTGCTTTTAATTCTTTGGATAAAATTGAGTGAAGGTTTTTCATAGCCATTTGGGGATTTCCCGGCGTCATAGGGATATTGTGAAATGTTTCATAGGAAAGACGGGGAAATCATGGCCTTCACGACGTGAGAAAGAGAAGCAGACTGGAATGGTTCGCTCTTGCCTCATTTCCTTTACAGTTAACGGAGGGTTCTGGTAAAAAGTTGCTTGCGGTGAAACGCAGAGGCGGTTAATGTCTTGTTTTATTGTGTTTTTGTACACGCTGAATATGTGTATATGTGTGTGTGTCTGTTGTGTGATTCGTTTGTGCACATATATCTGTAAACGTTCGCCTTCATTTGCGTAGGTATATAACGTGTTCATATACATATATGTAAATATATATATATATATATATATATATATATATATATATATATATATATATATATATATATGTGTGTGTGTGTGTGTGTGTGTGTGTGTGTGTGTGTGTGTATGTATGTATGTGTATATATTATATATATACATATATTTGTGTATGTATGTATGTGTAAATATATATATGTATAAATATATATTTTATATATCTACATACATATATATATGAGTATATATATATACATATATATATATATATATATATATATATATATATATATATATATATATATATATATATATATATATATATATATATATAATATATATATCAGGACAGGGTGACAAGGAGACAGTCGGTATATATATATATATATATATATATATATATATATATATATATATATATATATATATATATATATATATACATATTCATTTAGTTCTCCACAGCTGCCACAGTTGGTTTCATCTGCATTATTATGCACAGGAAGACAAGTTACGTGTGTTAAATGCTTGTCCTCATGTGCACAACATGAGCTGAGGCCAGCTATTTCCAAATTTGAACAGCACGAAGACCAGAGTTTCTCACGAGTAGGAAATGCCAGCGGGAAAGATAAGAATGTATTGTTGCGCAACAGTATATATGCGGGCATTAATTGTCCTGTGTGGGGGATCCTGAAAGCAGAAGTGAAGTGTGGGTTGTTCTTGAGGGCTGTTAAGATTTAAAGGACATGTTATTTTTTTGCTTTTGTAACACACTGGCGGAAGGTTGTAGAAATTGTTTGTATTTTGTAGGGAGCCCAAATAGGACACAGTTGTTCATTTTGTGTGAATGTATTTTTTGAGGGGTTCACGCCTGTGTATAATTTGTAAAATTTGTTAGGCTGGTTTTGAGTGTTGATGAAAAGCAACCTTGTTAAACAATACTGAGTGCAAAGAGCGAACATTAACATTCTGTTGAAGAATGTTTAAGGTATTAATGCTTTGAAATATTTGCATAATTTTATTAGCATTGATAATGAACGACAGATCACGCTGAAAAGTTCAGGGGTTAGCGAAAGAAGTTTCCTGTTGACTTCCATGGTTGTCAAGTATTTTGCAACTTTCATAAAGCATCATTTCCTGATCATGAAATATTCCTGTAGTCTCCTTTTATCTTGTATTGCGTCAGGCAGATGATTGTGATGCAGGATTCGTATTTATTCTTGCCTTGATCATTTTGCAAGTGGCAAACTTTGCAAGGTTGCAAATGTAAAGGAGATTTGTAAGTGTCTACGTGTAAAATTGCTGAAAGTGATCAACTTCGTCATGAAAATAGGTTCCTACAGGCTACTTGTTGAATCTAGTGTCTGCTTCAGGAAGAGGTTGCTGCATTGTTGACCTTGCTGTCTGTCGTTTTACTCCTAAACCGTCTTGGTTATACTTCTAAATCTTGCTGTCTGTCTGAAATACTATTTACTACTAAAGGTGCTGTCACACGGGCAATTTCTTTCGGCGTCTTGTGATGTTCCCATGCCCCCAAGAGAGGCTCTTGATGGTGCTCAGTGCGTTCTTTCTGCCCTAAACACGTATTGGTCTTCCCACAAGGGGAGTACCTATACCCATGTTATACACATAGCACAATGTTTTTCATACACACATGTTTATCGTTGTGAACGTTATGTTGCAGATTTAGTTAGTGTGCTTGCTATGCCAAGGTAGCCTACATGCCATAGGCCTAGACAACTTCTAAAGCTGAAAATCTGGAGTCATTAAAGAAAATTTCGTTCCCCTGTCTCTCTTAGCTTCTTTTTTTTTCCAAACCCAGATGTTTTTCTAAAAGTTATTGGTTTTCCTTGTGAACATCCTTTCTACCTCTGAATCCTTTTGTGTGTTTAAATCTCGTTTCCCCTTGTGTTTGCAAAGCATTTTGTATTGTCTGTCTAAAACTGTCTTTAGATGTCAATTGCTTTAATCTTTAAAGAACATATTTTTTTTATTATGGCCATAATGTTTATCTGAAAAGTTGGTAGTGTGCAGTGTAAGAGAGGTATGTGGACGGACTGGATAGTTAATGTAATGAATAATCACGTATACAGTTATTTCGCCCTACTTAAGGTCATGTTTTACAGGCAAGATACGTATTCTCTCTCTCTTCTCTCTCTCTCTCTCTCTCTCTCTCTCTCTCTCTCTCTCTCTCCTCCTTGCTAGCATGCACTGTTGTGACCGTCTATTGTCTAGTTTTATCTGCCTGAGTGTTTTTAAATGCCTGCTTGCATGCAACAGGGGCTTCAGTCCGTTGCGTGCTTTCGAGAGGAAGTTGCCTTTGCATGTGCATACTGAGGTGACCTCTTTTTCCTCTTTCGAATGCACGAAAAAGATAAGAAGTTAGAATTTTCTTTTTGTTAGTGCATTCGAGTGCTGTTATGCTGAGTTGCCAGCTTGCCTTTAATTGAAACGTTTCTGGGAATTGTCACACAAATATATGTTATTAAAGTTAACAAAAAATATGTATATATATATATATATATATATATATATATATATATATATATATATATATATATATATATTTAAATTTGTAAACACTTGTGTGTATGAAATAGAAAATGACGTTACCTAAGGTTAGTGACTGGCTCGGCTGGGGTCGAGCTAGACCGATGCCGTTGACGAGTCACAGTAGCGGGTGCATTAAGAGAATAAAGAGGAGGGTTGGCCTAGAGTGAGAATCTCAAGCGATGCTCGTGATGTGGGATAGCGGTGACCCTGTTCTCTCTCTCTGTCTCTTGCGCCTGCGCGTTTTAATATCAGTTTTGGGAAAGGGAAAGAGGAAGAGGGAAGAAGGAGGTAATAGTGATGGAACGGATTATCGTGTTCCAGGAAGTCTGCAGTTGATAATGTTGTAGGCATCGCTCAAATATCGTATTCACGAGTTTCGAAAGTTGAGAGAGAGAGAGAGAGAGAGAGAGAGAGAGAGAGAGAGAGAGAGAGAGAGAGAGAGAGACATTCTGATTACCCACGACGTTCATAAGGGCACGTGATTAGGGACTGTGAACACTAGCTTGCCGTTATTGCATACATTCAGTGTCGCGTAGTATTAGTAAACATTGTCGCCTTGGGGAGGCTTCAAAATCACAAGCACTATCACCCACACACGCCGTTGATGGGAATGTGGTTTAATATGGGAATGAGGCTTGAATACACAGTTATTTTTCGTGCCTTGTCCCAGATTGCACGCTCAACAAGTTCACCAAATGATTATTGGCCGTTTTATAAATAATAGAAAGGTGCTGTTACCTCGCATTCAGCTAGTTTCCTAGGTTTGCATAAGTTAAATGTCTTTGCTAATTGTCTCTCATATTTTTTCATATATATATATATATATATATATATATATATATATATATATATATATATATATATATATATATATATATATGAAGGAAGTTAATCGCTGAATAGAGAGCGGTCGTAAATGGAATGAACCCTTGGCAAACAGTTTATTCTCTCGCAGCAGTGACGGCAACTTCCTGCAATTATCAGCCCCCGATGCTAGTGGCCCAGAGGTTAAACATGGATCTGTGGTTTGGGGAAGAGTAAGGGGGGAGGGGGATGGAGGGGCCAAGAAAATTTTGATATGAATTCTCGGAAGAGGTCGTTGGAGGTGAAGGAAGGAGGTGTTTTGTTCGGTGGGGTCAGAGAGAGGAAGTGCCCTGCAGGATAATGGTAATAGTTCCTTCTAGGGGTTGAGGAACTCAAGAAGCGAGGAGGAAGAGAAGGGAGCACTTGAGGAACTTTTGCTGAGTGGTGGGAGCGATGCTAGAAAATGGAGCTCAGTGGAGCTAAGTAAGATGAGATCCTCGGGGAACTTCACTTTATAGGAGAGGGGATGACTTGAAAAGCATGAGTTACATATGAATTTTGAAACATTGCTTACCTTATGTGGTGTCAGTTTTGATTTTTATTTTCAATGTTGTTTCCGATTCAGCATGGCACATCGTGGCATTCTTATCTTCTGTAAATGAGCAATTTTCTAGAGGATCGGAAATACTGTAGAATCGTTAATGACAATATAAAGGTCTGAATTACATCAACAGCTTTCAGTACAAATTTCTCAATTAATTCAGATGTCGTATATGGTACGCAATCACTGCGCTAAAAACCTATTGGCATATTTTCAGCATTTTCGACTGTGTATCTGCATTATAGTCAATATTGTATCGACATTTAATAGCCAGCAATGTTGACAATAGTATCTGCATATACCACTTTGCTGACAACGTAGTTGCATAAAGCTACTATTGATGACGGTGTATTTGCATAAAGCCAGCATTGTTGGAAACATATTTACAATATATTTACAATGTATAGCTCGAGGCATTTATTTCATGATTTTTAAGAGAAATGTTCATCAAGTGTTTGTCTGAATTTGGCCAGGCTGTTAATTACTGCGAAGAAGCGAAGGAAAAATTTTGGTATGTAACTTGGAATCAAGTCATATACAAACAGCGAGAACATAAAATTTAGATTTTGAACAAGCCATTACTAAGTAATCTCTCTGGGGCGCTTAAAATCGTCACAGACCAGTGATGAATTAAGTGTCAATTACTGTCATATGGCGTTGTGAATTTAATCGTTCTCCCTGAAGAATGAATTATAGAAAGGGGCCAACTTCATCACCTCACTTCCTTGGCTGCCCTAAGTATGAGATTGGAAAGAAGGGAGTGACGTTCGGTAGAGAAAAAATGGAAAATTAGTAGCGATTTAGCTGTCAATCATGCAGACCCAATGCAGTCCCTTCTTTTTCTCTCTCTCGCAATACCTTTCTCTGAACCAGGTGGCCCACCCTGTTCAACAGCTGAATGGACTTTGCCTGAAGGTGACGCTTTAACAACGTGGTTGTAGCTCTCTCTCTCTCTCTCTCTCTCTCTCTCTCTCTCATATATATATATATATATATATATATATATATATATATATATATATATATATATATATATATATATATATATATATATATATATATATATATATATATATATATATTAGCATTGATCATATGAAAATGAAAAAAGCAGAAGGTAATTTGCAATTCATGGACACTTCAAAAGTACAATAAATTTAGTTTGTGGCCTGTATAAAGGATAATATATATATATATATATATATATATATATATATATATATATATATATATATATATATATATATATATATATATATATATATGTTCATTGCTAAAAGCTTCAAGCTTCAAACTTACATAACGGCAAGAAAGCGGCCTTTGTGGACGTGTAGAATTTGCTGCTATTTCTTTGTAGGTGATTATGTATGGTCATGTCTTCACTTTTTACTCACACGGCTTGCTCAGCTGGAACTGCAAAATCTAGTGTGTAAGAAAACTGGGTATGGGATGGTATGATACTACGGACCAGAATATATATATATATATATATATATATATATATATATATATATATATATATATATAGAGAGAGAGAGAGAGAGAGAGAGAGAGAGAGAGAGAGAGAGAGAGAGAGAGAGAGAGAGAGAGGATGGATAGCTGGGATTAGGGTAGGAAGCGACACGTAGTCTTTGTGTAACCGTAGCCCTCAAATCCTGATATTATGAAACATCGTGGTTATAAACACATCCAAACCCCCACTGAGTTTCGCTCCGCTGATGTTTGAGCAACTCGGACCCTCCTATGCCTTTGTATGCCCTGATATCTCCTTGGAGGTCAAAACCTCTACTGTTATGTAGTGTGTGTGTGTGTGTGTGCTCTTTTTTTTGAGGGGGGGGGGCGACAGGGTCGGGGGCAATCGCCCTTAGCCACAACCCTAAATTTATCCAGAATTCAAGTCCCTACAACACTAATATGCTGTCATATCCCCATGCCAACATGACTGTTTTACTTTTTCATCCACGCTTAGCCGCAGCATCCTGTCTTAATTTCCTGACAAGTTTGAGGACTTGTTTATACTTTTCGTTCTTACTTTTACCCACCAAATAATCCCACAGTCATCCTCATTCTGTTCACAGTCGTACTTCATGTTTCATTTTAATTTCTATTTTTATAAATTTTGCTTTTTACTCACACCGTCAGCCCCCAACCTACCGACTCCCAAGATGATCACCCGAGGATTTTTTTAGACTTTTAATGTGAAGTGAAGGTGTTAGTTATTGGAGGATTTATGCAGGGATCCGGTCTTGACAAGCCTTGCTCCATGCTCCGTGATAATCCAGTATGATAATCCTGCGCGTGGTGAATTTTAAAGGGCCTTCGCGGCTTTTGCTACGACCAGCTTTTGGGAAATTCCGTGTGAGGACAGCGACTTTTTTTTTTATTTTTTCAGTGTTGGTGGCGGGTTTGTGATACCGATGTATTTAGGATGCTTGGAAAAGCTTTTTCTCATTATATATATATATATTATATATATACATTATATATATATATATATATATATATATATATATATATATATATATATATATATGTTTATTTATTTATTTATTACGGTCCATTGATTAGGACGTTAGACGCACCAGCTGCAAGTACTGTGTTCGATCTCTGAGCCAGTTGCAGTCAGTGAAACCTTATTCCTGTCAATTTCTGTATTTATTCTTAAGTGTGCATAAGCCTTAAAAAAAAATCCTACTGACCATACTAAATTTTACGACTCTGACAACACAAGTGATAGAATAACGTAACATGATGCCAATGAAATAAAGTATAACAAGTACAATTACTGGTCAGTCGAAACAGGCTTAACAGGTTTGCCGCTGCTTCTGCTCAGTGAGGCTTCTCATGTAATGGAAGGGCGAGAAAGAACCAGGACAACCAGACGAGCACTGGACCGGCCTAAATCCGTTTAGGAAAGCTTCTTTGCTCATGCGTCGTCAATACGGCTTGAGACCTCTCAAGGGCTTCACCTGTCTGCTTAGATAAGAGAGAGCATTTGGAGCATTATTGCATGAGTAATTGGCGCTTGTGTGACAGGTTTCTTCGCTGTCCTCTGTCACTGCTTATTGTCCCGTCTGTGCTGAATAGCTCCGTTGTTAGCAAGTTATACAAGGTACAGTAATGTCTTGATTTTGTGCCCAGTGGCGATTCTCTTTTACATATTAATTCACTTATTCGAATTATTGGTTAACATACCAGTTTTGTGCACCCAGGAAATTAAATGCAGTGTGTACTGAGTTGTTTCACGTTTTGAAGAATTTGGTGTGTACATCTTAGGCTATGGTTAAAACTCTTATACTCTGATCGTTGTTCCACAATGGTTAGAAGGTACTGGGGTTTTCCAAATGTCGTATGAAAATTACTTCAGTAATAAAATGTCAGAATTCCTTCTTTATTTTAGCTATTCCATTCACGTCACTAACTTGGATGTCTCATTGGTATGTCCTTTTCTGGGATGTCCCATTCACGGGCCCTATAACTTCCATATTAAATGCAAAATTTATTTTTATTACTATAGTTTTTGATAGTGGTATGAAACCCTTTATGTACATTAGATTATGTAACGCAATGTGCACAAGGTTATGTAGCATTACAAATAAGGAATATTTTGCTATATATATATATATATATATATATATATATATATATATATACATATATATACACATATAGTATATATATATATATATATATATATATATATATATATATATATTTAGATATGTATAGCGCATACTTCTAGTTTGGATATTTTGATAACAGAATTTGATACTGGATAAAAATACACAAGACTGAGCTGGGATGCCGTTACAGTGTATGTTTGTTTTTGTTAGAATCTTGTGGTACATCAACCCTTCTCTCTCTCTCTCTCTCTCTCTCTCTCTCTCTCTCTCTCTCTCTCTCTCTCTCTCTCTCTCTCTGTTCAATAGTCGTATTTACTTCATTTTCTCACGTCCTGATTTTTGGGAAGTGGACCCAGCCAACCGCAAATAGCCGGATGGGATTCGCTTGTCTTGGATATCCTATCCAGTGGTGGGCAAAGGACTCTGAAAGATATTAGCAGCTGATAAAACCGACCCATACTGTCTATGGTTACATAATTTGAATTCCCCTTTTTTGTGTCTATGTGTTTGATAAATTCTTTACATTTGTGCCGTTTGTCCGAGTTTTTTAAAGTAAGTGCTAAAGTTTGTCAAGAAGCGAGAATGCTAATCTACTTTTTAGTATTAACGCTTCGCATTCTTTTTTTTCAAGAGCCTGCTCTGTCCCATGTCTTGAGAAAGGCAGGAAAATGAACGCTTGTAAACACTTTGTTTTTCATTTATAGATGATATATGGCCCTATGTACGAAAGTGTTTAAAAATTCTTTGGTTGATGCATAGTAAATTAATTGTCTGTTTATGGAGTCTGTGTGTGTGTGTGTGTGTGTGTGTATTAGGGAGGCGAAAGGGAAAAGAATTGGTCGCAATTAAGGACCAGGTAATAGGCTTGAAAAACTCGACACATAGCTGGAACTTGCCTATAACAAGACAGGTATCATTGAACTGTTACGCAAGTCGACGTCATGGGGATATGCGAAGTTGGTGGCTGCATCGAATCAGAGCGATCAAGATTTGGGAACAGAGGCTGTTAAAGAGGTGACCTTTTCACCTTTGTATTTGTTGTAGAATGATTGCTGCTGATTCCTTAACCATACCTCTTCTTCCATCATCCGTATCCTTTTCCTTCGAGTCTAAATCCTTAGAAAAGTGGATTGGTTTCACTCGTCTCGTAACTTCTTTATGGCTCGTCTTTCTTCCAATTCCAGTACCCTGCGTAGCAGCGAGGTGCCCTTGGCATTCTTCATTAGCCTTTCATCCGTGACGTGTTACGCTCATTTGCCCTGCTCATTTCGAAGTAACCTTACTAAGGCGAGGGAGAAAATAGGCTTTAACTCTTGGTGTTTCACAAGGCTTACGAAGAATGGAGGGGAGGAGGGGGTACATCGCTACAGTGGTGATTGGACTTTCAAAGAAACAGCTTTTGTAGGAGACTTGAACCAGTTGTGGAACCGTATTGTATGGGGATGAAAAAAAAAAAAAAAAAACAAGAAAAATCTGAAACGCTTTGGGAAGCGCAGGAAAAGAATAAGGGGAATAAGAGAAATGGCATTAAAAGGTTAAAGGTAAACTTGCAAACCAGTAGAGGCAGATCATATAGAGAGTGAAGAAGAAGAAGAAGAAGAAGAAGAAGAAGAAGAAGAAGAAGAGGAGGAAGAGGGAGAAGGCAAAGAAGAAGCATTCATTATTGAAGAAACCGTAACGTTGAGCACAAGCGCACAGAATTGCAACGCAGAAGAAGCGACTCCTATCAGTGGGCCTTGTGTTGTCGAAATCCCTCTTCTCTTTCAGCGTGATCCTGCCAAGGCGTAATGTGATTAATCTCTCGTCAATGGTCCTGTTGTTCTGAGTATACAGTTTTTGTCGTTTGAAATCCCAGCTGGCGTAGCCATGGCTGAAAGGTAAGGTTTTATGGTTGATCCAAATTCGGACGTATGTAAATAAACCAGAATTAATCTTGGCAGAACACAGCTTTGTTTACTCTTCACTTCTTTTTTTCTTCCTCCACTTTTCATTGTTTTTTAAGTATTTATAAATGGGGTTTTATGTTTAGTTAATTTGTTTAATTATTTTTTGTAATTCCGTGGCGAAAGTATATGACTTCGCAAGGAATTCGGAATTTTAATGATAGATCGAAGGGCTGCACTTGCTCTACTGTAAACCCAGTGTGACCAATAGGGCATCGGAGTAAGTACCATTACTTGGAAACAAAGGAATCGCAACGGAAGCCATTTTGTTCCATCACAGTTTGAAAAATTATTAAGATTTCCTTACTTCCCTAGTGCAGAGCCGTATAAATATAAAATTTACTTTAACAAGGGTCCCTGTTGGTCCCTAGAACATGGTTTTAATGTCATGATCATATTCTATAGTGAATATTGTTGACAAACAACAAATAGCACACAAACGAAGTAATGTTTGCCAATCCATTGCAAGCAAAAACAGCACAGAATTTCCTTCGTGTATCGCGTTTCTACTCCAGCGCATGGTTTGGTATCTTCTATTATGAAAATGATGAAGGTTTGAGAAGACCTGCTGTACTGAGAGAGGGAAATGTATTTACGTTGTCGATTGAATGGTTTGTGCACATTCTCATTTGTTTTGCACCATTCCTTCCTTGTCTGATTATTTATCTCTTGGGTCTGTAACTTCGGTTGCTTCTTTAAACTAAGGAAATATGGTTTTCCGTTTTTTGCCACCTCACCGGATTGGAGGATCAATAAATATTTAAAATTCAAGGTTAGCTTCCTTCATCTTTGTCGCCGGCCCCCCCCCCCTCCATTCTACTGGACGTCTTGTCTGAGTCCCCACTCCCTTTTTTATTGTTGTTTACGGTTAAAATTCCTTTATATGGCACCGTAAGCCAAAGCCAAGATTAAGACGGGATTCAAAATATTTCTGTTTTATCGATAAGACCTCTTCATTCCTTAGTGACAGTAATGTTTTCTCTCTCTCTCTCTCTCTCTCTCTCTCTCTCTCTCTCTCTCTCTCTCTCTCTCTCACACACATCATACGTTTGTTGTTTGTTGTTGATGAGGTGCCTATAGCTTCATAGGATTTACAATACACAGGTATATCAACAGGTAACAAGTGTCTTGATTGAAATAAGTGGCGTTACAGCTTATTTCATTTATCACTCGCATTTCTACGCGATCTTTCGTAAAACAAGACCTGAGAGACCTTTCTATGTTTGATACTTATACTTATAGTCTTCCTTATCTCGAGAGGAGGGTTTTACGCAGTGTCTCACTTCTTCCTTCCCTCTTTTTTTTTTTTTTTTTTTTTTTAGATCCCTTCAGAAATATACTATATATGCAAATGAGATTGCCCGCTCCATCGGCTTTTTTTTTTTTTTGTAAAGAAACTTTATTTTATATGTATCAAGATATTTAGTACATTCATATTTGTGTAGTCTCATTAATTATGATACGAGATACAATTATGAGTATTTTTTCCCGGGAGTTAAATAGATAACTCTTATTATCTAGACCATGTTTAATGATTTATTATTTCAGTAAAAGAACAAATAATCCAGACGCGTATAATTGTAAGATATATATACAGTAGTTTTGGAGAAATTGCTCAGCTTTACATGCTTACAAGTTTGATTTCATATTTGGCAGGTTTCCTGTCCTTGGATGTTCCGTAACATGAATTAGACAGAGAAATTTTTCACTAAATATTATCAGACGCGAAAATTCTTCTGAACATAATTAGGGGAATCAGTGTTCTTCCTGATTATACAAGCAAAGTAAAAATCGCTTTGCAACTCCTTAAATGGTTTGTTTGTTTGTTTTAGCCTTGCTTGTCGGCTGGCTGGACGCATTTGTTTGCCTTCATGGGAGCACTTGTTTACGTTGCATGCAAGCAGAGGTTCATGGAGGGTGAAGAGGGGAGCTCGGATTAGTCAGATGGGCTCGAGCCTATTTGCAAAGAGGTTTCATGAAAGTCTTCTTTCTCTCTTCCATTTCCAGTCTCCTGATTCACTTGCCTCACTTCTTTGCCCCTCTTCTTTAGTTTTCCCATCCCCTCCTGTCTTCGGTCTTTCCGTTTTACTTATCCTGTCGTCTTTCTTCTCTCAGTATTTCCCATTCCTGGCCTGTATCTCCTTAAACCCTTTCATCTATCCTGGTCTCTATTCATCTTTTCCTCCTCATCCTTCTCTGCATTGTCCTTTAACCGTGTCACCCTTGCCTGTCTACTGCTTTTTATTCCATGATCTTATTTTGCTTTTTTGTTTTACTTTTCTCTTTATCCTAATCCTAACTGCTCCCCTCTTCCCTCCGCCTCCTTTTAGCCATTGTGGAATGGAATGGAATATAGAGTTTAGGGCAAAGGCCAAGCCTTGGGACCTATGAGGTCGTTCAGCGCTGGAAAGGAAATTGAGAGTAGGTAACGGGAGGAAAACCTCGCAGTTGCACTATGAAATAATTGTTAGGAGAGGGTGGAAAGCAAGATGGAAGAAAGTTAATATGAATGAAGGTACAGTAAAAGGAATGAAAGGGGGCTGCAGCTAGGGGCCGAAGGGACTCTGCAAAAAACCTTTAGTAGTGTCTACAGTGCACCCCGCGAGGTGCACAAACGGCACCACCCCTCTTGCATTATTGAATGTGAAGGAACTCTTCCAACGAATGGTTCTTCCTCACGAATCTTAATCACTGATGGCGCAGATTCTTCCGTCCAGTGTGACGTCACTCTCAATTGAAGAGTTGCCTTTCGTTGGAAAGTAAATGTCCCACGGTCTTGTCTATCATTATTTGGATTATTTTTTATTTTTTCGGGCTACTCATTTTATGCTTGAGTAGTTTTGTTCATTGGATATTAATGAATATTTGAAAGAACCAGATTTTATATTATACTCTTAACGAATATAACAAAAGCAAACCGCATTTTTGATCAACACTAATCAGTTTTGCCATGTTTTGTTTGATGTGAGGAAATACATGAAATTTTTTATTTTCTTTTTTAAGCTACACATGAGAAAATGTTATAAAACTGGTTCCCTTTTTATCCATTTTGAACAAATGGTTTACTTTCCAATGCTTACTCTAAGTATGGAATTTACTAACTTAAAATCCAACGGCAAGTGTCTCGCCAGTCCTATTTTTATCAAGTCATTTATCGTATACTTCAAAGTACTTTTTTATATATATATATATATATATATATATATATATATATAATATATATATGTATGTATGTATGTATATACCGTATACATGTGTGTGTTTGAAAAAGGTACATAAAAATGCCGCTTCATTGTAAATAGTGGAAGGTAGGATAAGGTCCCATTAAAGGCCTTGCACATTTATTCTTTCCTTTCATCGTTTTCTTGCGGCAATATTTTTTTGCAGAACACTGTTGGATAACAGTAAAAAATATCATTAATATTATAATAGACACGAGTCTGTGACAGAAGGTCTCTCTCTCTCTCTCTCTCTCTCTCTCTCTCTCTCTCTCTCTCTCTCTCTCTCTCATTGTGTGTTTCCACAAGTTTCTCGTCGCTTGCTCTCTCACACGTCAAGGATGACAAAAGTTCGGGTTTGACACGTTCGTCTGTTTACGTTCCTTTCCGAAGGTTAAGGACGTGATCGATGACGTCACGAGTTACCCATAGGGACATAACATAAGCCCAGAAGTATTTCTTCAGAGAAAATACAGGAAGACTAATATATGTCCTTTGAAACTTATACGAAATTTAATAGGCGTTTTAAGCATTGGAGCCAGTAAGGAAAAGTCTATTTAAGCGGAATGGCACGGATCCAGAATCACAGTTTCTCACAAAACAAAAGACGCAGGTATGAGAAAACTGTACTTTTTGAAACAGTTCAGTTAATGTAAGTGTCTTTCCATAAGAAGCTAATGAAACTGAAAAAAATATCGAAATGCATTGTACATTAATACGCAAACTTATCTCTCATACAACTTTAATCTCGTCTGAATACAGGTTACTGACCAGGCCGAAGTATTTATACTACACTATTGTAATTCATTATATCATTATTCACTGATCAAATCACCCGCAGCTTTATCAGCACAGTTTTTAGGGTGTACCTTGATATTTTATCACATCCTATGTAAGTGTGCATATAAATAGCGTTATATCTTACATCATATATACATACTATTTGATTACGCCATATGCTGATGTCTGTTGGCAACATCACGTAAAACCAACCCTGCCACTGAGTAATCACATCATGCTCTAGTCAAGTATTACATTACTGTAATCAATTACAGCTGATCACATCGGGTGTAAATGTAACTTCACGGCGTTACAAATTTATGCAGTACGGTATGCCTGTCAGTGATAGGGCACACTTTCCAAGGTCCTTCAAATCCACATCACATTCCTCCACGTCTAAATGCCCAGTGGCATGTGTCACAAACAATGATGTCATCAACAGAATTAATGGGATTATTGTATGGTGATTTCCGTAAACGCGCCATGGGCATAGAATCGATGCCATTATGGCGTCTTTTGTGTGTATGTGTGACCTTTAAATAGTTTATTGAATTTCTTGCCTTACTCGAAGAGGGTCTTGAGGAAGCTTATTCTGTATTTGATGTATGAAATTTCACAACCCGTGTTAGGAAAAGGAAAGGTGTAGGAGTTTTTAGATTTATGTAAATGTTTGCAGGAATAAATATGTACCATTTTATATAATTATATATATATATATATATATATATATATATATATATATATATATATATATATATATATATATATATATATATATATATATATATATATATATATGTGTGTGTGTGTGTGTGTGTGTGTGTGTGTGTTTGTGTGTGTGTGTGTTTATATATATATATATATGTATGTATTGAAAAGATATGTATATATAAAAATCATTTTATATATATATATATATATATATATATATATATATATATAGAGAGAGAGAGAGAGAGAGAGAGAGAGAGAGAGAGAGAGAGAGAGAGAGAGAGAGAGAGAGCAAATGCGCACGGAAAGTGGGAAATTGCCCGTTTGTAGAAAGGAGAGGAAAAAGAGAAAGAGAACCAAATAGGCATTCAAGCTCAATTTGGAAATCCATTATGCTGATATGTTATATATTTGAGCTTCAGAAGTAATTCTCTAATTGTGGTTTACGATTGAGAGGCCACGCCCTCCTTTCTTTTACCATTGAATTATAACTCATCAAGATGGGCTCGATAGGTGGAGACCATCCCCAGCCCAGTGGGGGAGACCTTTTTCTTTTGGGGAGTGCCCTTTTATGAGGGAGGGAACAGCTCTGGCCAAATCTGAATGTACAGTAAGTCTGGACTTACGCGGTAACTGAAGTAATAGTCATTTAAATAATAAATTGTTTACGGCTTTTCAGCCTGTGAATGGTATATTTTATTGGAAAGACAGTTAATTATATTAATCATTATAATCTACGTACAAATTTTAAACTCTTTGTAATACATTGATGTTATCAAAGGAGCCAAGCTTCATGAATATCAAGTACTCGTCCAGATATGTAGTGAAGTGCGTATTTGAGATGAGCTAGTTTGTGCTTACCTGAAGGCGTCCTGTATATCGTTGTTTCCCGTATGTAACGTCTGGAGTTGCATATTGCTTCTAGTATGAGCTGTCGCGGAACAAGGTATAGGCAGTTATCTTTGCATAGGGTAAAATCATGTTCTCGTAAATTTCAAGGAACCAAAATATGTTATGTGTAAGTATAAATGCTTATATATATGTTCTCTGAAAATAGCCACCATGACCTCTTAACTTATCTGTTTCGTGATATTTTTAAGGTATGCTTTCCACTGAATGCCTTGAACTCCTAGAGAAAACTAATGAAGAAATTCTCTCTTAAGTCACAGTGGTATTCGAATCTAAAGTGGTTTAGAAGACGAGGATAGTGCATAGATTATTACACCAGCAAAAAAGGATGCGTATCGCCCAATGGTCTTTCATACATCATACACACATGTGCGCGCTAACATTCGCGTGAGAGGATGAAATGCCAGTGATATAAATGAATATTTTTCGGGCAAGCATGACTTGATATCCCGCCTTGTCAGGACTTAGGCAAGCAAAACTTTAGAAAACGAGACACTCAGAACAAAGGCAAGTTGTTAGACAACTAATAGTGAGTCTCAGTCTAAATGAAGAGTAAAGACGGGTCTGAGTCGATGGGTATAAACCTTCCCCAGATCGTTGGAGTTAGACTTTTCGTTTCCGCAAACCAAAGCTTTGTTTGAATCAGAGAGAAACCGCTCGACACTCACAATCTGCAGGCAGGCGTCCGAGACCAAAGATCAAGCGATGATCTGAAACTCGTGGAGATCGTAGATCAAATTTTGTCCGAAAGAGGAGAATGGAGTGAGGAACCAAGGACTATGGGTTAGTGTGAGACGGCTGGAAACCTCATCTTGTCTTATGGCAAAGTCCCCAATGCAAATAAAGGTCAGTCCGGCCAAGTGCTCACGGTGGGTGCCGCCCATTGATTGTGTGCTTATGTACACACACACACACACACACACACACACACACACACACACACACACACACACAGAAGAACTTGCTCTAGTACGATAAGTTTCTAGGCAAGCACCTGCATATCTTGGGGTGGTGTGGTTATAATATGAGAATGAAAAAAATTAGCAGAGCTTCTAGTAATATTGTCCGTCATACGGGAAAGGATGCTCTGCTCTGAAAAGCAAAGGGGTATTTATTTTCTGTGCATGGTCAGTTATTTCCATTTATAGGTAACTACGTCCTTAGTATTCCATACTAAGATTGACGTACTGCTATTTTTATGTCATTTTTTTACCTCTTATATATGTGTAGAATTTTTGAATATCAAATTCAGCTAAATATTCTAAAGAGGAGACTTTGACTTCGTAAGAAGAAATGGAAAGTAACCAAATGTTCCCTTTTGGACGACTGTGTTGACAATCCTAATGAAGATTGAGACTGAGATTCCAACACATGCTCTCAACTCCTGCCACCATTAATAATGATCTTTTTCGGGGACGTAATAAGAGGCCCAAGTGGGATTGTGGTAGGCCTAAGGAAGAAGGAAGAGCAGAACCGGGGAGAATTATCGTTGGCTTGTCTACAAATCGAGCCTCGTCGCCATTTTAGGAAATAATGATATGGACTATGATTATGGACTTCTAGTTTAAATGAGTGTGTGTGTGTGTGTGTGTGTGTGTGTGTGTGCGCGCGCGTGCTTCTTGGCCGTGGTTTGTGCAGGGGAGATGCCTGGGTCCCGGGAAGGCAGCAAATAGTTGTGAGTGTTGGTGCACAAGAGAGGAGAAGAATCGTAGGCCTATTTGATACCCTTAGGATGTGCCGATACTTCGATAAAGGAAGATATTGCTCTAGTTAGGAAAGGAAGTACCGAATATAGTACTTTTATAATGACAACGACAGAACAATAAGATAATTCTAGGTGTAATATTTTACTGGGAGTAAGGATTGCGCTGTTTCTCCTTACACTTTGTGAAGATTTTTTCAATATCAAAGGCGAGTAAACGATGCCCTTTACTAGCCCAAGTTAGAAGAAAACAAGAAAGCGGAAAAAGGGGGGGGGGATCTTAAACACGAAGGAAGCAGTAGACGGTAGTCTTTAGACCTTGATGAACACTGTCTTTAAGCAATAGTTTGGAACAATAGAAGTTTTGTTATGAGAGAAAAATTTGTTGGTAACTAGCAAGATTGTCATTGTTTGCCCAACGTTAGCCTGTCATGGCTTTTGTTTTAATAAGCATGTACTGATGACAGGCTCCTTCTCAGTGGTGATCGATCTTTTCATTTTTTTTTTCTATCTTGTAAACTTATTCAGTTTGGAGCAATAGAGGCCGGATGGGAAGACATCCCAAAATAAATCTGATTTATAATTATCTTAATGATAATGACGTTGAAGCGATGTTTATGAAGTCTGAGGTTTCACTGGCAGAACATCAGGCAATGATGTTCTGCCTTGAATAAGATTTAATCATTGCCGTCAGATTCGCGAAACTTGGTGGTATAATTTGGACAGAGTAAAGTTAGCCTGTCAGCTGATAGAGAAAGGGTAATGTTAAAAATATCAGAGAGAGAGAGAGAGAGAGAGAGAGAGAGAGAGAGAGAAAGGAATCATGAAATACAGTAATACAGTAGAAGGGCCGAGTGGAGCAGACCCTTCAAGTTATTTTCTTTATGATCGCAATGTGATTGATAGTTTATGGCCGGTTTATGTGTTATCAATAGCCGTGAATAATGACCCACTAGATGTTCCGTTGAGTGGTTAATGGGTTCATTGAGGCTTTGGCAGTTATGAGCCATCATCCCATTTTAGGCTGTGGAGATAAAGGCCCCGTGCGTGCAACTGGTGTTCGGTGCCACCTACAACACAGTCTTGCATTAAGGGCGATCAAGTCTTTTTCAGTAGTAAAGAAAGCACACTGAAATGAAGTAGATATGTGGAACAGCATTAACTTGTGTAACATATTCATATGAATGTAAATATGTAGAATATATTGTTGACAGTAGCGTTTAGAACATAGTTCAACATATGCCTAGGACAAAATGCCAAGTTTTATGTGATTGAACAGGGATTTTACCGTTCATGCGTATATAGCTCTTGACATCAAGGCCACTGACAATACACATCTCTCATACATACAAAAATACAAAACTGAGAAAAATGGTAGATAGACTACTCCCTTGCCTTACCACTGATTTTGCAGATACTACAAATGGGATCCCCTAAATACTCGTGGAAAGCATTGAAGAATCATTCTGAAACTGCAGTAACTTGCATAATAGTGTTTCAGGGCCCCAGTAGGTGACATATCTCCATTTCGAAAATTTTGCAGATACTGCAGCTTTTCATTGTATGGTAGTATAGCTCTTGAGCTAAAGGCCACTAATAATACACATCCTCGCATACACACATACGCGAACACCACACAACGTGTACAGCCTTCTCGTGTATGGAAGTGTACTTTAGACCATATGTGTTCTAGGACGAGTGTTCTTAATCATGTTCCCGACTCTTTGTCGACTACACGAAGTAAATGCCCAACATTGTCGCTTCTTGTTCTCTGGTCTCAATCACTTTAGGTTGTCAGATGTCGAATTAAACATGTAACTAAAATATAATATAGTTTTAAACAATGTGGTGTCCTTGCCATGTGATTTGGAAGAACCTGATTTTTTGTAGTGGTCTAACTTCCAGATTACAAGGAAAAAAAATTTTTTTTTATGATCAAATCTGCAGAAATTGCGTTTGTTCCGATTTGTTTTATTTAGTGATTTTAAATTTTTTTATTTTGATATTGAATGATTTATAAAAATTCATTCATGTTATAATTTGTAACCGAAGTAAAAAAAAATCCCATTCAATAAAATATGTTACATAAGTGCCGATTTTTGTAAAACTCTGAATATTGTTCTTTGTTACTGATTGACTGTTTCAAAATTAATTATTTAGAAGTTGCTTGCGTTTTGTTTAATTTATGAAGGCATATGCATTTATTGTTAGAATTTTAAGACGATAGGATTTATGGGTAAGATGACAAAACGATTAAACTCTTTCAGAGGAGGAACAGGGAAAATGGAAGACGAACGAGAAGAAAAAAAAAAATAAGTGGAAGTGATAGACTCCCTTGTAAACAGAAGGGACACAGGGATCAAGGACGGCATTTCACTCAAGTTCCATTTTTTCTTCTAATATTTCTGGTACGAAAAGAAGAGGCCATGATACTGGCTGTAGCATTTAAAGCCGAATTCCCCTTTTGTCATATCAGTTCCACTGGTATTTTTCTGTTATTTCCCATTAAGAGTATATCCTTAGAGAGAGAGAGAGAGAGAGAGAGAGAGAGAGAGAGAGAGAAAGAGAGAGAGAGAGAGAGAGAGAGAGAGAGAGAGAGAGGTTTGAGCCTTATTAGGTATTAATGTGTACAGCCTTTTAGCGTTTTAAGCTGAATTCCCCTTTAGTGTCATATCAGTTCCACTGGTATTTTTCTGGTATTTACCATTAAGAGTACTTCCTTAGAGAGAGAGAGAGAGAGAGAGAGAGAGAGAGAGAGAGAGAGAGAGAGAGAGAGAGAGAGAGAGAGGGGTTTGAGCCTTATTCGGTATTAATGTGTAAAGCCTTTTAGAGTACAGCTGATACACCTTTATTAAAGGTAACAAAAACAACGTGGTCGTTGTGAGGTCCTGTTATCCGACTCGATTCCTTTGAGCATCCCCGGCAGCATCCTGTTGTATACCCATGTTGCCCACTGTTGTGCATCCCTTGCAGGATTCGCCCATGTAGTTTGGATGAGATCCACTGATACGTCTTTTTTTTTTTTTTTTTTTTTTTAGTGTGTATTTTAACATTTCATATTTCTTCTTACTTATTGCTGTGTTATTACACCATTATATTATTAGTGTATTACATGCGTCTGCATGTAAAACTATCGTTGGGCAGTATTTTCTACACACACACACACACACACACACACACACACACACACACAAACACACACACACACACACACACACATATATATATATATATATATATATATATATATTATATATATATATATATTATGTATATGTGTATATAATTACCTTGTTTTAAAACAACTTTCCGTTGTACGTTTTTTCGCTTTAGTCAAATTTTTTTTTCAAAGATCATTGTAGAATACAAAAAAAGTTCTGTTAAAAAAAAATCCGTTGTTCATTGTACTTTTTATTTTGTGCGGCATAACGATTCCCGTCTCACTACTACATATAGAAGCTGAATAAGCAATGTTAACCGCCCGCTTCACGGAGTTTCAGTTTGAGTACGAATAAAATTGCCAGGTAATTTTGATTGAAGGTGATTTTCCTTGTCGTGATGCTATCAGCCTTTTTTCGTCTTTTGTCGGCTGTGATGACTGCAGAGTGCCCTCCAAATACAGTTCAGGGACTGCAGTTTCATCCCCAAATACAGTTTTTATTGTTTGTTAGGAAGGGGCGTTTTCACCCTTGCATCAGTCTCGTATTCACTGGACTGGTACTCGTTATTTATTGTTGTAAACGATGGACTGTTTGAAGTCAGCCTCAGGAATAATGAAATACATTGTGTGTGTGTGATTATATATATATATATATATATATATATATATATATATATATATATATATATATATATATATATATATATATATATATATATATATATATATAAAGTTCTTAGGGTCTGGGGTGCAGTAAAAAAAAAATGGCAAACATTGTTTTTCCTCCAAGCCTAGTTGCGATTTAAATCTTGCTTTTGATTATTTTAAGAACTTCCTGTGGTGAGTGTTACCTTCTACTCTGATAAATTGATAAAAAGGCATATTTTTCTTTTCTTACTATCTTTTCAACGTTGTCAATTATTTGATGTTATTAGATGTCAAATATAGGGACTGAGCCTCACTATTTTTACTTGATTTTAATGTTTTCTACCTTCGGAGTTTAGTCAAAACGGAATAACTTTTAGGTCGAGAAAGAGAAAATGTTCGAAGGAAATATGACGGATAAGTCTACACCAGGAAGGCTAAAGGTTGTGGTCGTTGAATACAAGGGAGGAGGTTTTAACATTTGCTAACCACGGAAAACCCTCACGTATAAGGATAAAATTGCAGTACTTAGCGTAGGAGACCATCCATCTACGAACAAGGAAGGAGTTATACGCTCTGAGATTCACTTCATTTATTCTTTAGCCTCTGTCCGTTTATTGTGTTATTTCATTTATTCTTTAGTCTCTGTCCATTCACTGCGTTATTTCCTCACCTTCGATAGTTTTTAATGTCATTGGGTTTAACTAATTCATCTTATTTCCCAAGATACTGACATATGTTAGTTTCAAGAAAGCTAGAGGAATACTCACTCACTCTCAGGGAAGGATGTCATTTTTCTGTTTTAATTTAAAAAAATTGTTGGTTTTATTGCAGAGGAAATGTTTGTATAGTTTTCGAAACTACTTTTGTATGAGCTGCTAGGCTAATGGACAATTTATTTCTGATTGCGAGAGTTTTGAGGCATTTATTCAGTCGGATTTCATGTTCTGTCAATATCTTCCCCTTAATGACTTTTCCCCATCTCTCCAATTTTTCCTTTGTTCTTAGGCTAGACAAGGCATTTTGATTTCCAGTTCGTAAATCCTTTACTTAAAAAATAAAAAAACTCTTCCTTGCAGGTAACATGGCTCGTAGGTGTTTAGGTTCTTTCAAGCCCTTATCAAATATTTATTTTGTTATCAATGGCCTTTAAAGAAATGTGTTTTGAATTTGGGAACACATCCCAAACACGCATGCATTTAAATATTATATATATATATATATATATATATATATATATATATATATATATATATATATATATATATATATATATATATAGATTATGCTGTTAAGATATTTCATCTTACTGGAGCTACGTTTGACTTAAATCAAGAGAAGCAACGGAATTCGTTACGGCATGCTTGAGAACCGGGCATCGAATAGCTGCAAGTTACATTGCATGACCAGTGCCTGGTTTAGTCACAAGGGTATGGGGTGGGTATAGGGATGAGTTTGCATTAATTTGTTGACGCAGGTCTTTATTTGGCCGCTAATCTCTCTCTCTCTCTCTCTCTCTCTCTCTCTCTCTCTCTCTCTCTCTCTCTCTCTCTCTCTCTCCTAGACTCCTTTGAGATTAGAAGGTCCTTTGTCTGATGTTGGTGGTGCTCTGTTTGCCAATGTCTGGGCGTGAACTTTGAAGGATCTTTTATATTCTTGGTTGCAATATTGACCCTCTCTCTCTCTCTCTCTCTCTCTCTCTCTCTCTCTCTCTCTCTCTCTCTCTCTCTCTCTCTCTGTAAGCTGTAGCAAACCGCTCAATAGCAAAAGGTCCCAGGTTCGATCCTTGGCAAGGAATAAATGATCTGGGCACATGCTCATCAACCCATTGTTTCTCACTTCACCGAAGATGTGAACTATGGACGGGTTTCGACAGTTTTGGGTCGTAGCCGAGAGAGAAAGAGAGAGAGAGAGAGAGAGAGAGAGAGAGAGAGAGAGAGAGAGAGAGAGAGAGAGAGAGAGAGAGAGAAAGTGGCATATATGGGCGATCAGTGATGCGTCCAAATGTACAGCATTTGACGACGGGTTTATTCTTACTGGGTGATCTCAGTCCTCAGATTTACTCTCTCCTTCCATTCCTGAAATTTGAAGGACCTTTTGACACCGAGTGTAATCCTTTCTTTCGTAATAACCATTTTGGTGGGGTTTTTTTTCTTTTTACGTACGTCTCTAAAATTTCTAAAATTAAAGTAGTGAGCATTTTCAGTTAACCTCAACTAAATTCTTTTGTAAACTAAGCTTGTTCTCAGACTCCACATGTATAAGACGCCAGGTAGTAAATGTAAATCTTACAAAAATCACGGAGTCATCTGGTACTTCATCGCGCGATAAATACGTTCGGACGAGAAGAAAGGTATCGAAAAAGAAAGGTAGACCCATTGTGTGACGAAGGTCATGTCAAGTCTGGCCGAAATACAGGGTTGCTGCTACACCTCTAAATCTCGACAGGTGCTAGATACAAAAGTACAAATGTAATTTGTCAGTGGCGTTTTCGGCAAGTTGTATCTCTGTGTTAAGCTTCCATGTCGTTTTGGAAGTAATAGGCAGCTGTTAAAAAATAACACTAGGCACCCCCAATCCCCCTCCCCTTCCCCTCCAGGTCTCCACCCATTTGCTCAGCCTTTTTAAGGGCTATCGCCGTTCGGGCATCGGCAGGGAGGTGGAGGGTTGTTGGGAGGGCCCATCCTTCGCGTATCCTTAAAAGGGGGAAAAAGGGGGCAGGAAGTTGTCATTAAGTGGTCACCCGGACGAGTTTTACGAGGCCTGTGTTCGTCCCTCGGATCTGTTTAGTTACGTTGGACGTGGTCTCCTGTTCCGAAAGGCGAAGCTCTCATTGTGTTAGACTGGATTGTAGCCCTTAGCCTCTCGACCGACGCTGTGACCGTCTTACATTTAATAGCAAGGTTGCATTAATTTAGACAGGTCTTGATTCCTCCCGAGAAGACACCTTGTGTCTCCTGAATGAATGGTGTTGGCGATATTTGGAGCGTACCAAGAATGGGGTTGAGGTTAAGATGAAGTAACCACAACGCATTCTGCTGGTTTTCGATAGCTCACTGCGTGAATGGAAAAGAAAGTGCTGGGTCTCGTATGGAAGGCCAATTCTTGTGATTATTCCGAGATTTCCTTTTCAATTCTCGGTGTGAAATAAAATACAGCCGAACATGGACTCAGGGGGATTTATATTTTAGCAGTGCTTTTTCTTCGTACTCTTTTAGCATTTGTAAATAAGGGAACTGCAGGATAATCAGAATTGTTTTCAATAAAATTTCGTTGTGCCTTTTAAAATCCAGAAACATCTTTAACAGAACGGCTAACAGTTTTCTGGATGATAACGTTAGGTCGAGGTATCTTTATTTGCCATTAAGATTACGTTAGGATAAATACAAACACTCTCTCTCTCTCTCTCTCTCACACACACACACACACACACAAAGAATAAAAGCAAGTAAGAGAAATCTTATTGCACGCTCAACGAATGAACATATATGACGTCATCAAACATTTGTTACAGCTATTGTTTACACGGTGCATTACCCCAGCCACCCATTTCATTACAATATTGGGTGGCAGACCCAGAGAGAGAGAGAGAGAGAGAGAGAGAGAGAGAGAGAGAGAGAAGAGAGAGAGAGAGAGAGAGAGATCTGATTCTTAAAATAAAAGCTTAATGTACATTATTTAAGATTCTTGGTTGTGTGCATCACTTCAACCCTTTCTTGGTAAAGGCACAGGAAGCCCTGCTATTCCATAGCCACAACTTGAAGATCGCGAATTCAAGAGTGAATCTCTTCAAGAGATGCCAGGATTTGCAGTTTCTGTTCCTTGATTTCTCCCATTTACCATAGTCTGGCGGTGTCATTCCTCAACTATTGCATAAAGGATAATCTTACACATATTCAGGCATCGGTGGTAAAATTTCGTACGTATCCGTCTTAGATTAATATTAATATTTTATTTGTTTATTGGGAGTTGGTCAAGTGTATGCGCATACGTGTCCTCATGTTTATTCAAGTAATTCTAAAATTTGAAATGGTCCCACGAACCCCTTCCATCAGTATCTAAACAATTCTTCTAAGCTAGTGTGCTTTTAAGTTTTGTATGAATACGGAATTATTAATTTAAATCTCCATCTTTGTAGTCCAGAGGAACAAATGATGTATGACTCTAACTTTAATGTTAATGCCAGAATTTTCCAGACAACCAGAACAATTACAAAATTTATCTTGTGTGAGAGAGAGAGAGAGAGAGAGAGAGAGAGAGAGAGAGAGAGAGTGATTCCGTGCACATTTCAAGGATGAACGAGAAATAAGCTCGTACACAATGTAGACATCTGAGGACTCCCAGTCGTTATATGCAAATAAGGATTTTAAAAGTGAAATGACATTGGCGATTTCTCACAGATTTCTCTCCCCGTGCTATTTTCCGTAGCATTCATACAAGGCTTCCGTTCAGCATTCCGGAATCTCACGCTAACATGAGAAGGTTCCTGTTTTTTTATGTTAATCTACCTAAACAGTGTCTTCCGCTTTTCATCCTTATCGTCATCATTGTTTCTAGTGAAAACTGAAAATTGGTCGCCTTTGCGTTATTGTTCTCCTGATTTTTATTTTGAATTATTGAGTGGAAGTACTTTTTTTCTGTTTTAATATGGAAAAAAAAAGAGACGGTAGTCACTGCTACATTCATCACTCAACTGTAGAGTAAAGGACAAACTATCTAAGTGAAATTTTCTCAATATTAGTCATTGGACGAATTATCACAACAGACTCATCATCATCGAGTCGAGCCCTCCAACAAACCTGTAGGCTTTTGTCTCACAGAACGTCTGTTATTTTTGTATGTAAGTCGAAGATAGGTTTTTGTTGCTTGTATTTGTTCATTTTTTATATATGGTAAGGATTGATATTCAGTTACTGATGCCTAACAGGAATTTTACGAGAATTGCTAGGCAAAGAAGAGAAATTTTTTGCTTTTTTTTTTAATAATTAAATTGTCTGGAAGAACGATTATTTTCATCTTTGTTAAAACTATGTTTAGGAGTTTATCTGAATGACAGTTTTACCATATATATCGTCTAGATCGGAACGGTGACTTTAATTAAAACTAAATCAGATATGCTATGTAATGCAGTAGTTGCAACCTTTTTGTTTTTTGACACAGTTTCTTTGTGATGTGAATGCAATGTACTGAAGTTTTGCTCTTTTGTTTCCTTTCCAGACTTATGTCCGAGAAAACAGCGTATCGACCAGCCAAAAGGAAAATGCTCGGCCGCTGGTCAGTTCGCCCCCGTCCACCCCTGTTTCTTCCCTGTCTCCAACCCCACAGTCCGTCACACCCACAGCCGCCCCCCCTCTTACACACACGAGCCCAGCGTCCCCCGTGGGCATTTCGGCAACGCCCCCAGCCTTCCACTCCACGAGGCCCACCAACACCACCATCAGGAGGCACACGAAAGCGGCGAAGAACCTCCTCATACCAAGGTTAGACTTTTTTTTATGTATTACTTCAGTATTTTTAAAGCGAAATCGGAAACCCCCCCGATGACGTGATTCAGTTACTTTTTCTTTCCAAACTCAGAATGATCATCCTACTATTGTTTTTCCAAACTCATAAACTTTCTTCCTTCAGAAGCCAGACTTGTCGATTCCTCCACGGTTAATTCCCTCCCTTCTTTCTGTCGTCTTCCTTTTACTTGTTTTCTTCGGGCCTGGGGTAGAAAATGGTGGTAGATTCTCAATCTGGTCGACACATCCACATTCGCATTGTTGTTTAGGCATTTAATGTACTTAAGAAGAAAACCATTCCCAAACACATTTGTTTTCGTATGTGCTTAGGCATCAGAGCGAGAGATATGGATTTTGAAAGTTCATTTAATGATTTAATCACCCTTTAATTAAAAATCCAGGTAAAAAGTGAGTCGACAAAACACCAAGATTAAGTAAGGAAACGTACCCCGAGAATCAAAACAATGGCTAATGAACTGATGAAGTCGGGACGAATTTCATTTGCACGATCTACTTTTACTTTAATTTAAATGAAAGTTAGTGGAGTCATGTACAATCTGGAGCCGTATTGTAATTTCTTCCCATCGTCTTAGTTCGTGGCCGATAAATAGAGAGAGAGAGAGAGAGAGAGAGAGAGAGAGAGAGTTAGTTAGTTATTGTTACATAAGAAATTTCTGAGTGCTAGTTGTCGACTTATTTGACAAATTTAAAAACGCCATACGATTTCTGGTTGTAGAGGCCTCATTCACAGTTTGATAGTTTGCCATTGTCCTTTCTCAGTTGGGGATGAGAACGTAGGTCAGCCCTCTCAGTACTTGATCTAAGAAGTGAATTATTGACCTTAGTTTTTAGCTAACCATTGTAGGTGGTAAGTAGGTGTAGAAAGAAAAGGAGAGAGAGATAACAGACGTGAGTTATTGTATACCTTCATGTCATCTGTAAAAAAAAAAAAGATAACCTGGATGAAGACATTCCCTCTCTCGCTCCAACTTTCTTTCATACATAAAAAGTTTTAAAACTTTGATGATAAAAACAGAAAAACAGATCAGTAACTTTCTGACTGCATCTACTCAGAGTATATTTAAAGGACCTTGGTTTAACCTAACTCCAGTTTACACTTGCGACATCACACGTGCTTCTTTTCATCATCGTATGAAATCGAGTTAAGAGATTCCTCTCAGTATGTTCCTTGGAGTTTTCCCATCGGCTAGAAGACAAAGGTGTAAGGTGGTCGCTGATTGGCCGGTGGTGTACTGAATTCAGTGCATTTGCAGTCCTTGGCTTACTCTTTGTTAGTGGGTCTTACGAATGTTAAAAATCAGGTGGGAGCTGAAGCTTGTGCTGGGCCTCTTTTTTTCTTTTTCTTTTTTTGAGAAGGGCACGTTTTGTGTGCAAATACGTGTTTATATATATATATATATATATATATATATATATATATATATATATATATATATATGTGTGTGTGTGTGTGTGTGTGTGTGTGTGTGTGTGTGTGTGTGTGTGTGTGTGTGTGTGTGTGTGTGTGTGTGTGTGTGTGATTATTTCTCGTAATGAATAGGTTATAGACAGAAGAATGTGCTTGAAAATCATCAAGCTCTTGTACAACTTTCTCTAAGGCTTAAGGTAAATTTATTTAACTGATCAGGAAGAGAATCTTGGACGCACTGAGAGAAGACTACTTTCAGCCGTCCTTGTCGGTATCATGCTGTCATGCAGTGTTCAGACTATATATGTGAATTTTTATTTGCCTTGACTTCGTCTCTTTATAAAGTCTGATGATATGCGCAACTGAAACTTTAGTAGATATGAATTGAGGCGGACGAACAATTGCATAGGATGCAGAAAAATGCCACAAGTTAATCAGCAGCTATTGAGTGTTAGGAAGGCAAAGTACAGTAGAAGGCTGTGAGACATTCCTTTAAATTGAAAAGACCCAAATCATTAGGAACATCAAGAGCTTCAGTTGACTTGAGAATCAGAGCTGAATGAAAATTTTGATTTGTCATGATCTCTGAAATTATTCTTCTTAAAGTGCAGTGGGCTCAAGCATGCCAGTCTTATGGAATGAAGAGTTTTGATTATTTTCTTCAAGAAGTCCTTAGCAGCTGTCAAATTGTGGTAGACCATCCTTGTGAATGCGGTACATATGTTATGTTATTGTTTTCTGATTAATTTTCGTAAATAGTCGTATATTGTCCGCAAAAGGTCGGACGCTGTGTCCCTCGAAAGAGAGTCCGAACTGAAAGCGACTAAGTTGCGCACTCACACTATGAGCAGTAACGCTTGACGGAGCCATTCACTCACTCGATGTCGAGCGTTCGTTGCTCGCGAGAGATTGCTTCGTTAACATTATTATGTAAACAGGAGAACTTAAAATTATTTTCTAAAACCGGGAAACAGGCCGCAGATCCTAGACGATCAAGTTGCAAAACGCATTGGAAAAGATAAAGGCGACTTTTGCAAAAAAAAAAAAAAAAAGTCATTGTAGAGTGTTGTGCAAGTGTATCTGTTGGGCGTGGCCTGTGCCTTAAGGTAAAAGATGCTATCACTGTCTTTATCATTATTCCGCCCCAGGTAGGCGAATAGATAAGGGTATAGATATATATATTATAAATGTATGCAACGGAATTTAAAGAACCTCATAAATTTTGCTGCTTGCATTGTTTCCTCGGTAGCCAAAGTAGGGACTTGTGTACCTGGCGGTCAGTTGAATGTAATGGATCGCAGTTAAGAGAGAGAGAGAGAGAGAGAGAGAGAGAGAGAGAGAGAGAGAGAGAGAGAGAGAGATCAGCAGTCATGTGGCCAAAAAGTAATTAAAAAAACGGAAGGGCATGGGAGAGTTATTAACCTGAGTGCAACGTTGTTTTATCAGATATTCATCCTAATAAGTATATCTCTTTCTACCCAGTGAATTAGTGAATGAAGGCCCAGCCTGCTTTTATGATGACTCGGTGGAAGATAGGTCTCGGTTCCTTAAAACTCCTCCCGTCTCCTTTTCATGAGGATATCAAGGAAAACTCGCCCTGAGCCAGGTAACAGGTGTGTTTCGATCCTAGCCGGGATGAGTCACAGACTTACATTGTGTGCAAATTAGATCCGTTAGACAAAGATTCTGTGCCTGTCTGTAAGTGGGGTAACACTTAAGAGAATGCTGTGTCATGGATGTGCAAGTGTCAGGTGTTGATACAACGTTTTCATCGTCGCATTTTAAAAGAAATGAGGAAACCTCGTTGTTTAAAGGTTATTTCGCTTCGATTTTAATGCTTGACAACAAGGTAGGGACACTAAAACCTGAAGGCAGTGCTTTGTTGTTTTATGAAAGAATTGTAGGAATGATTGGATAGATGTTAAGGAAAGGGTGCCTGACAGCATACTTGTCAGACTTTATGTCGAAGAAACCTCACACTTCACTAATGAGCATCTGAGTCCCTCATTGGTGACAAGTCTTCGTCATTTATATATACGTGGGTGGAGTGACATTTTCTTATCCAAGAAGGGTTAAGGGAGCTGGGGGTTGTGGGGGGGGGTTAAAGATGTCCTTTTGGGTGGTCCATGTAAGGATATTGCATCCTTCTGTTTGACGTCAAAGGAGGTTGAGGAGTTAGGGTTGAGGGATCCCCGTACTGATAAGAGTCTGATAGTAGAATGGGGTTTGAGGAGGAAGGGTCGTTTTACCTTAATGAGGATAGTATACGAGGAAGGGTTCGAGACGACTCCGTGACTTAAGAGCCATTTTGTAAATGGAGGACTCAGCTTAAAAGTAACCCAAACATAGAAAGTGGCCTCCATTAAGTATTCTGAGACGCGGAAGGAAAATGAGCGACGTTTAACCATGTTTAAGGGTAAGCTAAATTTTATGCATTGTATCCATTGGTCACTTTTATTTGTTTCTCATAATTGAACCATTAAAAGTTAGGGTTTTCTCGAATTCACGAGCGATCTGTGAGCAATAAACGGCAGTCGCCCTGTCAGACTCCCATGTCTCCATAACAGAAACAAAAAGTAATGATATAAAAGTTGCGGGTTCTGATACAAAATGTTGAGCACAGACATAACAACAATACCGGCAGAATGTCCATTGCCAGCATGTTGAGATAAGAATCGAACTCTTCCATTGTCGACCCATTGCCGAAGGCTTTCTGCCTCAGTTGGCAATGTTGGTTAGAAGGGTTTGAAGGGCGGAGCTCACTTTTGCCTGTCATCTTTTTGCCCTAGTTGTTCTGTCTGCTTGGTAATTTATCCCCTCTCCTCTCGGTGTATCTCTCACTGTCTTTCTTGTTGGCCCCTTCCCCAGTGGTCGTTCTTCGATGTTCTGTTATTTTATTTTGGGGCGAACACATTTTCCCCCTCTAAATTTGCTATCCTTTAATATGAATTCGTTTAGACTTTGTACTTTTCTTTTAATGGTACTGCTCTAATGTTTAAAATTTCATCTTCCTTCACCGTTAGCATCGGTTCTTTATCCTAAAACATGTGATTGCTTTTCAAGTTAACCCCCTCCCCGTACAGGCTTATTCTCTCTCCCTCCCTCCCTCTCACCTTCTCTTTCACACACACTCACATTCATCTCTCTTTTCCTTTCAAAGGTCGGGCCTTTACACGTCATATCTTAATTGCGTATCTCTACTCTGCCTGTTGATTCAAAGTCCCCCCCCCCCTTACCCCTTAAGACAAAGTGCACCTTTTCATCCTCTCCGCCAACCCCCAACCTCCTCGCCAAACGCATATTTCGTATTGCCTCTGAAGGGGCATTAACATAGATTTTTCCCCTTCACTAGTTACGATGTTTATCTGATCTAAAATAATGTTCATCTCAAGGTAGAAACTAACTTCTTGCAACACGTTGCGTATTTCACAGCTGTGTTTGTATTTATGTGTTATATTAACGGTGCTTCTCTTCATTTAGTTCTGTCCTTTCGTGTGCATTATTGTACCTGTTAGTTGATTTCTTAACGAGATAAAAACTTCAAAAATTCCTCTTTAATGTTGGAAAGATCATTAACGGATCACAACGAAGTGCTTCCAGGTAGACGTGTAGTATCCCTAGAAAATGAAATTCTTTAGGGTTCCATTTTTAACCGGTTCGCTGTATCATTCACTTTTACTGGTTTAGAGTTTTGTTTCCTGAAGATCTATAACTATGAAGCTGCGGAATGAATTATGAAACTTGGTGCCTACACCCCGTTCAGTGAGTTGTTTATGTTTATTACTGAATGCGTTACACATTGTCTCCTTGTCTAAAAGGGGTGATTGCCAAAATCATGTACTGGTATTTTTCGAACTGAAAGGCTTTCAGTGGAAAATTTATCCAAAAATATTAGGAAATGGGGAAGTTAGGTAATTGTGACTTACATTATAGGTAGGTTTGGTTTTCCATATTGTACAAGCAAGAGGATCAGTTATGCGTATAGACTGTAATCACAATGCCCAAATACCCAGGTCTAACCCAGCAATTAACTTGAAAGGCAGTTGCCTAAGGTCAAGCATAAAAAATTAATAAGTTAAGTTCCTTCATTCCATTTACTGCATAGTTAGTATGGAAACTTGTACTAAAAATTTTTCTTTTTTCCATTGTCTGTGGGCATCCTTTGTAGTAGTGTTAAAATAAATGGTCTGTTTTATGAAAAACTATTTAGTTACTTATAAGAGCCAAATAAATAACTAAACAAACATTTCAATAAGCGTGAAATAATTGATGTTAAACTATATTAAATTTTATTTCACGCCCCAGGCTCGTTATTAAGAGACAAATGGACTCTTTCTCTATGCTACTTCATTAAAATATTCAAAAACAATCGACAGTAATCATAGGCTTACTGTAACTTTACTAACAGCCAACTGTTCAGTTTGCCAGTGCAAACTATCCAAGTTATCAACCAATTAATACAAATTATGTCACCTCGACAGTATGCATACCACAAAATAACACAAGATATAACAACCAATTTACTTAGCTGAATTGTAATAAAACACTTTTAAAAGGAATACTTCTTGAGATATATTGATATATCACAATTTGCCAGGACTAAGAACGGCGCTCCTCCTTTGCTGAATCCCTCTCTTCTGCCCCGGCTTTTTTTCAACCAAGGAAAATGACGCATGCGCCCCCAAGTGGGTGCGTTCTTTCATCCCAAAACGTCTTTTGTCACTAAATCAACAAACAAAGACGACAACATCCTAAACCAACAACAAAAACACTATCAACAAAAGAAAATACGAAACTACAGAATAATACAAACCAACTGTATTATAATAATATTCACAACAAAAACACAACCGCTCACTGAGACTTTCATAGATCTCCTATCGAGTCCCGATAAACTACTTACCTGTTGCAAGAGCCAAGTTAATGCTGGATACGTGTAAAAGTTCGAGGCTGTGTTTGAAATGAGAACCAATAAATGTGTAGAGAGGGTGAGAGCGACTGGGATTGCGTTAAATAAAATATCCAATAAATCTAGAGAGAAAGAGACGGAATGATATAGGGCTGTACGTTTTAAATCATGTGATCCAATAAATCTAGAGAAAAAGAGAAGAGATCAGGGCTGTAAGTTTTAAATTAAATCAGATACAATAAATTCAGAGAGAGAGAGAGAGAGAGAGAGAGAGAGAGAGAGAGAGAGATGCTCGTGTTGTTATACGCCTTTTTCTTCAGTGTCAAGGAAGCCTCAAAACCCTTTGGCCCTTCGGGTTCTGGTTCATCGTGATGGGGTGAAGGGTGGTTTCTTTTGCGACCTTAACCCCTCTCCCCCCAAACTCTCCTTTCAATCCGACTCCTCCTCTGGCGTGTCTCGCACGCACACACCTGACACCTCATAACGTTGGCCTTGTTTAAAACCCTTAATACCAGCTGTGTGAACTACATCCTGTTGCGTTGGTCTTGTGTGTGGAATTAGACGGAAAACTTTGATGAGAGAGAGAGAGAGAGAGAGAGAGAGAGAGAGAGAGAGAGAGAGAGAGAGAGAGAGAGAGAGAGAGAGAGAGCATGCATCGTATGTCGTAATACTTCCGGAACAAGAACTGCGACTTCCTGGAGGGGCCAGGGTCTCCTTAAATCAATTTGTCTGTGGGTACGCATAGACTCACGTATGCATATGATGCCTCTTCACACGGGCCTTGACTTTTATTACTTGCCGTGTTGCCTCCAACGTTGATGAAGAAAGATGCAGCCAGTGGAAGTTACTGTGAACACCACAAACTCGGTCAAGATTTCCAAATAATAATAATAATAATAATAATAATAATAATAATAATAATAATAATAATAATAATAATAATAATAATAATAATAATAAAGGACACGAGTTCTCTTCCGCTCTTGATGAGCTTGTCAGTATTTCTTCCTTATAAATATGTAAATAGTATGAGTTCGTAACTCGCAGTGAAGGTACATTTTGTCGAAGAAAAAGTAGAAAGCTTCCAGACGAAAAAACAATGATTTAATGTATTATGTTCGAAAAAGTAGCCGAAAACGTCATTTTGAGCAGTCTGTAAATTTCTTGTAAAACGAAGTTTTGGGCAAAACCTGACAAGTAGCCTATGTAATAAACACATTTTGAACCATAGCCTACCGATAGGATGCTAGAGGCAAATAATTTCTCAGGCATTATCGATGAATTACACTAACATTTACATTCGTATTTGAGAGAGAGAAGTAGACCAACAACAAAAGCTGTACCAATTTATTTATTGGTTATTTTAGTTGCATGCAGAGGACGAGCTTGATATTTCGTCTGTCTAACGTGTCTGTCATTGTTCTTCCGCAGTGAGTAAAGTTCATTTCACACTTTTCAGATTTTATTACCCAATGGGACGCCCAACGACCCAGTCAGCGCAGGAGCAGGCGGTGAGTCGAGTAGGGTCACTTTTCCGGGAGCATGGCGGACAGATAACAAGGGAAAATATGGAACCCCTTATGAGGGCGTGTCAGTTACCCCTTTACTGGAAGGCTCCTCTGTTCATCGCTGCAGGCGGGGATAAGCTCGGCTACCTCACACAAGAACAATTTTGTGATTACTGGACCAGGTAAGAGGAAAGATATGTCTGAGTGTTAATTACACTGTATAATGGTTGGCTTACGTCAAATTAGTTTCCAACCAAGAACATGGAGCATAATACCTGTGTATTTTTCTAACTGTTCGTCCTGTAGTTTGTCTTTGACTGTCATTGTTTGGGCAAACCGTTATGTTTGGGATTTCTCGTACGAATTCCTCCAACAATTATGGTTGTTGGTGAAAAAATGTAAATACAATACTGCAGTCTACATTAGGGAAATAAGGGAAATACTAAATTATATTTTATTTCTTAGCCAGTTATACAAACTATGTTTTTTCTGCCAGGTTGTCTCATATTATGCATTCCTAACCATTACAGTTAGTTCGAAGCACACGGTTTTGTGCATACCCTTCCCTTTATGTTCATTGGGGAGGGACCCCAGTAGGCAACTGGGGTTTATGTTTGAGAAAAATGCAATAGTGCGATGCACCAGTTAGAAAAGCAGGATATACACAAATCACATAATCAATCATAAAAGGCCAAGTTCATGCTTATTAATAGCATACTACTGTATCACCAAAACATTTGTAAAGCAAGAAAATTAAGCAAATTCAGGTACAGTGATACATCCTAACGGGTAGTTTACAGTTTCGGTTGCCAGGCTGCATAACACCTTCTGCCCGTGCTACAATAACTCCGCCAAGGTAAGTAGTTCCGCGAACCCATGCATTCTGGGGGGGGTCCAGGGGGGCAAAGCCCCCCTGGCCAGGTTTAGGCACGCCGTCCTGTGTTAGGTTAGGTTGGTTACATCTGGTTAAGTCAGGACCTGGCACTACAGGAAAAGTTTGTCTTGTTTGTATTTGTCTGCCAGTTTCCTAGTCGGAACCTACACCACAGGCTTGGCCACCTAAACTGTAGGCGCTCCATCTTAACCTAACCTACCTCATTGTGCCAGGTCTTGCCTTACGTGGCCGAAGGCTACCCAGCACTAAATCCAACATAACCTAGTGCCGTAAGTCATGAGTTCAATACAGTGATGCATCCTAACCTTACCATTCATAACCCAACCTAACCTTACTTGGCTAGGGGTGGGGGTGGGGTTGGCTTCAATCCCCTCCCTCCCCAACCTAGCCTGACCTACATCACCTTAAACTCCGTAGGGGGTAGTGCCATCAGTGCACCTTATGCAGTGCACTGTAGGTATTACTTAAGGTTCTTTGAAGCAACCTTTGGCCCCTAGCTGCAGCCCCTTTCATTCTTTTTACTGTACCTCCTTTCTTATTCTCTTTCTTCCCTCTGCTAACAATTGTTTTAGAGTGCAGCTGTGAGATTTTCCTCCTGTTACACCTTTAAAACCTTTCCTACTCTCAACTTCCCTTTTGGCACTAAATGACCTCACAGGCCTCAGTGCTTGGCCTCTGGCCAAAATTCTATATTCTACTGTATTCTGCATCACCATATAAACCATAAAACTTAATTATGCACATGAGGTCCCAACTTCTGGGGGCACCCTGTTTCTCCCTTAGCATTGCACACAGCATAGGCTATTCCTTACCTTAAGGTTGAGAGGTACAGTACACAGATAGAAGGCATTCATTTCCACTTGTCACTGTCTCAATCCCTATATTTTATTTGACTCTTTCAGCCAAGGTTTCACTTTTGGAGTAGCGCTGCAAATATTTTTTTTCCCATGAAAACACAGAACATTTGTTAAGTCACGTTCTGTGAGTGTTTTTCAACCTTATTCCAAGGGTCAGTTATTATACTGGAGCTCATTGATATACTGTATTACACTTTCACTCCATTATAATTCATAGGTAGGTAGACTGCTCATCTTGTATTCATACAAATATGGTGCACTAGGATGCAATCGTATGTACTGTATAAATCTGTATAAAAATGTAATGTTTTGAAAAGTCATTTTTTTTATACAAACTCTCTACTTTCCATATACTGTACGGGCCATTTCATTTGTAACTTCCTTATATTGTAAGGGCCATTTAATGGGTCATTTTGTGGAAACAGAATGGGTACTCTAAGTACCCAAAGGGTTTTTTGGTAAAGTAAATTTTACATATTAAGTAGTTGATAAATATTGATTGTTTCAAATCTTCAAACAGCATTGAATGTTTCCTTTACAGAGTGATCTCTACTTGCCATGACATGGCATCTCGCTTTGTGCGTGTCCTTAGCCGTGGTGTGCGGAACTACCTCATTCCTGAGGATTTCCTCAGCATGATCCAAGATGTAGTGGACACTCATCCTGGACTTACTTTTCTTAAAGAAGCCACAGAGTTCCACTCCAGATATGTTCACACTGTAAGTGCTTATAACCTCACTAGAGAATTTTGTTGAAACAATTCGTTAATCTATTTCGGTTATATGTAATAAAATTCAGTATTTACCATATTTTTCAATTTGTTCCTGTACATCATTAAAACTAGAAGGTGCTTGTGCTGTGTTTAGGTGTGGATTTTAATTTTCTTTTTTCAGCATTTGTTAAAAATATATTTTTGTGAAAAAACAAAAGCCTAAAATTATGGAAGTGCAAATTCAGACATAGAACCTTTGAAGTGCAAATTCAGAAATAAGAACCAATGTTTACAGGGTATCTTCTTCTAAGATACATTTTAAAATACAGTACAGTATCTTAATATGCCACTTCACACATTTTAACATGAGAAATGTAAAACAAAGATTTATTTTACAACTGTACCATATTCATTTATCTAGTTTTAATTTTCTTTTCAGGTAATAGCAAGAATATATTATTGTGTAAATAGGTCGTGGTCAGGTAGGATAACCGTACCAGAACTGAGAAGATCCAATCTGTTACAGGTATGAATGTATTTTTTATTGCAGTTCTTTAATAATTTTAACATTTTTCTTTATTAAAAGTTATGAATAAGGATTTTTTTTAACACACTTTTTTCATTGGATATAAATACAGAAGTGTATACTGTAACTACTGTTACCCTAACACTGAGTATCAGTCTTCATAATACTATTGGGATAGCTGAGCAAGGTTCAGTATCCATGAAAAAATTACTTGTTTTGTGTAAATGGTCAAGAGTGTTATGGCAGATGACTTAAAATATGTCACAGGCAGATGATTGTTAATTAAAATGGTCCAAAACTATTTTAATCTTTGGTACTGTGTAAGAAGTACAAGAAATCTTTCATAATTAATGGTAGTTTGTGATAAAATAAAAAAAGGGAGAGAAGAACTTTAAGTTTCATTGATAATAGAGCATATAATATACTGCCAATGACCTTTAAAGGTCATTCAGGCAGGTCAAAAGGAGCTTCCAAAAACGAGAATATGATGGTGAAAATACCACACAAGAAATTGCTTAAATAAAGTCCTGAATAAACCAGTCCCGTCTCAGAATACTAAGACTTTCGTAGTTGCTATGCGAATACAGTACTGGCTTTGTAAGCTTCCTGATAAGTATTGCTTCACGATTGATATGCAAAATTTAAGATAAACTGTTTGTGTGTGCAGCATCTAGTAGGCAAAAACAAGTTAATTGTTGAGATATATGCCTCTAAAACCAATATCACTATAGTTATATCTTTACCCTTATTGACTTTGTTGTAATATTTGCTGTAAAGGGAAAACTAAGCTATACTTGTATATGTGAAAGTATGTTAAAAAAAAAAAAATCAACATTTTAAGTGGGACAAGAGGGCCATGGAAAAGACATCAGGAGCCAGTGTGCTGGATCTTAAGTGAACTCAAATTTCAGACTTCTGAATGTTGCTATGCTAGCCATAACTTGATATATATCAAGGTAAATTAAAAGTACCATACAAAATGATAGACTAGCTTGAATTTTACTTATACTCATGGGATGTTTTGTAAGTTAAGTGGTAGTATCACCTAAAAAAATTAGCTGAAAGTTCAATTAAAATGTATTTATTTATTGCTGTTTTTGCTGCAGGTGATCAGCTACTTGGAAGAAGAGGAGGATATCAACCAGATAACAGACTACTTCAGTTATGAACACTTCTATGTTATTTATTGTAAATTCTGGGAGCTAGATTCAGATCATGATCTCTTTATTGATAAGCATGATCTAGCAAAACATAATGAAAGATGTAAGTCGTGCTGTTTATTTTTTATTTAAGAAACCATACAAACTGATAAACCTAAAGTCCTATACTTGGGTTTAGAAGTACTGAACCTTGATCTTGTTTTGTACAAATTGGAGAGAGGGGGGTGAAGAGTTGTCTCTGTGAATGCCTCGAATTGTTCAGTACCAATAACCTAAATTTGGCAAAGCAAATAATTGCGTGTTTGTGTCAGAACACCAAATGTTCTTAACTTCAAATCAGATCTATTATTTTATTTTACTGACAACTCTTCATTATAATCAAAACCTCCAAGTTGTGGATCAAATATTACTTTTCAGCATTAAACACAGGGTCTGCAAACTATGTATAAAGTGCTAAGAGCCAATGTGGTACAATAATTAGTTTTGTAACTATAGTTTTAAAGTAAAAAATTAATTCAAACATACCCTGGAAAAAAGTGGCATAACCTAATGTGTTCTTTTTTTTTTTTAAGTTTTCCTGTCCTGTAACTCATATTACTTTGCTAAAAGAATGCCTGTGATACCAGAACATATTCCTGCATAAGAACAGTATAAACTAGGTACTTTTGTATTCTAGTACAGTAGTCCTTTGGTGTTGCATTGGATTTACTGCCTGCCTTCCCAGTAATGTAGAGGTAAAATATTGCTAATGAATGGTGAGCTTTGAGAATTTATATCCCATCTTGGGCTAGCAAAAAAGAAAAATAAACTCAGTAATATGACTGTACTAGATGATGAAATCTTCATATTTTTATATTTTTTCTATTAATTGTTCTTCCAACCCATCAGTCATATGTGCTTGGTCTCAGACTTCTCTTGACACTTCAGTAAACAGAAGTAGATGGTAACCTAATGGTGTATGTGCCATCTGAATATACATGTACCCAACAGTGGTGGTCTGGTGTACTGATAACTTTGTCCAGAATATCCCAGATCACTCCCCTCTTCAGGAGCTGTATTTCGTAGTGTTATTCTAACCATTATCTCATTGTTCATTAACTAATTCATCTTTATTTTTTTACTTATTGTCCTTCATTAGAAGGTAATATAGTCACCTGTGTCTTCTTTTGGTTTGCTGTAATGGCTAACAGTGCGTAATTTTTACTTATATTTTTATCCTGAGAAGTATGCGTCTTTATATTAATACAGCATTATTTTAATTGTTGTGTATAGTTTTATATTCTTCTGCAGTATTTATGTTTGGGTCTCAATTGTTTTAATGAATGATTTATGTAGTTAGGGCTCACTGGTAGGTTTTCATATGCTCTAACTTCCACTAGTTTCTTTACCATAGTGTGAGCGAAGGGTGAAGAGGCTGTCGTTGCTTTTTAACATTGTACTTTTGGTTAATACTTTATTACTTTCTGTTTTTTGGGCTACCTTCTTAGCATTAAAAGTGACTCTTCAGCACTAGACAGGTCATTTTCTTGCAATTGTCAGGAATTTTGCTTTGTATGTACTATTAAGCATGTTTTTTTTCGCTGCCCCAAATTACTACCTATTAATCTGTATTTTCAACCGATTTTATGATATAGTAATTTTTTCCTGTTTATTATTGATAGTTGTTACCCTGTACTGTGTATGTTATGTTTTCCAGCATTCTTTTTCTTTATGATATTTTGTGGTCTTTGTTGCTGCTGTGCTTTTTGTGTGCATACATGCACTTTCATGACATCTCTTGACAATGACCTGCACCTCTTGTGCAGCAGCTGCCACAGCCTAGTGTGTTTGCAACACCCCACCTGTGAGATATGCTATAATTGGTTTGGCCAGGCAGTGGTCACACTGCTATAGGAAAAGGGTCTACAAATCTAGACAGTCAAGTATACCTTAGTTTAACCAGACCACTGAGCTGATTAACCGACCTCCTAGGGCTGGCCCGAAGGATTAGACTTATTTTACGTGGCTAAGAACCAGTTGGTTACCTAGCAATGGGACCTACAGTTTATTGTGGAATCCGAACCACATTATAGTGAGAAATGAATTTCTATCACCAGAAATAAATTCTTCTCATTCTTCATTGGCCGGCCGGAGGCTCGAACTCGGGCCTAACAGAGTGCTAGCCGAGAACTCTACCAACTCCTCCAACGAGGAACTTACACAGTCAAGGAGTGCCATGCCTACTTCGTGGGACCCTTGCTCCTAGGTTTCCTTGACTGTAAAGGCTTGCACAAACATTCTAGGCCTTTCAGCAACTCCACATCACACCTCAGTTGTGATAAGGTGACATATACGACCGTGGGAATTTGATAAAACAAATTTTTTATAATATAAAACCAATTTTTTTTTTTTTGCCAAATCCATTAATTAATGTCTGGTAGACAAATGATTGTGAATCTGGGGACATTAAAGACCACTAATGTGGACATATACTATTATGTGTTTGTATGAAAAAACTATTTTGTATAAAAATTCAATACTTCAGATTTCTCGTTAATTGTAATCGTTATCTCTGTGTGGTTGAGCTAAGCTGGATAAAGTTACTGTATAGGTATTTTTTCACTTCATTCCGTTACTTAATTCTTCTAAGGATATTGTTTTACAGTACAGTATGGCTCTTGAATGGTTGAATTGGATATCTCTATAGAAATAAATTAATCAGTTGATGTTATCATTACTGTACTGGTAAACTGTTTCCTGGATTTGTGTGGAATTGTACACTCTTTAAATCATTTTAGCACTCTCTTGGCGTATGATTGAACGCATATTCAGTGGAGCAGTGACTAGAGGCAGATTGCAAAAGCTAGATCGTATGGGTTATCAAGAGTTTGTGTGGTTCTTAATATCTGAGGAGGACAAGCGGCATCCAACTGCAATTGAATACTGGTTCAGGTAAGAGGAAATGATTTATTACACAAGAAAACAATAGGAGTGTAGTTGATAAATATGTAATCTTGTTTTCTTTTAAGCTGAATCTTTAAAAAGAACTATATAATGTAGTTCTTGATCATCACAAATTATTCAAAATATGTGGATCATAAATGTAATAATATATACAACATAGAAATCATGAATCTGAAAGCATTGTAATTCCATGGAATTTATTCAGAAAAATTAATATTTTTTTCCTATTAAGGTGTATGGATCTTGATGGAGATGGCTACCTTTCTATGTATGAACTTGAATATTTCTATGAAGAGCAGTTGCAGAGAATGGAGGCTTTAGGAATTGAAACTCTTCCCTTCCATGATTGTCTGTGTCAGGTAAGTTACATTACATAAGTTTTACTTTGCATTGTAAGTGAAACTAAAGTGATGAGAGTTGTTTAATGTTAAGTGTATTACTGTACCTTGTATTGGCAGTGATAATTACCAGTGTCTGCTAGTCAGAATATGATAAAAGGCTAAAAAGAAATTCTTAAATTTCTTCATAAAATAGTTTTTTTTAGGTACCTTATGGTAGACATGTAGGTACCATTTTGTTGACTCCTAAAGTAGGATTTGTAAAACGTTTGATGTAATTGTCATGAGCATTGAGCACACAAGTAGCTATTTCTCATTTCAGATGTTGGATATGGTTCGACCAGAGGAGGGTGACAAGATTTCTCTCAGAGATTTAAAGAAGTGTAGAATGACTCCGATCTTCTTTGACACCTTCTTCAATCTAGAAAAATACCTGGATCATGAGCAGAGAGATCCCTTCGCGTCACACAGGGCAGATGATGATGGACCTGAGGTATGTTATTAATGCAGAAAAAAGTTATTACTACTGCTGTTATTTTCAGAAATATTGTAATGGTTTTCAATAGTACCATCATTCTATTAAATTTTCTCTAGTTTTATTTAATGAAGTAATGCTGTATGGGCATTAGTAGAAAGTATAATTTTTTGTAAATTTACTTTCATGAGATAGGAAATACCAAATTTTATTGTAACAGATTATTATTCTGTATTTATAATTATAGATTATGTAATTGGTTATGTAATTCATTCAACAGAAAGTTCATTTGACTTTCTTATTTTCTCCATATGTACTGTATTTCAAATGTACTTCTTGTAAAGTGGATTTATAGCCAGAAACTTCACATTTCAAATGTACTTCTCGCAAAGTGACAGTCAGAAAAATCTTTCAACTCAGGTGTGGTTAACGTCACCTTGTTTCCACAGGTATCTGACTGGGATCGTTATGCAGCTGAAGAATATGAGCTTTTAGTAGCTGAAGAGGGAGGTGCTGATCACCAGGATGATGTGTAAGTTCAGTTTTGTCCAGTCACATTTTTTGTTTAAAACCGTTTTCAAGGATGGGATACTATTTTTATTCGTAGATGTCATTAGCCCTTACTGTAAGTATCCAGGTACTTTTTACAGTTAATTCTTAATCCCATATCACTCACATAGGACACTCGTTTTATTGCCGCATCTACTGTACTGTGCTTTATATTTGTAATCAGTTCCAATTGTTTGATGACAGTTCACTTGTCTGTCTTGTATATTAGCTCTTCAACATGAAGACAACTAGCTGTAAACATGTATACTTGAAATGATTAGCTATTCAAATTTTTACATGTTGATACAGTGCTTCCCATTTGACATACAGTATTTATTTGGAACTTGGTGAAATAATGCAAGTACTATGTATACAGTACTTCATGTACTTTCAAGTGGAAATTTTTAAAATGTTTTTATTTCCATTTTGCTTCAAGTGCACTAAAAAATAATGAAAGGACATCATGATGGAATGGTTTATGCTATAATTCTCAGATATACAGTATTCTCAACTTTTTAGGCATATGCAAATGCTATAGTTGTATATTAAGTGCACACATTAGTAATATTGCACTAATACAGTGATGCTTTAGCTTAAGATAATTTAATGTTCAGGGTTGGAACATTTCCGTCTTGTTCTTGGAAAGAAGTTTGGTGAATCTGCCTTTTTGTAACTCAAGCTCAGCAAAAAAAACTATGTATACAAAGAATCCATTTTCAAAGAGCTAAAATTTTATAAATCAGGCTATATCAAGTTATAAGGAAGTGAGCTCTTTATGCATAAAAGTCACTTCAGTTTTAAAATAGTATGAAAGTTTGAATTTGAAGATACACTAAAAATCACATAGTATAAATTCTTTATTTACTTACGGGCTAAAAGCAATATATTCAGTATCCCAGAAATTACTACTGTACATAAGCTAATTATTTCTTCTTGAGAGTGACTGATTGTAACAAATTAAATATAAGGCAGTAAAATGAAGCATTCTTCAGTACAACAAAACTTATACCAGTTTTTTAACTGATCGAGTAAGAAGGTTACAAAAGTATTCAACATGCGACAGCTACCCTTTACAATTCAGTTCACTTATGTGTGGATGTAGTATGCCAGTAACTGTGAAAGTTAGTACATATGATTTTTTTTTATTTCAACTAACAATGAATGGCATGCCATGGACATGGTCCCATGATGAATTTCACTATAATTGCATTTTCTACTTCTTCACCCCATAGGGAGGTGGTGCTAGACGTCATCCTAACAGCACACAATAGCATTGTTAAAGGGCTTACACAGCATCCCTTTCATCCCAAAATACACTTTTATTTTTGTTTAAACTGTACTGTACTTGTTAGCTATCCTTCTTTCAAGTGCTGTCAGACTTCTTTATTTCATCCTTTTTTTTTATTTTTCAACTTTCTAAGGTGATTAATTTATGGATACTAAATGGGAATAGTCCCAGCTGTGATTTCTGTAAACCTTGGGTATGGTACGTGATACACACAACAATACAGGTATAGAATTTCATAAATACTGGTTACATTTCAGTTCTATTCCATGTCTCAATTAACATTTCATTTCTAGTGTATTAGAGTACTTTGTATTTAACGAGCCCAAATAAATAGGAATTTTTAAATATATTTAAGACAGTTTTCTCTTGTGGGAATTAAGTGTAGGGGCAAGTTTTACATAGTGTGGTTCTATAAGTCAACCTGCACCACTACCGTGACAGCTTATTAGTTAAAAAGTGAAACATAGACTTTTTAAGTCTTGTGCCATACTTAAGTGCAATAAATTATTTGGGTGAATGTCACTCTAAAGGACTGTTTTTTTTTATAGTTTTCATTAACATTAATGACATAACATCTTGATAAATTTTGTAGATTTTTAGGCAGTAGTAATCAGGTTTACTATCAGCATAAGATATTGTGCTGTAAGGAATACAGCTTAAACATAGGATTCAAATAAATATTAAGGAATGTCATTGGATGTAGCATCTAAATTGATAGAAGAGCACTAACATGAATTAATAGAAGTGGATGATTACTGTAAATGATTTTGTTACAACAGTTGTGTAAAGATTATTTTCTTGATTTGCAAAATGCAAATTTTAGTCTTCAGTTACTGCTTCAAGGTACTACACATGGATTTGGAGTCATATTCAATAATTCCACTATTTAGTTACTTCCACTATTTAGTTACCCGAGTCCGCTAGATTTATGGAGTAAATTTTTTACCCATGAAAAAAAAAACATAAATGCATTTTATCTGTACTGCAATGGTATCATAAAAGATACTAAAGCGCAGTTCATTATAAAATAGTTGTTTTAATTCTTGAAGTTTCATGCCTATAGAGTATTGGAACTAATTCACCAAGCAACAATATAAGAAATTATCAGTATTTGGAACTGTTTGGTTCAAGGCAAAATACTATAGAGTAACTTGTGTGATGCAGTAATCTCACAAAAGGAATTAGGTGAATGTCCTAGTAAATTGAACTAAAGCAGTTTTGAGTACTGGTAATAACATGATACTTTGTCACCCCTTTTACCAGGCTTTGAAAAGCTCTAATTAAAGAGTTCCTCTCACATTCCAGCCTAAACATTTAGGATATACAACAAAGATGGAGGCAAGTCCTATTTTCAGTCTCTGCATGCTATTGAATGCTGTATTGTACAGTATTTCTTGAGCAAGGTAAAGCAGTCAACAAGATGTTTCTCTACACAAGAAGATTAAAACATATTTGTTGACAGTGTTGTACAGAGAGTCTAGAGTCCCTGTACAGCTACATATATATTCCATAGTATTTAGTGTATGCAGTTGGTGCTTTTGTAATCAGAAGGAAAATATGTATGAGTATATAGTTATATCCTACACAGCTTCACCAACACTATTGCTTGGCAACCATTTATGCAGTACTGTACATAGTGGTTGTTTCACTAACCATGTATTATGTAGTATACTATATGTGAGGTATACCAAGGGAAAAATCAAGTGTAGGTTGCTGTATGTTACGCAAAAAAGAAGGAATATTGGTTTTAATTAGTTTCCCTTGCAAACATAAAACAAAAAATGTAGAAATTCCATTGCAATAATTTATTTGGAATATCAGGTAAGTGAAAGATTTATCTAAGGTCACATGTTCAATAAATATGACAAGTGTACATTGCCCACAATTTCCTGTTTGACAGTCATGTTATGTTTCTTGGAAAACCTCAATACGGTGAGTATATGTAATGTGAAGTACAATTTTCCTGTGTATAATAAAGTCCATTAGTCCATTCCTAAATAGATACCCAAATTACCATTAAAATATACTGGGTAATACATGATATTTAGGTATTTATAATTAATTTTAATGTATTGTGTAAAAAAAGAATTTCATGTGCCTGGGGTAGTTTCCAAAGCACATTTCTGTATAGTATTTTTTTTTTTTATAATTACTGTATTGTGTAAAAAAAGGATTTCATGTGCCTGGAGTAGTCGCCAAAGCACATTTCTGTATAGTATTTTTTATTTATTATTTATTTAATATCCAGAAATTGGAATATGTATTCACAAGTAAGAGTAAATCGTGTGAAAATTTTTTTTCACAATTTTGGACTAAAATTTGACTGCATGTCTAGTTACTTAGTGCCACAGATGATTTTCTATTTAAGGTGAATATTAGTTTAAGATTGAGAAGTTGGTTTAGCCTTCATATACCATCTTTGACCCTTCCTCCTCCCTCCTCCTGGTCCCTTAATTGCCTTGAGTGAGTCCACCCTCCCAAAACTTAGATTATGAAAGTAGGTTGACTTCTTCTCACTTAGGTTCTTCTTGGGTGGAGGTGGAGTTTTAGATGGTGGTGGAGGAGTTAATGTTGGAGAAACTTAAGTGCACTATGCACCTTACAGGATTGTGGAGGAGAGTCTTTGAGGATGATGTGCACTAAGCAGGTGGGAAGCTTGTGCATCTGTGGGATGCGTCCATGATCCCCTCCCCATTCGCACTTGCATGATAGTTGTGTGCTTTGTGTGCACTTACTCCACGTTTTGATAAATATCATTCCTGTGTACAGTTTTGATTGAGTTAAAGTATGATTTCTAGATGAGGTGACATGCTGCTGGTGTTTGCCTATATTAGAAACAATTTGTATTATAGGACTTTATAAAGTTTTCAGAATTGTGGCCATGACTCTCATCTTTCAGTTCCTCTCATATGTTAGGAGCCTCTTTTGCAGCATTTTTTCCTCATTCTAGAATGTAACCTATTTCAGTAATAAAATATATTTGCAAATTTGTGTGCAGCCACAGTAATTTGTTAGAAGGCTGTTTAGATGATTTGTGTGAATAAGTTTTGCACCTACTTATTTAATAATACCTACTGTACTGCACTGAATCACCCAGATGATGTTGTAAAGCTTTTTCTAATCCATGGATCCCTAAAATTGTTAGGCATTTTCATTTTTTCAAATTTTATTAACTTTACTTTCAAGAAAACTGGAATTGTGTAATTCGTTACTTTAATGAGCCTAGGTAAAGAAAACTTGCATGGTTTGGAATTTTTTTTGAAGAGAATGATTACATTACAGTATTTAAATTTGTATTTTTTTAAAGAGAATGATTACAATACAGTATTTAAATTTGTATTTTATGACACTTTATAATTTTTATAGATAGTTTTTTATGTAAAAGAAGCTGTAAATGACAATTACTGTCTTGTTTTTATAGATGATGTAAAGTAGCTATTAATGATAGATGAGTGATTTTCTTTTAATAGATAGCAAAGTATATAAAGATATTTTTAGTCAAGTTTTAATGATCTTTAGATGCAATTGCTTTTTTTTTTTTTTTTCTAATGCCATTTGATGTTGACAAAGGTGGTAAGGCGAGACCTGAACTAGTAGTTATAATAAGCAACATGAGAAGCAGTGATGAATAAGGCTTATATAGATGGACACATCACTTGAAGATACTTCTCATAACATCTTACTGTACAGAAAGGAAATCACTTTTCATTGATCAGTATTTACATGGAATATGAATACTGCACATATTTAATTTAAAAACCACAAGCAATGGTTGTTTAATGACAGCTTGTGTACAAGTTATTATAGGCTATTGTTATCAAGAAACAAATAGTGAAATTATTTCTCAACTACCATATATTGTTCAGCCTGTATAGTAACTGAACTTTACTTGGTGCTCTCAATATACCAGTCCTGCAGCTACTTGCTTGCTGTTCCTGGCCAATTTCACAGTTCTTTCCTTGTTTTTTGGATGAGAGAGCAAAAGACTAGAATGACCAGTTATCGTTCTCTGTTCGAATGCTTGGTGCCATCACTTTTCCTCTTCAGCACGTCCCATATCTTGTGTTAAATGCTCTTTTTGTTATCTTCCACACTGTATAATATCAATCCATTGTTCACTCATGCTGAAACTTTAAAAAACATATTAATTTTACCACCAGTATTCTTACATAAATCATTATACTTCCAGCACCACTGTTACCAACTGGCAAATGAACTGAAAGTTAACGGTTACAGATTGAGAAACAAGATGTTCTGTGGTAAATTTTAGAAGTTTTAATATCCTGAAGAATATCCTACTAGGGCCTGAATACTACTGTACAGTAAGCCCCCGGGATTCACATTCTTACAATTTGCAGACTCACCGATTCGCGGGATTTTCTGTGGAACCTATTTAAAAATTATTTGCGGGAAAACTTGCCCATTCACGGGTTTTTCTGTGGAACATATCACATCTATAAAAAATTTCATGGGGAACTTGCTAAAGCAGATTTTTTCTTAGAGCAATATTCTGCATGTTCATATTATTTACTGTATAATAACATTACTTTGTACAGTAATAATAATACTACTATACATTATAGTAATAAGACTAAATAATAATAATGCATAATACTATACACTGGGTACTACCTGTAATAATATAATACATAATAATAATATCAAATCATATGGGTACTCACCAGTGATGAATGTTGATTATTGATGATGATACGAGTTAGCTGTGCAGTCGATGAACGACAATGAAGATATGACTGCACAGCAAAATAGAGGAGTTACATCTCCTGTGAGGGTGCCTCTTCACCTTCTTCAGGAGGTGCTTCGTCAAGGGTTTTGGGAGGCACCATCATGTTAAGGTATTTGAACATGGCAACGAAGGTGGTACAGTAGGGCTGCATGAGCTCATTAATGGATTGAAAACATTTGTGGCCCTTTCTTCATTATCATCCCATGCCTTTATGATTGTCTGCAGCTGCCTCGTTTTTTTAAGAAATTTGTACAGACCATGAAATTCTTCAAAATCCTGGTCCGTTGGTGGGATATAGAGGGTGGCGAGTTCTCCAGCAATGGCCTGCCCAAGTATTCAACCCTCTTCATACTCCTTTCCTGCACTTGAAGTTGCGCCAACACCATAATAAGCAGGGTGTTAGGGTACTAGTGCACAATTTCCAAAAATATACTTAGTCCATAGTACCATACACAAAAAACGCACAACCGAGAGATAGCAGTGAACTGAGATGCTAGGTCATTTGGCTTCTCTCCTGAAGGAATTTAACATTTGGCCACTGGTAAGGCGGTCCAGTTGGCGAGGATTCTAGGTGGAGAAGACGACATCACTGACGAAGTCTGCACCCTCATTGACGCCCACTCTGACCCCCTGATGGACCAAGACTTGGAAGAGCTGACGAAGTCTACCAATGAGGAAGAAGACAAGCCAGGTTCAGGGGAGGATGAGGGCCTGACTTTGGAACATCTGTCCCAAATTAAGAGGATAATTAAGGAGGTGCAGGAGATGGTTTCAACATGGGATCCTTATGTGGAATGCTCCCTAAAGTTTTCAAATATCCTTGATTCGGCATTGGAGCCCTACAATCAAGCCCTCTTCAGCATGAAGTAGCAGCAACAGCAGCTGCTTATCACTATGTTCATTAAATGTATGAAGAAGGACCCTCCAAAGCCTTCCCAAACCTCTGAAGAAGTGCCTCCCCAATCGCCTGAAGTAGTGCCTCCCCAAAAGCCTGAAGAAGTGCCTTCTGAAACCCCTGAAGGTGGAGAGACTCCCTCGGAGGAGATGAAACTCCTCTGCTTTGCTGTGCATTTATATTTTCATCGTTATTCATCAGGCTGCACAGCTAATTCACCATCATCATCTTTAATCAACATTCATCACTGGTGAGTACCCGTATGATTTACATATGTAATCTTAATATGTAGTAATAAATGTTTTTTTAATGTGCACACATAGTTTTGTTGTGAATTACTTACGTAACAATGTTTCCCCTCTAAAAGAAAACAGGACAGCTTGAATAGTACCTGTATGAAAGAAAATGGCTGAATACGTAGGGAGACTGGATTTTTTTCATGTAGCTGTAAGCCATACAGTATGTACATTTACTGTATTTTTAATGGTAAAATGTTTAAGATGACTTTGAAATATTAGTATCATCATTACAAAGGTTAATACAGTAATAGGATAATAGTTTAAGATATGTATGATGATATTTTTAGGTATAAACTTTGGCGTTTGAACTTTCAAGATACAGTAGGCATTTATAAGTGTTTTTAGAGGGGGGGGGGGTTGTTAAGTATTCACAGATTCTAACTATTCACAGGAGGGGGGTGTACATGGTTCTGCCAAAGTTTATTTCTACATATCTTTATTTAAATAAAGCGAAAGCTTCAGGATTGGACATAAGTCCTTCATTGCATTAAGTTGGTGACCATCACTTTTTTGACAAGTCATCCATCACCACCTACTTTGATAATCATCGATGGTCTCCGCTGGACAGCAAGTTGTGGCTCGTCACTCACCAGGAGGCTAGTGACAGCTGTACCATATCTGCTGTGCAATTAATCACACTATCAACACCTTCTGGCAAGTAAGCATCAGAAGATAATAGTTCCCTTAGCACCCATCCACTTTTTGCTCTTCACACAAATGGCAGTACAACAAAAAGAGGATACCATTGCCTTAGCTGTTCTCCTCCCATACAGAAGAAAAGGTCAGCTGTCAGCCTGGTTATATGGTTGCCCATCAACTGATAAGTGTGAATGGAGCTGCCCCTGGCAACCAAGGGGGTGGTTGGTTGCCTTCTAGTGGCCAACTGGTCACTAACCAGTTACCCACTGCAGTCAATAATGACAGGTACAAACATGTCAGCAACCACCGTCAACCTATTTCAATCACTTGGCCTCAGTAGGAAACTGGTTGGACACAGATGGCCGACCAGTACCAACTGGTAGCAAGCCAGTTGCCCAATAAAGGCAGACCACTTACCAGCTGCCAGCAAACCTCCTTACAACCAAATCTGTCATCAAGAGGAATTCGGTGCAGTATCAAATTCCTTCTTGTGACCAAATCAGTTGTTAGATCGTACGTAACCTTCGACAACCTGTGGTATGATCAAGAGAGACTTCCAACTTTTTTTTTTGCAACCTGTGGTCATGGTGCTTGAAAGCTCTTCGGAAGCCAAGCGTGACTAGGGCTTAAGGACTCTGAATATGGGGCTACTATTTGATGGTAACCACGAGTTTTGGCAGACTAGAAACTGAAGGAAAATTCTTACAAAACCAATAACAGTGTTTTGCTCTTGGGAAATCCCCATGTAAAGGGGAGGTTTAACTCCTAAAAAATACAAAAAATACTGTATGTACAATACACCATTATAGAACACATGTAACAATACCCACAAATGTGTCCAAAAATTTAATTATAAATATAACATCCAAAGTCATCAATTTCTTTTTTTATTGGTGACATTACTATTGCAATACAGTAAACCCCCCGTATTCGCGTTCTCACGATTCACGGACTCACGCATTCGCGGGTTTCTCTATGGAACATATCTACCCATTATTTGCGGAAAATTCGCCCATTCGCGGTATTTTTCACCGTGAAATATTCACTAATTACTGTATTTTCAGATAATTTTCATGAATAAATGCGCTTTTTGTGATAAAACTATTAAAATACTCAAGTATAAGCATTTTTACAGGGTTTTTCTTGTGTTTAAACTATCAAAATGGGCAGTTCTAAGTGTTTTTAGAGGGGTTTTATGTATTCGCGGATTTTAGCTATTCATGGGGGGGTGTGGTACCCATCCCCAGCGAATACGGGGGGTTCACTGTATAAGGTAAAAATTTGCCATATAAATAAAAATGAGAACTTTCAATGCAGAATATTACCATGTGCACAAGCTGATAACCCAAAATAGTGAATGTGACATCAGGTGAGATGTGAGCTGCTCCTGAACATGAGGAAGCTTGCCAAATTCTAATTACTACTATGCTTATTGCATCTAGCAGTTCAACTCCAGGTCTACTACTTTTATCATGGCATAATGGCACTTGAAACTAATAGGTTTGTAATTCTTATGAATATTTACTGATAAAAGCATGCATTCTTTTCCATTTTTTTTATATATATATCTTATTGGTAGTAACCATTTTGTCTTACCATGGCAGTGCTTTGGTGGTTTTATAAACATTCTTCTTACCTTTACTAAACATATTGCTTTCCAGATTCTATGGAGATGAAGATGAACTCTCAATGGGTTGTGATGATGCCTTAGACTCCAACACGGGAGGAGGTGGTGGTAAGACTGGAGTTGTAGGAAACGGAGGGGCCTTAAACAAACATTCTCCACTCTCTGCAACCGTTACTAATTTAGCTGCTGACCCAATGGATGTTGATGATGATTATCCAGATTATGCTGACTCGGATGATTATCAGTATTGATATCTCCATTGTTTTATACTGTTTACCTCTCTCTGTTTCTATCCACATCTGTTAATTCATAATGATAGATTCTCATTAATACAGTTTTGATTCTCGAATCTTGAATATTTATATTTCATGCATGGTCTTAAACTTTTAAATGGTCTATTTAAAAGAAATGTTACTGTGTTGAATGAAAACATTATTGTTCAGTTGATGATAGGACTTTGGACAATAAAATAAACTTTTAAGTTTTTGTAACAAAGAAAATTAGTCTAATATAAACTTCAGAGGAATGGAAGTTTTCATTTACATGTGTGCTTAGAAGTGACACACCAATGGAATCCTTAGCAGTTCTAGAACTTGGGCTGTAGCGAAGTTCACACAATGTTTAACAATAGCATCATCATTAAATGAGGTTTTGTTCCTCTCAAAGGTAGAGTTCCATTGTTAAGAACACTAGATCAGTTCAAAACTACGATTGCTGAACTTTTTATATTCTGGCTGTATATTATACTGGTATGTGATCTGTTTTACTGCTGTAATAAATATATCAAATGAATATATGAATGTACTGTTAAATTTTTAATATTTAAACACTGTTGAAGTCTACTTTTATACCCTTAGATTGGATTTTGCTTATGATTAACTAAACTAAACCAGGTGTAGTGTAAGGTCGTGAGTTCCCACAACCAAGTCCTTTATCATCGGCAGAAAGCATGACTTCCCTCATCCGTATGTGCCAAGAATGCATGCAAAAGCAACCTGTTATGGCAATGCTATACAATAGTGTATAGGAAAGAGAGAGTGAGAGAGTTGAAGGAAAAAACACACTTTCTTTTGTAAGTAATGCTATGTGCAGTCATACTCTTGAACCAAAGACTTTACATACTTTTCAGTGATTAAGAAGAAATGCAAGTACAGAAATTTAGTGTGGAGTTGAAAACCCTGTTCATATGCTTTAGTAAATCACACACATACACATTTATTTATCTGTCAGTACCACAATGATTTTGAAAATAGTGTGTATAAGATTTAAACTATTTTTACTCTTAGATAAATCCCTAACTGTGATGCACCATGTATGGTGTGGTGCTTGTAACTTTACGGATGTACTCGTTATAGAACGTTCAGTAAAGCTTCAGTGTTTTTTTTTTTTTTTATTGTGAGAAGCATCACTAAGAAAGTTGAATGTGAAAGTATGTGAGTGTATATATACATTTTGTGAAAAAAATACATCCTTTTGTGCTTTAAGTGAAAATGCCTTATGGGTATAATTCCCATGTATTTGTGATGAGAAACAATACTGCAATTTACCTTTTCAATTTTTGTCTTCCTAATTTCAATCAAGTCCCTCCATGAAGTGCCTCAGTGTCCCCGATTGTATGAAATCTGGGAAACTTATGATAAACTTAGCTTTATGAATAGAAACTATCCCGCCTGTGACTTGCTTTCCAGTGATGAACTATATATTGTCAATGAACTGCAATCAAATACAATGAAAAACATAACAGAATCACCCACATAAGGAAACAATGAAATTTTCAGAATTCAAAGACCAGTCTTGTGTTCCTGTTTATCCCATTCAACTTGTTCTGCAGCCTCTCTTGAAAGTTACAGACTCATTCACCAGGTTAATTCTGCAAGTAACCTACACTTCATGATGAAGTGAAAGTTCCTTATTACCATATATATTGTACAGTTTGTGCCCTTTTCCCAAAGCAGTTACGTTAATATTTCATCTGTGAAAGATGATCAGTTAGCTTAGAAATTCTAGAAATTGTTGCAGAAAGCCTGGTGGCTGAGTGAGTGCATTTCCTCTTTTACCTCTTAAGTATACAGCTCTGGTAGTTGGAATTTACCTTTAGAATGAAGTGCTGTATCCCATTGCTACAAGTGCCATTCCTTCTGCCCGGTGCAGATGGGAAAATCCACTTCCTCCCTCAAGTTATCATCTCCTACCTGTAAATGGAAATCCCTTTAAAGAAATTTTTATCAAGACTGGTATCATCAAGATGGAAATTAAAACCTGGATTTTTTTTTTTTACGTAGTCACTTCTCACTAAAAAGTATTTATACAGCAACGAGTGTAGTAATGACTTTCGTAGGAAAACAGATAATAGACATTTTTATTCTGTAGTTTTTATTCATATGTAACTGTACTTTCTGCCTTTGTCCATTTTTATAACCACAACAATGTACTGGCCACAGGTCTAAAGATCCTATTATTTCAGATTACACATTAAGGATAGGTGGTGAACAATTGTTCACCATTACAAGAATCATAAAATGTCTAATGAGCTTGCAAGTTGACCTGGAGTGGAAATTACACCAGCAAACCTTTTTAAGGCAACTGCACCCAGTATAGTTGAATCTGCTCATACCACTGCACCCACATACATCCCCATATGCACTGTAAATATATGTATTCAGAGCTGTGTAATAGACATAACTGCCGGTGTCATTTTGAAAGGCTATATATTTCAGTTATGATTGTATGCAATGCCAATCAGAGGAATATAGTGCTCAGTTCCATTAATGTTTGTGCTCCAAGCTAGTCAAGATATTATATGCACTTAGTTCACATACTGTTTTTATTTTTAGAAACTCCAGGGTCACATGACTAGCATCTTTGTACTGAATCATGCCATTTTATTGAACCCAGTGTAACTCTGGTGAGATATGTTCTTGTAAATGGTGTTGGTATCACCCCTCTTCATAAGTTTATTGTAATATGTTGTATAAAGGAGTTAACATTTTGGATAATATAATGACTTTTACTCACCTTTCTGAGATTCACAGGTTACTTTAGATACTCTACTAGTACTTAAACATTGTCTACAAAAAATCATTCCAGTTAACAGTAATGGTTTTTAATATTTTGGCTAGAATTACTGGATACATTTACTTTGCTGCAAAATTCACTCATCTATGTGAAATGGCATCTAAAATATTGAAGCATCCATAACAAGAACCCTGGTTAATAATAAATGCTTCTGTACATTTGGGTTGGGACTTTCTGCTTTTATAAATCAATTACAGTAATTCAAAGTCTGTGACACTGCAACTGATCTATGTACAGTATATGTAATGAAAAGATTTCATAAACTTAAGGTGACTTTGTACAAATGAAATTAACAGAAATGTAAACTGAAGCTTTACCTGAAAGTGATCGTATGGTCTTGTTTACATTTATACTACAATATATTATAAAATTCATACTGTTTAGTAAATGGAAAAGCAACCCTTTTGACAACTAAAATATGAAGATCATTTAGAAAAACTACCAATAACAGTGGAAAAAGAACAAATAATCATTTACTAGACAGTAAATTAATGCAGTTCACAAAAGTAAAATACTGCCATTCTTAAAAATAAAAGCTAATTAAGTGTAGCAAATAAGCTTGCAAGAAAATATTTGTAGTTTTATAACTGCAAAATCACAAGAGCATAAGCAAGCTCTGATGCTCCTCTCTATGGTGATTTGCTGGTGAGTGGGGGCTGCCCATTGGATGGCACCCCTTTTACTTTGGCAAGTATTGCACAACCTAATACTGTACCATGACCATAACAGTCAAGCAGGGTTGAAAATAGGAGACTGTGCAACAAACCATAAAACCCCAAAAAATCGAATCTGTGCACTAGTACAAAACCACAAACCATTATGTAATACTCTACAAAAAAAAAAAAAAAAAAGACATGAGGCTTGAAAAGAGCTGGGTAACAAGGACAGCACCCCATAGGGGGGATTAGCACCATTGTGCACCTCATGCGGTGCACTGTAGGCACTACTTGGTTTCTTTGCAGCATGCCTTCAGGCCCTAGCTGCAACCCCTTTCATTCCTTTTACTGTACCTCCTTTCATATTCTCTTTCTTCCATCTTACTTGCCATCCTCGCCTAATAATTGATGCAACCTCAAGTTTTCCTCCTGTTACACTTTTTAAACCTTTTACTGTCAATTTCTGTTTCAGCACTGAATGACCTCATAGGCCTTTGGCCTAAATTCTATATTCAACTGGGACAGCAGGGTTGATACTTATCTAGGTGAACTACAGTGTCTTTATTAAGTGTCTCACCTATAATACAAATACAGTGAAAGGGGGAAAGACAGAATTAAGTGTTTTTTAAATACCACTGTAGCCAAAGAGAAGATAAAATTACTGTATGGCATTTGTATATCTTCTTCTCAACTTCACATATGAGGTCTAAGTCCTACAAAGTTTGGCTTTCCAGCTATTTTATGTAGTTTTAGTAATAAAAGATGAAATGCACAGAAAATATAGGGAACTCCCCAGAGTTGGATATCAAAGAGCTGCTACTGCAGACTGTTGGCTAATGCCATAAATGATTCTTTGGTGAGGTTTGTTCACTAGGACTTATTGCAGGGTACCGAAAGGCAAAACATGGACTGGAATTTCTAGTAATGGGCTTTAATGACTTGCCTGACTGCAAAGCTATGCTTAAGCCTTGTGAAATTAGGGGGTCCAAAACCCAGCTCTAGTAAAACACACAATTCTGGTTTACCACTTCTGAGTTTAATACTTGCTGTAAATTATTTTTTCAAGAAGCGCTTGTTCTGGTCTCAATTTGAAGCTGTATATTTTTTTTCTTTTTTGTAGTATGTTTAAAAAGAACAAAATACTATAATATAGCCAGAATGATGCACACAGGTTACTTATGAGCATCCTAAATGTCAATCCACTTTTTCTTCAGCAAATATGAATAAATGCAGAGATGGTTGTAGATGGAACTATGATAAAAGGCATTAGGTTTGTAACTAGGAAAAATGCAAATCATTTTCAGAATTTGAGACTTATTCATATGAGGATACAACAAAAACAAGATTATGCACAAGTCAAGTATGACCTGCATTACTATATGAAGTCAAATAATGGTAGGCCAATGAAATTATATGTATTCACGATTTTGCTGATTTACCAAAAATATAAGCAGCCAGATGGCAAGATACAGCGAGAAATTTTGCCACAACGGAAATTACGGAAGTTCCAAGTGTGGATGACATCATAAATCGGATTATGACATGGTTTAGACATGTAATCTGCTAAAAAACTCATGGAGGATAGTAAATGGTATTTTCACCTGGGCTCCTGTGAGCACCAGAAGAGGTAAGATTCATACAAATTTGGAAAAACTATGAAGAGGAAGGCTGGAAATAGGTGGAGACTTACAGTGAGGGGCAGAATTTCACAGAGGCACTTTGCATCATGGGACATTCGAGACAATGATGTAGAGATAGTTATCCAAATATAAAGAACTTTAATTCCACTTCATAAACTATTTCTAATATTCTTGTTCCCAATGAGGAACAAAAAGTAAACATACATTTTAATAGTTATCCCACAACTAACACTAAATCTGCAGATTTCTAGCATAGTTCTTTATAAATAACATTCTACTTAGGAGATTTTTATAGAAATGCATCACATACAGAGTACTGTAATCCTAGCAATAATGTACTAATAAGTACACAAGTCAGGTAAGCTGAGAAAGTAAAACAAATGCCAGATGGAATAATAGGGAAAGAACAGTTTGGGTTTTGACAAGAAAGATGGTTTGGAGATCTAGATTTTATTAAACCGTCATGCAAGAAGTTTGAAAATAAAGGAAAAAAGTTGTAAGTAGCTTACATGGACCTACAAGATGTCAACAGAATCAAAAACGCCAAATGAGAAAAAAAAAGTTGACGTGTTCAGATAAACTGTCTGTGTACTAACCGCGGTATAAAATGTGTAGGTGAAAGGACCGACCCAAGTTTTTCAGATGGCACAGTATTGTGAAAAAAAATTGCTTATAACAGGTTGGTGAATAGATTGCATAATTAAGATAATTCAGAAGTGTCAGGGGAACAGAGGGGAAGAAAACCTATAAAGCGTTTGGCTAGGTAAAACAGATTTTGGGAAGGGCCATAACGTCCAGGAAGTGCTAGAATACATACCAGATAAGGGTGAAGGGTGCAGTGTGTACAGGAGGTTCCTGTACCTTCTGTGTGTAAGTGTGAACCAGCTAATATTGAAGAAGTTTTACTACACGGGGCGTTTGTCCATGATTCAGCAGTTAAGTACATAAATGAGGCTTTTTTTTTTCTCAGGCCACAACCCCTAAAGGGATTACATACATATATATATATATATATATATATATATATATATATATATATATATATATATATATATATATATATATATATATATATATATATATATCATCATCATCATCATCAGTGGGATTTGGAACACTATCGGGTTGAGAAGCAACGATTTACAGTGACTTTTGACCACGGAGCCATCAGTGGTCAAGTCATCGAACATCGTTTCTCAAACCAGGCAGTGGTTCAAATCCCGCTGGTAACGAAGCACTTATCAATTATAATTCCCCATGGGTGTAAGTTATTCTCGAGGTATAATGAAGTAGACATTAAAACAATATATATATATATATATATATATATATATATATATATATATATATATATATATATATATATATATATATATATATATATATATAACTTGTTCATGAAGACAAATTTTAATCGTACACAAAGTCAGACCTCCTTGGCTTACAAATCTGGAGATTAATATTTCTCACAATGCGTACTATACAGCGTAAAATTCTTGATTAAACACAAATACAAGCACATCAAAGCAGCGGTACGTATAGCATGCCGAATTATTAGCTACAAAGATTTCTAAAACGTAACAGTTGAGAGATCTTAGGATGCAAGGACTGAAGTCAGTGCTTTAACCTCGAAGAGAGTGATCAACAGTGCATTTGAGCAGAACAACAGATTAAAGCAAACTTATCATTCACCGTCATGCGTCTTTTAACTGCTTTTGATTTTGGAACTACGAGGCCAGCATATTAATTAGAACGTCGTCTAACAGTAAGTTTACCAATATCAACTATACATTTATCGAGTTTATTTTCGTGTTAACATGTTATCTAACGAAAAACATTTGTGATATCCCAAAACAACACGGAAATATTCCAATATGCGACAACAAATCAATTAACAGGCAACTTTTTGCGATAATTTTAACGAACAAGAACGATAGATACAGTTGGTAACATTCCTCATGTGACATGGATGGGTGGTGAAGTTCACTTAGCCCAAAATAATTATAATTTATTTAGAAGAGAGATACAAAAGACACCAAGTTCAGGACAAATAAAATAAGAAATCGAATCCTCTTCCACTAAATAAGAAACGACTGAAGATCATTCTTCAGCAATTTCTTGTAGATAAAATCGTCACCAAAAGTCGAAAGTTGAAACTGGTAACAGCCAACCCCGCCTGGTATCCTCCGAAACAGGCATTCTTCGGCCCCTCTCGCCGTAGTCGCTAGATTCAGGGTATTTACTACTTTGTGAAGCTTTTTATTATTATTAATTAAGCGACTAAGTATAGAAATGACCTTATATTAGTGAATTATGTGCGATTATTACGAATTTATCAACTGTGTCGTACTTTGCTTACAATGAATCATTCCTCGGGCAGTCCGCTGTTATCTTTTGAATATTTCGTTTAAAACTAGCCGGGTTTAATATTTATATAGAGTAATAATATATTGTTTGATGGTCATCATTTATTGCATTCGAAGTTGAACTTGGTCATTTGGCTTGTAATAAGATAAACAGCCAACAAAAAGTGGAACGTGATATGAACCATTTTTTTGTGGTGAACTACCGTGAGATCCTAAGTTGAGAGAGAGAACATGAAACTTGTCGATGAACTTGAATAATTCAACTGAATTATTCTAATGAGACTGAAAACTTCCAATCTTTCCCTACAACCGCCGAAATCAATGAGACTAGGCTATACGGAACTGGAAGCAGCAACGACTAACCATGGTATGATAATCTATGAGAGAGGTCAAAATACGAGGAAAGTGACGAGCAGTTCAGCCATTTGGAAGCATTACAGCAAAGCCATGGTGCAAGAGTGAAGAAATACTTTACGAAAGTGAGTCTCGACAGACCAGTTGATAAAGCGACGCTGCTTCAGTCAGAGGCAGCACAGTATCTAAACTGGTTTCTATGGCCAAAGAAATGGCATGTAGGTGGTCCCGAAGAAATGGCATGTAGGTGGTCAGTTTGAATTAAAGAACAAGATTAGATAGTACAGAAATAAAAAGCTAATGAAAAGCCTACTTAGAATGGGATAATCTCCAAAGATATCAAACGATGGCAACATAAATGTCAAGATGAACCGAGAAAGGCTCACGGAAGTACAGGAGTTACCAAGTTGGCTTTTAAGTAAGATAAATATGAAAAGAAAACACCTAGTAAACAATTTAAATAGGGAAGCAACACAGGAAGGAAGAATATGCAATGAGGAAAAAGCCAAGTAATTAACATGTTAAGTTATACGGTCATAATATGTTGCCGTGCTCTTGGTGAGGCTTATGTGAAAAGTGCACAAAAGGCTGGACTTGATATAGTACACAGTTATGTTACAGTTATTTAAAGTATGCTTCACGTTTTGTTTACCAGTAGAAGGGAAACTAACTGAAAGTTGTAGAATCTTGTGCATATGAGGTGTGGGTTGAATGCTGTAATTAAGCTTTGTTAGCCTGGTTTTCAAATAAATTTTGGCGGCTACTTTCCAAATGGTATGCAGTTCGAATAGACTTTGCTGTAAATTACTAAAATAATACATAATTTGGTGGCCGTAGATTTTAAATATTACAAAACATTAAAATGTCTAAACTGAAATAAGAGGACCCCACTCAATCCTGACAGAAGAAAGTGCAAATAAGCAGTGTCCTTGAGTTCGGATATCCTTACCAGGGGAACTAACCCTGATAAATTGATAGCGAAAGTTTGATGACAAAAAAAAAAAAACTTAATGTGCCAGCACAGCTGAGTCTCTTGGGTTAACAAGTACAATCTCGGCAATCATGTGACTGAATAATGTTTGTGTACAAATGCGAGAGCAGATGGCGCTGGTGTCGTTCTGACTTTCAGGGCGAGTAGAAGCGAGAAGGAAGCGCTCCCAAGGACGCCTTGGGAAGAACAGGTTTGCTTTGACATCTCGATTAGTAGACCCACTTGAATCTCTTCTCCCTACGTAAGCCTCTGTCAGCTCACCAACATGGATTGTTAAATGCATTACTCTTTAGTCTACAGGTATTCAGTAATAAGGTACATTTCCTGCCTCTGCACGACGACTATAATGAAAATACGGATCTAAATCCAATATATGTCACATTTAAAGCTATTGCCATAAACGATGGAAAAGGGTTAGGCTGATTAATGTTTCCATTCATCCATAAGAGTGATTATAGCAGTTCATCTACGTACTGCATCATAAGCAGACAATCTCGCTCGGAAACATTCAAGTTTAGTGGCTTGTGCGTTGTCGTGGTAATCTCCAAAGAGATGGTTTGTTTATCAATTTAAGTAAGCTTATTTAAAAGCTTTTAGCTACATTCTCATCAGCTAAATGTAAAGGAAAACTGAACTGGCAGATTCTAGGAACTGCTTGTTAAGTAGAAAAGCACAAGAATCACCATTTTAGGATAACGTCAACTTTTGTCCGAAAAAAAGATGGGTTGAGTCAGTTAACGTTCATTATGAAGATACACTTGTCAAAATTAGGTTTTCGATGAAATTGCTTTATTGTTTAATGGGCCTTTTTAACAATAATAATTTCTTTTAATATATATGCATATATATATATATATATATATATATATATATATATATATATATATATATATATATATATATATATATATATATATATATATAAAGTTTCCTTGGTCCGGCAGACATTTGAAAACTTTTTCTAATGAACGTATGACTAAGAAAATAGATACGGATCTGAATGTTTCATATTAATTATCCTATTACAGTCATGACATAAGTCGGCATTTTTTATTTCCTGATAACGTCTAGGGTATCGTTTACACAAACCTAATGTATCACGAAGAGTAAGTGACTTCAAGTAATAATAATGCTGCCTATAAAGTAAAAGTCTGCATTGGAACACTGAATCATCTCCCCGAGCTCTCCTTTACAACACATATAAGTGCACGGGGACAGCAGGAATACAACGCATATATTCTTTCCCTATGGTGACCAACACATTCTGCATTTTTAATAATTTTCGTAAAAGGAACTTAAATCGAGAAAGAAAAAAAATCCATTTCATAATAACTACTTCTCAACATAAAAAAAAACACGAGAACCAGCAAACTGAATTTCCTGAGAGAAGTATGCACGCACTTACACCACAACAGCTGGTGAGAAAATGTAATATTTTAACGAAAAAAGAATCGAATGAACAGGAAATTAAAATGAATTTTTACGAACCTGTGCTGCCTCTAGAAAAACGATGGGGGTGGGGCGGGGGGTTATGTTGTTGTGAAGTAATGGACTAAAGGGGAGAGGAGGGAGGCTTGGTCGAGGAAGAGGCGTAAGGAGATTTGCTACTAATATCCTTGCAAGAAAAGTTTACGAAATGAAGATTTGAAGAAACTTCAAGAATTTCGTTTCCAACGCAACTCGACGCTTTTTTTTTTAAGGAATTATCTAATCCTCCGAAATCTGCTTCCAAATAAGTGCCACAACGATCTTGATGCGAGTACATTATAAACATTTTCTTCCCAGAAACTCTTGAAACGTTGTTGCTGAACTAATTTCACACAAAGGACAAGTTTTATCGTTTACTTACATTAATTTCCACTCCTCACCAATCATGGCCGTGAATCAACTGACGTAGGAATACATGCAGAATGAACAGACGACCAATACTTCTATAATAATAAAGTAAGTCAGTACGAGAAGGAAATTGTCAATCGCTCAGGCGTAGCCATGCAGTTAACACCACTGAAACGCGGCCATGACGTCTGCAATATCCCACAATCCAAGGTGCCATCTTCCAGCGCTGGGCTGATAATCACCGCCGGTGGGCTGGAATTAAACAACTGATGAAAGGGAATGAAATCGTCCACAGTCAGCAGAGATTAAAGCGACTCCTTATATTAGAAGACATTTCAGTTACACTTGGAAAAAATATATTAATACTGCCTCTAAATTCACATGCATCCTCATTTCAAAGCATGACGTTTGCCAGAGAGAGAGAGAGAGAGAGAGAGAGAGAGAGAGAGAGAGAGAGAGAGAGAGAGAGAGAGAGAGAGAGAGAGAGAGAGAGAGAGAGCTTATGTAATTCTGACTGAACCCAAAGCAAAAAGCTTTTGTAGAGTAACAAAAACCTGTCTAACCTGTCTAGAATAATATAGAATAATAACTGTAGCAACTCACTTTGGTCCCAAAATTCAACGATTTAATAGATTTAAAGAATACAAAACTCCCGTTCACTCAAGTGTTACAATTTCAACGATTTAGCATGCATTACTAGAGTTATAAGGGTTTCCTGTTGAAGACGGACCGCAGTGAAAAGCATATCAAAAAATGTACGAAGTAGAGAAGTTATGAGGTCACTGGGGTTAGTATAATTCAATATTTTACATACACATATAATATATATATGTACGTATGTATATACATATCTCAATGGCTGCCGCTGGAACAACAAACGATGTTAGTGTACGGCAGAAAGGACTCGGCCCACGTAACATCAGGTTACAGTACTTGTTCGTCGTCGGACCTTTGAATGATTTGGAAACCTTTTGTCCTAATCTGTGTTGGCATCAGGACCGGAAAGGGGATTGCGTTGAGGAATTTAAGCTTAGAATTACCAAATAAAGCTTGTTGGAAAGAACCTTCGCATTACGGATATTAATGCATACCAGGATCCAGGATCCTGATGCATACACAGCATGCACTTACAAGTGTCCTATAGTCTACAAGAAGTGTGGAACAAAAAATGTTTTGGCCTATACCTATTGCTATATTATTCAGAAATAACAAGCATCTTTGCATTTCAGTTACCTATACATCAAACACGACTTAAAAGGGACAAAAAAGCTCTTTCTCGTTTTTTTTTTTGGCTGACATTTCATTTTTGTCTTTTTGTCAGCAGACACCAACAATGATAGACGTCGAAGTAGTGGTGGACAACTTCATCGCAGGAACATTCCTGCCCTGCAAGAGGACATTGGATTCCTTCGACCCTGCCACTGGGAAAATCTGGGCCAAAATTCCTGATTCTTCAAAGCTTGAGGTGGACGCAGCCGTTGCTGCAGCCAAACGTGCTTTTCCAGGGTAAGATGCAATTGTTTTTTTTAATAGGCCTAGCATTTTCATTCAAGGTAAATTATGATGTGATGTTCTTTATAAATCCCAGTTTTTTGGGCAAGTCTGGTCATCACAGGCAAGGTGAAATATCAAATTTTTACTCAATGAAATGCAATGCACGATTTTCTTTAAATGGGGTTATAATGAAGATCTCATACTTTGTCACTACAGCGAAGTTCCCCCAGTGCTGGCTAGGACTGCATGTGAATTAAACCGATTCCCAATATTTTCATGTACCTTCACTTAACTCTTTCTTAATTCGAAAAATTTCACACTAAGCCCTTTTCAAATACCCTATCAATACTATGAAATTCACAAGTACTGCTAAATTTCAAAGCCGAGATATATATATTTTCAATGGTTCTTGTTTTACTGGACTCATTAACAAATCCAGAAACATTCACGCCTCTCTATTCACACACAAAATTAACAAAGTATTTAATGCTTCTTGGCAACTCTCAGTTGCAACGAAAAATGTTTTGATAGCTTTTTGCACCTTCGTACAAGGCACAGTACTGTTCTTCGCGCCATCGTCATTGCCATTTGCAATCTTGATTATTTCATGCTCTCCGTACGAATCGCAAGCCCAACAAGGTCGAACCCACTATGAAAATTACCTCTCCCGGAAGTGTAGTGCAAACTTGGGGTGATTCTGTTTACACGTGTGCGTGTGGGGGGAGGGGGGGCGGCGGCACGCGTTCGTTCTGAAAGCACGTATGCTCAACGTGGTAACATGTTCATTTGATTGCTGGTCGTCCAAGGTTGAGTTTGAACAGCAACTGAATGGGAGATCACCAATTAAGTCATTCCGCACATACATATGCCCCATACCATGGGTCACGGCGTGGCGCTTTTTCTTAAATACCATACTTCCAAACAAGAGGCAGTATAAGTCAACAGTCCAAACCAGGTGTTGTGGGTAAATGTTACACACTCATAATGAATTCAGTACTTCGCATTTTTCAAAGATATATAAACCAATCCGTTACGTTATGGCATGTGCAAAGCTTAACTTTTCTTTCAGCTATATGCATAACGTGAGGTTAACAGAAATGGTATTATGACATGCCACTTCAAGTTTATTTATCTATAAAAATGAAAATTATCTTAAAGATACTTGCAACTTTTTCGAGTGGGGATGGGAGACCTAATCATTAGGCAGGTGGTTAGTCTAATGGAACCTGACTGGCATTTCTTAATCGCCAACCAGACGTGTCAGCTCCTTATGATGAATCGTACAATATCCTATAAAGCCTGGCATATCTGATGTAGAGGCTTAATCTGCCCTGTGCCACAGATAGTCTCTTAAAACTTTTATTTGCACTATGAAAATATCGTGGAAACCTTTCTTTACAAGCTGTATCCACTTTATAACTAAAATGAATGATGTCACTTCCTTACATAGAAACGGTCACTAGCATCCGTACAATTACAACATGTACACAGCTTTGGCTTTTGTGGGCTTGTATGCGAGGTATGAGAAATTGAAAAGAGAAGCTAGTAATCTGCCCTTCCATCCCAACCTCATACTAATACCTGTACCTTATACAAGATGCTTTTGTGGAGCCTCGATAGCTCAGTCAATAGAGCAGCAGCCTCCAGAGGTCCGTACAATTACAACGACTGGTCACAGAAGCTTTGGCTTTGTTTTGTGGGATTGAATGTAATCAACGGATGAGGTTTTGAAAAGCAAATGGGTGTTACAGACTAATCATAAACAAAGCCACTTCAACATCTTCTAGAAACATAACCTCATACTAATCGATCTAACGCCCAGTTCTCCTATGCTGGGAGAAAGAGAGCTGGGGATTGTCGATACACATACACATCGTTACTGGGGTCTAAGCAATGTCAGGCAGGGCAGCCAATCGAGGCTACGGCCTACCCCAACGCCAAATCAAAGTCCTTCAAAAAAGAAGGCATTGTGTTACCCCATATATAAAAAGGAAAAAGCATATTAAAACGAAGAAGATACAAGATGCTTTTGTCTAAATGAAACCTGGACACCTACACACTATGTTGAGTAGCCCCCTCATTCCCTAAGTAGAGTGTTCAAGGACCTGCTGGCGATGTTCCTTAAGTAGAAAGGAGTGGAAATGGTCTGACTGTGCCAAATCCCAGCCCTCATTAATTGCGGAAGTGAGAAGCTCCTCCATAGGATGAATAAAAGGGTAAAGCCTAACAATCTGTATGTTTGCTTTATCACCTCACAGAGCCAGTAAGTAAGTTCTAGAAACACCGTGTGCCTGTTGGTACTAAGGATGTCACTGACACTTTGGCAAAAGATGTTGGGTCTTGAGTAACATAAAAAAAGTTTGCACTGGTGACAAAAGCATCCTTTTTTGGTTGTCATAAAAAAAAAAGTCCTACAAAGTGGGGATGTTTCTAACCTCTTTTCAAGAGCTGATGGTCTTAGTTATCCCCTAAAACTCAGGACAAACGAGAGAGAGAGAGAGAGAGAGAGAGAGAGAGAGAGAGAGAGAGAGAGAGAGAGAGAGAGAGAGAGAGAGAGAGAGAGAGAGACCCAACCATCCATATCTGGACTAGGTATGAAAGACCATGAAGCTCACCAACATGCTTTGCTGAAGTTGTGAGATCTGTATCCAAGGCCACTTTTCAAGGGCTAAAATGGTATCTGAGTAATACTGCTGAGAATAACAGCCATAACCAACTCTAGCCTGTGTTTGCAAGGTTGGCATGACTGTTTGAAAATTCTCTTAAAAAAGGGCAGCTCTAACGAGAACATATTATCCACACCCTTCAACTGAGCACTTTTAGGATCAGGCTGAATAGCAAATGGCACACAAGCATCCTCAATTGGAACCCGAGTCCAGGATGGAAGCGAATAACACTAGATTTTTATTCTGCCATATAATGAACAGATCGATCATGGGTTTTCAGAGTTCATAAGGTCATTCCATCATACAAGGATGTAGGAATCACCATTTCTCTGCTGTACAAAAAATACCTGGGTGACACTCTACGGTGTGGTGATCCAATTCATTCATCAGCCTCACCACCAGGTAACTGGGAAGGGAGATATCCTCTCCTGGTAATAGATGTATTCAACAACCTTACCTTACCTAACCAAAAGCACCAAGTCCTCTCTAACCTGGAAGACTTCTCAAGCCCATGGATATAACCCCATCTAACTTAGAGCACCATAACTCATAAAAGTGAACACAAACATTATTCCAACCTAACCTTGCACACTGGGCCCTAACTGACGGGGAGGGCACCCCTATCACCCCTTAGCATTGCACCCAGCATACGTTTCTTACCTTATGGGTGGGGTGCAGCTAAGAGTCACATTTGTTTTTCTTTTTTTTTTTTTCAATGCAATGAGTGGCCTCATTTAGCCAAATACTGTATGTTCTCTGAAGGAAAGCCATGTGAAGTGGAAAGGATAACTTCCATATGGATAAGAGTTGCTTGAGGTCTGAGTTTGGGAATGAAATTAGTAAAGTTCATAAACTAGCCATCAGCAAATCCTACACAAAACAACCATTGTTCACTGATTATGTGAGAGAGGTGCAAAATAATGAGCAGGAAGACAAGTACTGCTAGTTCATTGATGAAGTGATTTGCTTATAAAACGGCATGCGGACGTCTGTGTACTTCGCAGGGAACGCGGGTACAAAGATTTACAGGTGACCTGAGGTCAAACAATTTCTCTACAAAAACAGGACAGGTACATACAGAAACCATAATGATTAATAATGTCTGATGCGTTACAAAAATACTCCGTTACATATACATAATGCATGGTCACTTGAACAGACAATAAAATATACAATTCACAATAATGATAATATGTGTTCGGTTGACCCCAGGTCGAATGTAAAGGCACCGCAGAAAACCGGATGTTCATTACAGAGAACGTGTTGAGCGGGAACTTTACAGTACTCCCCCCCTAAGATGTAGGTAACGTCTGATCAAAGTAGATATCTGCTGGGGTGACGGAGGGGCCCGTTTTCTCGATGTCAACTGGAGGGTGGTCGCCTTCCCAGCACCCTCTGGTCCTGGTAAGCCAGTGGTGTGTTGGGGTGCCTCCCTGCCTGTTTTCTGGGTTTTCCAGGGACGACCCTTGACGTTTTCAGGGGCCATGGGGCTGGATCCCAAGATGAATCTTGCTATACCCTTCCAAGGAAGCTTTGAAACCAGCCCTGACATCCTCCTCCAGGAATGAGGGCTTGAGGCGGTCAACATTGGGTGGATCCAGGGGTCCCTTCCGTAAATGGCACCCTCGAATGCCTTTTTGTTCCATTTTCAAAGCACAAGGAAGGTCCTCTGCAGGGCCTGGTTCTGGTGGCCTCATGGTGTCATTCTGGAATCTGGAAAAGGGTGGTGGAGGACAGACATAGGAGGCATGGAGGGGATGTCCTGTCAGGATGTCCTCTGGCAGAAGGTAACTTTCCAACCCTGTCACAGAGCCTCGAAGCGTTGCTATGTCGTCCGATGGTCTTCTGGGACAAGTTCTTCTGGGACTACTGGGGTCTGAAAATACATTTTTCTGCTGAGAAGGTTTTGGCTCTGGAAGGAGGCTTTTCAATCCTGAGGTTTGGCAGAGGGCAGCTGGTACTTCGGGTTCTGGAGTGAGGTTGAGCCATGAGTCGGCAGGGCCTCCAGGTGCCATCCGCATTTCCACCATTCTGTTGGCTGTGGGGTTGTAGGTGGTGGTGCTGTGATGAGTGCACATCCCCATCCTTTCAGATGTGCCAGGGTGGTCCTGAAGGTGCAGACAGGAAAGCGGGACCTCTGTCTGTTGTTTTGATGTGATGGACATAACCAGTTTGGAGGGGGAGGGCACCTGGCGCATGCACGAAGTTGGCTTCTTCCAGGAATTTTTTCAGGAGGGAACCATACTGGTGGGCGGTCGAATGACTGTTAGAAGATATCTTGCTCCCTCCTGATGGGGAAGAGGACCCTGACGGGACTGGAGTGCCCAGCATCTCTTTGGCTGGGGAAACTCGTCCACCCCAGTCCGGTGTGCTGAGGAAACTTTGCTGGCCTGACTGCATGCATTGCCTTGCCCAGGCCTCGTGTCCTTCCGTATACCATGCCAGATGAATTTCCACCAGTAGCCTGGCCAAGGATCCGGAGGGTGGGATAGGAGCGTGGATAACGTCGAGGACCAGGCCGGGGACCTGTTGGCTGCTGTCAGGGGAGGCAGGCGGGTCCTGCGGACATCTGCAGTCGTCGCTCAGGCAGTGTTGACCCTCCTGTGTCAATCAACATCATCATCCGGAGACTTCAGCGACGTGACAGCTGTGTGGTAGGCTGGGGTTTCTGGCTCTGCCATGGTGGCCTGTTGGTGGCCGAGGTCCTCCCTTTTTTGAAGGGAAGAAATCCCAAGCTGCACATGTGTCAATCTCAATCCTCTGGTGGTAATAGCAAAGCCCGGGTTCTTCCTTCGGGAGGTATTTGATGGGATGAACTCTTCTGGGCGGCCGTTGATGGCCTCCGTGGTGGGGTCCTAGAGGACCAGGCAGTTGATCCAGGAGGAACTGGACGTGACATGCCCGCCTGGTAGTCCGTCAGCTGCTGAAGAGTTCCTGGTAAGGTGCTGTAGCAGGACTGTTGGGCTGAGCCTCCTGCTGGAAGGCCATGGGCTGAGGGGTCCCGCTGATGACTTGTTCCAGGATGGCTTTCTTTGCACCGTTGCTGGCGTCTGTCATCAGCTGGAGGAGGAGCGTCCTGGGGTCCTGCCATGGCCAAAGATGTTGCTTGGTGAGGTTGAGGGCGAGGTTGAGGGTCAGGAGGAAGGCCTTCTGCTGGTCGGGCGCCACACAGGTCTTTGGATGAGTGGCTTTGAGGACCTCTTGGAAGGTGGGGGCCATGGTGTCGTCATAACCCTGGGATGAATCTTCTTGTATATCTCCTGATGGAGGTATTGGGGTGGGGAACTTCAACAACAGCCTTGACCTTGCCCCCTCAACCTTAGAACCATGCCCCTGGGGTTTGATTGGTGAATGGCCCAGGAATTCCACCTTCTTGGTTGGTCTGTGCAGGGGTTGAATCACACCGGTGCAGGTACCTTCTGCAGGCGCTGCAGGAGGGGGATGTGCCGCAGGTGTTCCTTCTGGGATCTGGAAAAATTAGGATATCATCGTGGGGAATGTCAGACGTCCATGAAGTCCAGGTCCCCAGGATGCTGTCCATCAACACGCTGGGAGCGTGCCGTGGGTCTGCTAATGACACTGGTGACCTGTCTCAGGGTCAGGCCGAAGCTTTGAGAAGAGCGCCGAGTTAGTCCATTAGGGGCATGGGCTGGTTCATCAGGTGTGACGATGGCGGTTTTGGGGATGTCTTCTGGTCCGAAACTACTGGTCACCACTGATGAGAGGTGCAATGATTTGAGCAGGAAGATCTATCTTTGAGTTTATTTTGGCCCGTGGAAGTAAAGCAGCATAGGTCCTGCGTGTTTGGAAGAGGGTAGTGGTCAGGTTCAAAGATTTGCAGGTCAGCCTCCAGATCCATATTTCTCTGCACCAAAAACAGGGGAGGCCCATGGAAAACATAATGATTAATCTGCATGTTACCCAAATTTTCCATCATAATCATGGGCCTTCTTGGCATCCAAAAGGCGCAATTGGGGAAGCTGTCATGATAATATGTGTTCGTCGACCCCAAGTCATATGAAGGGACCTTTGTTTTGATGTGATGGTATATCCTGTGTTTGGTGGGGACGCCAGGCACCTGGTGTAAACTGGAAGGAGTTGAAACATGCCAGGAATTCTTTTTTAGGAGGGAACCATATTGGTATTGATGACGGAAAAAGTCGGGCTCACTTACAGGGCCTGAAAACAAAATAAAAGATGGCAGGAGCTCGGTGTCCAGCAGCATGCACAATAAGCGCTTGACTTCCCTAAAAGTCTGAAGTGTATCAATACAAAATTCTACTTAAAAAATAAGTGTTCCTATACTGTATTTACCTATAAATAGGTTATTCACATGCCCTCATATTCTCCGTTGAGAATAACACCAAAATGACTATCATTAGTTTCTGATATTGAATTCCATGTTGGTTTAATAAGTCTTAGGGGATGAAATATGTACGGAAGTTGGTCACAGGAATAGTGACTATATTAGCTTATGATATGCTGGCATTAGGCTACCCCAAAATCTTACCCTAACCCTGGCTAGCCTACGAAAAAAAGTCTTTAAATTGTATTGTAAACAAAACACAACCACAAAAATTTTGACACTTAAGCAAACAAAATGTGTCAATCATGAACTTAGTGTAGCCAACACTACTCAAACAAGGTATTCATGCTGAAGTACCTGTTGTCAAACACAAAACATCCAAACCTATTCTACTGTATTTAATCTGTGTATGCTGTGTGTATATAAATGTAACAAGATAAAAATACAATAAACAGAATACTAGTAATGCTGAATAATAGTGCACATGCAAGTTAAATACTGCAGCACTTCATGTTTGCCAGACTCTCATTACAGTACTTATTCTTTCTACCCTATGTACAGTACAGTACATCAGTGTATACAGCAGTATCATAAACCAATTATTTGTACCCTACTGTATATTGTGTACAATTTACTATAAAATACTGGTAGCACTCCACAGATCAGTGGTCAGCAACCACAGTTTAGATAGCAATCTGTGTGACCGAGGCTTATTCATTGTGCATAATTTATCACCATTCACACCTGGCACATTTGATTACCTTTCTCCTTACCCCTTCCTCATCAATACACCAACTGGCACATGACACTCCCATTGTGCAAATCAGCGAATACACAGTGCTTACCTAGTCTGCCATCCAGACTAGTTTGATCTTTCCTCCACACATCCATCTGCCCTGTGTGCACTAATTTGCTCAGCACATCCATCCACACACCATGTGCATTTAATTGCATTTTCACCATTTAGTGCGGTTAATTATGTATTAATGGTCACACTAAAAAAAATGTGCGGTCATGAGCATTATGCAGATATTGAAAGTACTAATAATTGTGGGGTCACCACATTACTAAAATACTAAAGAAAATTAAGTCCTTACCAGCACACAGAAGCCTACTGGAAATAGTCGAAAGATGGTTCTTCTGAACCTATTTTCCACTGATATTCTCATTGCGGCGCAAGATATTCCTCTTTAAAAATGTAACTCAATATTCACTTGCACCTCACTGCTGTAGTCTTGGGTGTACCATACTTATCTGACTTAGTTTAGGTAGTGTTAGCCACCTTTGGTGCAACCTCTGAGTGCTTATGCTATTTTGTCTGATAGGTAATAGTCAAGGATCTTTTTTTAGCTAATGAAAACCTAAACTTCTGAATAAAGTTCCCAGATGTTTTCTGGTTCACCCAAGTTTCCATCATATAATATATTCAGTTTAACAACAGCTGTCTCATGTTAGGATTTGCAGATGGCTAATGTACAAACTCAATGCCTACAAAACATTATTTACATGGAGGGTAGGCCCCTTTCACTGACAAATGTCTCTCCATAAAATAACAAGTCTTGGGAATATAGGAAAAATGTCTTCCTTCTGTAAATGCCTCCCAATGCTAAAGTAAGAAAAAAGCTGTGTGGAAAGCTAAGGGAAAGATGGGAGCAGCCCCTTGCCAGCTAGGGACCTAGCATGCAAGGTTAGGTTAGGTTGAACTTCTTTATTTTACTTTCCTAATTTATGGTGCTCTAGGTTAGGTTAAGACCACCTCCCCCATTAGTAACGAAGGACCAGTCATCCTATGGTATGTTAGGCTACGCTAAGAAAGTTAATTTTTGGGTGCATTCTTGCAAATTACTCGATGACTTCTGGCACTTTGAGTTGGGTTGGCAGGAGGAGGCCTCCAAGTCAGTGAGTTGTAAATGACCTTGTGAAACCTTTGTACTTTATATGATTTAAAAGTCACAGTCATATTGACGGGAACAAGGTATTTCTCAAAATGCTCATCTTGTGGCTTATGCATTGCAGGCTATTCCTGTTGGTGCAATTGACTCATTTTCGCACCAGCAATATTGGTCAAAAATATAAAATAAAACATTATGTTATGAAGTCAGAAAAATACTTGAATTGATATTATTTTATAAGTCGCCAATACATGATATGAAATTATAACCTACATTTTTTAAATGACCTCTTCATCAAATTATAACTTATAAGGTAAGACAATACCTGTCCCCCACCCGCCTCAATAACTATGGCAAAATTGTAACCAGTAAACACCCCTAGGTTACGGGGTATTATTTTATATTGGCAACTTATAAAATTTTACCCTTGAATTACGTTGGCGATCATGTGAAAAATTAATGTCTTCAAAATAAGTGTAAACATATGGGATGCCCACATCGCATTAACCCGCCACTCTTAAGAAGCAGTCGTGTCTGTCACCAGGCCTAAAGAAACATTCACGGCTAAGGGTCATCTGATTTAATGCCCCCTGTAAATGCACCCTTCATTTTACACCAATCACAAAACCTACTGAGCTTGTCAAGCTCGGAAACTGGATAAAATGTAATAGCCTACCATCAACAGAAAACCACCTTCAGCCTACTGTTAAGATTCTCCTGTAAGATGGCAATTAAACCCTACGACCTTATGAAAACCATACATCATTAACCTCATGATACACAGCAAATTTACCATTTCATTACTTACAGCGGAAAACAGTCGATTTGAATAATGGCGAATTGTATAGCGACGTAATATCTTCACATTATTTTCCAACTACACTGAACCGACATGGGCGGAAGTCAATGAGATCCACGACGTTTCTTGTAAACATAGACTTACAAACAAGGACTTTCGAAATGGAGTCAAAGAGGACACAAAAATTATGTAAAAATTCAACAGACAACATACAAATTGTTTACTGGCTAGTCAATTACGTTAAGACTTAAGACATATTACTAGGAGATATATTAACTGATAAGACGGATTTCTACCGTTGGCGTATGCATATTCGCAATAATATTGTCCTTGCCTACTTCCAGTAGATGTTCCATAACAACGTTAGTGTATTATGCAACTTAATTTTTTCTAAAAACTAATCGTATGTTAATCTTGGCGATCAAATGTTTCATATTCTTAAACAGACTTTCACCGAGCAAGTTCTGTTCAAGCAACTCTGAGCATGCGCATTACTAGGGATTGTTGTTAATGTATTTCTATTATTAATGTTGAGGTTACGTAGTTACGTACTCTTTCAAAGATATTGTCCCCAGTTCAGTAGCTTATACAAACAGATTATTTGTTTACTGTTATTGAATGACATACAATCATTTATTCTTCTTCCTGTAATATTTGTAGGGTATTGGAATCTCATAAGCTACCGTGATCACAAAGTGAGGAATTTATTGTACAGTCCTGTACTTTCTGTACAAAAGTCAGCTTTTATATAAAACTCCAAAGACCGTTCGGGTACATTTGATAAGAAAAATTATTTTACATGGCATAAAGTGGAGGCGATAGCTTTTAAACTTTAGTTTGGAGGACCAATTACTTCGTGTTTGTTATTTGATAATTTTTTGTATGAAAATCGCAACCGCTCTTTATTTCGTCACAAAATACTCATCAACATTCTTAATAGCATTACTTGCATGTAACTATATATAACATTATTTAACTTACATCATATTATTACTTCCACTAAATATGTTGATAGTGATCCTTTGGGGAATAACCACAGTTCAGTAAAAAAAAGCATAAAGAGTTACGTACAGCGTACACACGTGTGTGTGTATATGTATGTATATGTATATATATATATATATATAAAATTGCTGCCGCTTTCATACTTTAATGCTGAATCATAGATGAATTTCCCGTGCAGAGTATTTCCATACATTAGCCTTTTAATACACCTACATAGAGATTCATTGGCAGCACATCAAACACCTCTGTCTCGCCACACTCACACTCCCTCGAGATTAGAGCCCTTCCTGTCCAATACCTCTTCCACCCATCTGTCTAGCCCTTTCTAAGTTCAATGCAGAAACTGAGTGATTTAAATAAAAAAAAGGGCTGAAGTTGGTGAGCTATAGCCTTTGTGTAGCAGGGCATTTGTGAAGTAGCAGGGACTGAAAGACCGAGAAATGTGTAGTCTTAAAGTGGCAAATGAAAAGGCTTGGCCATGCTGAGAGAGTGGTTTATAGGTTGGTGAAAATCGTTTATAAGTCTGAAGTGCTGCGATGGAGAAGGAGATGAAGACCTAAAAATTATTCTTTATGTAGAGTGGAGCGGTAATTTAAATTGAAGGGCCTAAATATCCGGAAACAGTGAATATGTAGACATAGGGGAATGGTGCACTGTGCGTAAGGAGTTTTGTTGCATTGTTGATGAACTCTGTGCAAGTACATGAAGCAATTACTTTACGAGAAACTTTTTGCTCCGAGTCTCATCCTTGATTCTGCAGTTTAAATATTCCTGTAAAGGGGCGACGGCTAACTGTGTGCAATACATGATGCCACCATTATCCCACAACCTCAACCAGTTATCTCCCTTTGAAGCTCAACTTTCTTCTTTTTCCTACCACAGATGGTCCAAACTATCATACCAGCAACGCGCCAAGCATTTGCTGAAAGTGGCCGACCTCCTCGAGTCTCGTCTCGAGGCTTTTGCAGTCGCCGAGTCTCGCGATCAGGGGAAGCCCGTGTGGTTAGCCAGGACTATGGACATCCCAAGGGCTGTTCTCAACCTTAGGCACTTCGCCCATGCGATTCCTCACCATCTCAATACGTAAGTCTTCGTCAGTCTTCCCGTAAATGTCACTAATGGCTTTCATTTGACACAACACACGTGATATTTGGGATCTGCGACAAACTAGCCTGGTTTACAATGTCATAGTCATTGATTATGTTACAATTAACTTTAGATCAAACAGCAATACTGTCGGCAACGCGACTTCGTTGTGATTATGGGAAGCGGGTTCGTTTCCCGCTACCGGTCATCATAACTGCCTCAAATTTCTTGCACTTGGATCCAAAGGCTTTGCAGTGACAAGCGTATCCAAAAATGGCAAAGAATTCGAGAAGTTAAGAGGGCATTGTGGCTATTGCAATTACTTATAGGCCAACTGTTTCCTGGATAAGTTCAATCGTAATTTTGTCAAAACCAGGAAGGCAAAACATGCGTATTTATACTAGCATGTACTTCTAATGTCACTTTTGCTCTCCTGGTAGATCGAGCGTACAACCTGAGGCCGGGGTAGTGAATTATACAACAAGGGAGCCCGTAGGCGTAGCAGGCCTGATCAGTCCGTGGAACCTTCCTCTTTACCTCCTGACTTTCAAACTTGCTCCCGCCCTCATCTGTGGCAACACTGTTGTTGCTAAGCCATCTGAACTGACGTCAGTCACCGCCCATATGTTCTGCAAGGTTCTGCAGGATGCCGGTAAGCCCCTGTCACTGTGAGATACCTTGAGGGATTGCTCGCTTCGTTGAAACTGTGGTTTTTGTTTTTCATCGCACTGAAAGGATACTTGGAGAAAATTCAAAATATATTTGCAGTTAAATAATGGAAAAAGTAGTATAGTTATGAATAAGTATTGCATATGAAATAATGAAAACTTAAGTTTATTCACAGTACAATTATGTATGTGTATTGTGTACAGAATTATGAACATTGGGAACTAGACTTCGAGTCATCATCTCTTCCAAATCAGGCAAACGCCTTCAGATTAAATAAGAAAAAAAACCCGTGTTCATAATTTAAATGTAAATGTTTATTGGTAAAAAATACGACCAGAGTATACTAAATATGTATAAAACTGAGAAAATAAAATTCTATAGATACAAATACCTAACCTATTTCTTTTTGTGACGTAAATGTGATATAACGTTAAAGTTTTCTTATCGAACAAACTTGTGAAAACGTCGCCTTCAGCCCTTACAAGATAGTGAACGGATAAAAGTATCAGAGAAAGATAAACAACTGGAGCTTTCTTACGTGTGACTGCTCCTTCTTTGTTGGCAAAACGATAAACACCTTTATCCTCCATCCCAAGATTTCCCTGCTGGCGTCGTCAACATGGTTTATGGACTGGGCAACCCCACCGGGGAAGCTCTCGTCACCCACCCCGATGTCCCCATCATCTCCTTCACTGGGTCAACCGCTACGGGAGGACGAATTGCCCAGGCAACGGCGCCCATGTTCAAGAAACTTTCCCTGGAGGTATGTAATGAAATTTTACTCCATTGTAAGAAAAATTACGGAAAAATTAATGTGCATTCGTGTTCTTTATATGCATGTTTCACAAACATGCTCTACGTCCTCCTAGATAAATATAGAGAGCGCATTTACTATAGAATAGCCACATCGCTTTAACCTGCGCGTTTGCTCTCTCTCTCTCTCTCTCTCTCTCTCTCGCACACGCACACACACACACACACACACACACACACACACACACACACACACACACATATATATATATATATATATATATATATATATATATATATATATATATATATATTTTAGATAGCTACTTTCATAAGATCCAAGATTACATTCACAGTTATCGCAATTGGCTCACCAGCCACGAGAGAGAGAGAGAGAGAGAGAGAGAGAGAGAGAGAGAGAGAGAGAGAGAGAGAGAGAGAGAGAGTCACAACTCCTCCATGCCTCTCTTAAGACCCAGTGAAGCTTCTAATGTTTGTTCTTTACTTCCAGATGGGCGGAAAGAACGCAGCTGTAGTCTTCAGCGACTGCGACCTGGAAGCTTGCGTAGCGACCCTCAAAAGGGCTTCTTTCATTAATCAGGGACAGGTAAGCAATTATCAATAACTTGAAGAATGCGAGGTAATCATACACTCATTTTGCAATGTGGCTGTTGCAGTGTACAAAACCACAATGATTTATCGTACACAGATATTACTAATACTATCCGTTAATACAACCTTGACAAGCCTTGACCACTTATTCTACCAAATGTTCACATGATAAAATATTTTCTTTAATATTTAATAAGCTGCTGAATATTTTTCTTTGATTGGAAAAAAAATATTCAAGTCAAAATTTCGTAAATTTCACATCAAGGTCTTTCAACAGATGAATATATCCTGGTGTATAATCGATACTAAGAGGGTTCCCCTCTTCAAAAGGCTGTTTAAAATGATGCAAAAAAAAAAAAGCAAATAAACAATAAATTTTTCTGTTATACAAATCAGGTAGATCACAACTCCCCATTTATTACAGGTATGTCTTTGTACTTCAAGGATTTTCGTCCAGCGTCCAGTATACGAAGACTTTTTGCACTTGTTTGTGGATGCAGCAAAGTAAGGAACTTTAGTTTTCTTTCTTTTTTTATTTATTGCTCACTGTGTCAGTTTTTCATTTGCCTTTGTTTTTCAATGGAATAATATTCTATAATTCCTGATGTTTTTAATTTTTTTTCGACCACGTCTAATGTATGATACATAACGTCTTCGCCGCGACGTTACTGTTGTAATAGCGCTCATATACTGTACATAAGACAACGTAATACTGAATCAACTAGTATTATAATGCTCACATATGATAAAGATGATAAAGAATATTTCAGAAAAACAATACTAGTTCACTGATTCGTCTGTTCATCACTACTACTACTACTACTACTACTACTACTACTACTACTACTACTGTTATTGCTGTCAATACAATAAGTATCACTGATAACTCTTTGGAAAATCGAAATAATGCCATTCAAATCCCAACATGATTTCTCCAGGGAGATCAAAGTGGGCCCTCCGACAGGTGAGGATGTGTTCATGGGGCCACTCAACTCCAAGGCCCATCTCGAAAAGGTCCAGCGATACGTGCATTACGGAGTAGAGGACGGAGGAACCATCGTTTGTGGCGAAGGCGTCGATCTCTTGCATCTTACGGAAGACTACAAGGGAGTGAGTTACTCCGTCATTCATCAGATACTTCTCTCTCTCTCTCTCTCTCTCTCTCTCTCTCTCTCTCTCTCTCTCTTCATGAATCCAAACAAGTTCTCAATAGCCAGTAAGGGCTCTTTCTTTCATCAGATCCGGTCCTTATCGTTAACATTTTTTTTTTCGTGACTCGGCAGGGCTATTACATGCGTCCCACAGTCATCACAGGACTGTCCGACGACTCCCGTTGCATGCAGGATGAAATCTTCGGACCCGTAACATGCGTTGTTCCCTTCGATACAGAGGAAGAGGTTGTTGAGAGGGCAAACAATTCCAGCTACGGACTCTGTGCCTCGGTTTGGACTTCGAACGTTGGGGTGGCACACAGGGTTGCACAGAGTCTCAAGGTAATGCAACAATCGAAATGAAGCAGCTAATCTTACAATGAATGCTGAAGATGTTGTGTATGTGTGTACGAATATCCACACAAGCAAATAAAAGATTTTTTTTATGATTAATGGTCAATGATGCAGAAAAATAATTATATACGATTCATTTACCAGTTAACACAAGTCCATAAAAAATATCATCCAGCAATCCTTAAATTAACTATAACCCTTCCTTATCTATGTTGCTTGTCCTGATCAGTCTTACTTTTAATCGTGGCTTCGCTTTGTCCCACAATTATAAATTCCTTTGCCTCAACAAGGCATTATTTTAACCTTTTATATCTAGGCCATCTACCATTTCCATCTGTCCTACCTTTAATTTCACACTGCTTATTCTGTCATGACATTACTGTATCCATATACCTGCCTTGTACTTCCACAGGTTGGAACAGTCTGGACAAACTGCTGGTTGGTGCGAGATCTCGACATGCCCTTCGGAGGGGTCAAGAACAGCGGACTCGGGCGGGAAAGTACCCAAGACTCACTCGAATTCTACACAGAGGCTAAGACAATCTGCACCAAAATAGTCTAAGATGAAGGAGAAGAATCTAGCTTATGACTTCGAGGCTGTGTTATACACTCAAGGGCCCTTTCACAAGTAGCTCCTATTAAAAGGTGATCTCTTGACAGCTGCCTTTTAATAAATGGGCTCATATTAAAGGGCGATCTATTAAAGGATGTCCCCCAGATAAAATGGGGGACTCGTATCAATGGGTGTCCTTCTATAAATAGGTGATCTCCAACTTGTCCCCTACAACTATCCTTTGTCCTTTTATAAGGTGCCTGCTTGCACTTGGTCAACAATGATTTCTTGTCAGCGTCTGTACAAAACACTGCATTACATGTTCTGAGAAATTTACAAACTTCTTACCTGGGCACTGTACTGTATATATGTGATTTATTAATCATCAAATGTTTTCCGGTGTAGGGATCAAGAATTGTGGTCGTGAGAATGCTTGCATTCCTTTACGGCTGGAACATAATCCAGGGCGTATGGACATTGCGGTATGCGGTATATTGTTATATATGTGTTAATCAAAATGGTGTGGTAATTAAATCTTAATAATAACAGCAGCTTTGATTATCCTTAATTGAAACCATGAATAAGCTTCACATTTATCATCCAAAATTTGTATATTTTTTTAAATATTCCTTGACTTTCAAAAGGTTCCTTTTAAGGAAATTTACATATCAGGCTAATCGAACACTGTGCCACTCACCTCTAGACCGCATGCACTCTCCCTTCCTTTCCTGCATCTCTTCCACCACATCTAGTCAAGACTTTCTAGTCTCCCTTCCTCTTTCCTTCCAAAGCTCCATTCAGTGTTATACAGCCCCAATTCTATCTATACTAACGTAACCAACTCAAGTAACCCTGACCTGTGTTATCCTTGTAACCACCTCATTGTATTTGTGAAAATTTTTTTGTTCGAGTCATTCTTAACTCGCATATATTACAGAGGCAGTTTCATTATTTTTTTTTTTTTAATGTCAATACCCAAGCCTTTGCCTCCAGAAACACTTTATTTTCCGTACGTTTTCCTCGCTTCCTGTTTTTCTGTGATTCATCTCCTATCTATCCTTACCAAGGACACTTGCATTTGCTCCCAAATCTCTTGATGAATCAACCTTCTTCATCCTTCAGTCACCCATGTTAACATCATTTACCCATCTTCTACGCTCCCATTTGCCAAGACAATCTGAAAACAGCTACTATTTACGTACACTTCTAAACCAATCTCGTAGTATACATTTTCTTTCGATTATCACCAACTAAGACAACATCATTCGAAAAGCATTCTTGAAGATGAACACTGAGAGGCTTTTGCCTCTGAAAAACTGGATATTGTATTCTAGACACCATGTCTGAGGAGGTATAGCTAGTCAATGAAGACTATAACAACATCAGAGATATAAACCTATCTTCTGGAAAAGAAGTACTGGGATGTGGGGTTATAGGGCAGAAACCTTGGATATACAGACGACGCAAGGGACACAATGCATAATAAAATAAAGAATATTTTCATGTAGGAGATGAACACAACGCAGAATGCGCTAAGTACACTTGTCTAGATAGTGAATTTTAACGGACCACAAGAAGAGATAAAAGAGAATATCTACATAATAAA
>NC_089751.1:47058116-47113116 GCF_040412425.1 Macrobrachium rosenbergii | reverse complement strand
AGAACCAATCCAAACATTTATTTCTAAGTGCTAGTCTCTCCCAGCACTTGCTACAGACAAATAATTGTACGCTACTTAATACCTATATGGAAGCAAACTTCAGCTACCACCCGCCGTCCAAGCTATAATTAAACAACGCTTTCAAGAAGACTATACTGATGTAAATATAATAAAATGCAAGGACCGCAAAATAGTCTTATTAAGGAGTCAGGAATCACCGGATTCAAGACTCGTGACATCAACACGAGAAAAAACGGGGCCACAACAAGTGAAATTTAGGCCATTCGGCTGAAACTGAAGGATGCACCGAGGGACCTCCTTTGTCCTGCAGATGCATGTACAGAACACGCACTAAACAAAGATGAAATAGAAACAATAAAAAAACACTGCATGGAAAAGAATGATAAACGTGTAAATGTCACTGAGTGTCCCACTCTCACACGCGTGCTTCTGTCAGCTGTGCAGACCACAGACCACTTCCGCAAATTGTGAATTCATGTGAGGGGGGAGCTTAAGCCTCAATTTTTCTGAAAATGCAATTCGTCCTATTTCCCTTCTCGAGTATATATATGTATAAATGCAAATGAGCAGCTTACTTGACGTCTAGGTTACAGCTATTGAAAAATGTAAATATAGGGGTTACAAATACAGCTTTCAGAAACTTAAAAAAGATAACATGCACTTATGATTAAGATTCGTTTATGTCTTACTTGTTTAATGTCGGATAATGCTAACGAAAACCAGACATGAATAATTAATTTTCATAAGGTTTAAATGATGTGTGTATGTATGTACATATTTATATATATATATATATATATATATATATATATATATATATATATATATATATATATATATATATATACATACATATAGATAGATAGAGAGATAGATAGATAGATATCCCGTGTGGTAATTACAAAATGAAGACTGAAAATTAAATTTTTCCACGATGTATCCGTGCACGATTATGCAGTTGGAAATACAGAGATAAAAGAATCGAAAATTGATCGCTCTGATAAAAATAGATTGCCCTGAAATTTAAAGAAAGCGATTAGCATCCCTATGACGCCACTGAAACGTTCGCAGAGATACCGAAGATGCGGGAAAAGAGAGAATGGGGCACTAATCTTGTAGGTCAAAATTAAAAGGGATAACAAGGGCGAAACTAGGACATCCGGCTCTGGAGGAGAGAGAGAGAGAGAGAGAGAGAGAGAGAGAGAGAGAGAGAGAGAGAGAGAGAGAGAGAGAGAGATATGGCGCTGGCGCCGAAATGGTACCGGAAGCTGGCATAAACACTTGAGAGGGAGAGAGAGATTGAAAATCATTCCTCATTTGATATCCAAGATATAGATAAAAAAAACTGGAAATGGGGAGAGAGAGAGAGAGTAGATGCTGGAGCCAATTAAGCTGTAGGATATGAAGCTGATGGACTGCGTATTGAGACCAACTTACTCTCATTAGGGCCAATTGACAGGCAACTTTCCTGCCGACGCTAAACTTAAGGTGATTTCCTACCAAGGAGGTGAAGTGTCCCTGATTAGAGTGAGAGAGAGAGAGAGAGAGAGAGAGAGAGAGAGAGAGAGAGAGAGAGAGAGAGAGGCGGTGAGCCAGGGGTCGAAGAGGCACGAGGGAGTAAGCAGAAAAAGGAAAAGTCTCTCTCTCTCTCTCTCTCTCTCTTAACAGAAGCTTGGGGAAAAGGAAATGAAATAATCAGAAATAAAAAGAACCAGCTGAAAGGAAATTCCTATAAAGGAGACCGCGACAACCTTTCATCGGCCTCTCCTCTCCCGACCGAAACTCCTTTATTATATCCTGAACAATGGACGTACAATAGTAATTCCTGTCTTTGATGCAGGAACACAATGCGTATCGTAACACAAATCCCATCCCGTAGGATTTAGCGTTTTCTTTTCTTTCTTTTCCGTTATCCTTTATTATCCTTTTCGCATTGTCCTTAAAAGGTCAATCCACGAATGGGGGAGAATGAAGAAGTGATAACGATGGTAGAAGCAAGCGAAAATGAACTGATTCCTCAACAACTACACTTAATAAGACAAGTACTACAGAAATGCTGGATGTAACTCGGCCCTTAATCTCTGCTCTTTTGATGACATCTCCTCTCTCTCTCTCTCTCTCATCTCTGATCCGTCATCCCCTTCTCCAATTCTCAATAGGACCAGGTTCAGCTCAGCCGAACCATAATTCGGACCAAGAATACGGTTAAGGATTAACCTATAATCATAAAATCCGAGAGGGTCTGAGCTTGTTTGTCCTTCCCCGGGTGACAATAGGGGAGACATGTAACACAGCCACCCAACTCCTACAAACCGGTTTGTCCGCCCCGAGTGGGGGCGGGGTAAGTAGTGGAATGGGAGGGTAGGGGAGACATCCTACCTCCTCCTGCAATCCTGTTCGTCCGCCCTGGGTGGGGCAGGGTAGGTAGGGGATCGGAAGGGTAGGGGAGACAGCAACCCCGGGTTCCAGCGCGTGTAGCGCGTGGCAACATAAATCTGAAGAAAGAATTTGTTAGAATTAAGAAAATAGTAATTGTTGCCATTGACAAGGAAGTATTTGATGATATGTGTGTATGGTGACTAATCTGGTTTTCTTTAACCATCCTCTCCCCATTAACAATAAAAATCATCATCATCAATTATAAACTTGAAAAACTTGATGATAACAAAAATACCAACGATGAAGGAAATACCTTTTGACAATTCACATCAACTTCACCCCAGGAATGACAAGATTCTTAAGCTGGAGAGGCTTATATATCATTGTAAAGTACAGTAAGTCATCTCAAAACATACAGTCTGCGTTGAAAGAGGAGACCAGAAAATAACGATAATAATAATTAACAAATAAATACAGATGAACATAAAAAAAAATACACGCAAACAAAAGGATGTCATAAGTCAGAAAAAAAAACAAGGCAATGGTACAGGGCGATTTATAGTAAATATTACAGCATCTTGAATGACTGGGCTCCAAAGCTGTTCCAAAACTTTTACATAGAGAAGACTTGTAAAACAGTTTTACAGCATAGGGAATGGGGCAGCTGATGCTGTGCAAAGTGAGTGACACGTACTCATTCGTGAGGAGCAGGCACAGAAAGAAAGTTTCAAGTGAAATTTCCCTGTTGAAACAGTACTTAAATACAGATGATGGTAAAAAAAGGATATCTATATCTACACAACAAAAATCCAGGGAGGATGTTGATACCTACTGTTATTACTTGTTTTCATTAAAACGTTTTTAAAATCACTAAGCATGTGGTACGTATATATTGAGCGTATTCAGGAATGAGCATGGTGAAAGCTCTACTACTAATCAAGAAAGTTCAACATCGCACCCAGCTGACTGCACCATTTACTGATCAGTTCGGTGTCTGTAAAGGTTTGTGTCAGTTTCAATTCACACTTCGTATTTTTACACCAACAGCTGTCACTGGTTCAGAATTTAGGTACTAACGGAGTCCCAAACAGGACTATTTTATCTAATATTCAAAAATTCAAATGAAAAGGAGAGACTCCGAAAGAATATATATCTATTGAAGTGATGACCAGAATGAAAATAAAAAGAAAAGTTATATTATATATATATATTATATATATATACTGTATATATATATATATATAATATTTTTTTTATATTTTTTTTTTTTTTTTTCAGAGTAAAGGTACGAAATTCTAGCGATAAAAACAGGAAAGTTATTCAAAACGAGATATTCCTTAACAAAGGATGGACACAAAACTTTCTCTAACAAAGGAACTGGTAAGACAGAAAGGATAAATGATGCTAATGATCTCTTTCAACGAAGTGATGGGATATTCAAAATGAAACGAAAAATTCAAAACGAGCTCACTTAAAAATAAGAATGATGATATGAGAATTGAATTTAGGCAAAACGAGATAAATTTATGTACAGAATAATGCAAAGTATGAATTTGCATGAAAGAAATAGTAGATACCTTGTAAATGTATCCCATTGAACGGTTTTACCAAAGTGAGGAAAAAGGAAAAGAACAGAAAGAAAATGTAAGAAGAACATGAAGAAAGCCTGACGAGAACAACTAAAACAACATCTTTCTGACACTGTGATGAGATTTAAATGAAAAAAAGTTTGAAAGATACAAATGGAGGCCCTGTGGAAATTTAAAAGAGGACAAAAAAAAAAATTATCTATGACGGTAATTCTGAAAAGAGCTTTCTGTTAGGAGAGTGAGAGAATTCTTAAGACCAGATAAATATATAAAACAGAGAAGGAAATGGCAGAGGCATTTAAAAGCAAACTGTGAAGGGCGCCACCAACCTTCAGGTATACCTGCGCAGGTGTGCTGCACACTTGACCTGCGCAGGCACACCCGAACGCTAAATGTGCACAACCTGCAGAGCTTTTCCTGCCTGCGCAGGCAACCTGAGCAAACAGTTCATCCCAATCGATATGCCCACGTCGAAACGAACTGCGCAGGCGCACTTGAACGTTAATGAGAGAAGGCCAGTTTTTTGGCTCTGTTCGCTTCCCATCCTTGGGTCGACAGTATGTTCCAGTTAGAAACAAAAAGTGCTGAGCTTTCTTGAATATAAAAGTGTTTATACCTAAACTAATAATTATCGGATTTATTTGCTCTTAATCACTGATACGGATGCCAGACTGATACATATTTATAATCTTGCAAATTTTCCACAGGAGATATAATTGCGTATAATGAAGGCTGGAAGTGGCAGCATCATTCCTGGATTTCATTGAAATCTCTAAGAACGAGCCTTGCCTTGGGCACGTAAAATCCAAAGACTGTCAAAACAGACTAAACTAATTGCATATTTTAAATCTGTCGAAAAACTAAAGGAGAGTAATTCTGCTGCTGACAGTCTTTGCAAGCCCATTAAAGTTTATTCATGGTTATATGTTATGCATGTAAGTCAGCTTTTAAACGAGAATAAATATTCAATATAACGAAGTAATGTAAAACAAGGATAGGCCTATTGACGTCTCTTGGTGATTACGCATCAAGTACGTAATTCAGTTTTAAAATGAGAACAAAATAAAATTGAACGTAGTAATAGAACAAACTAGAACATCAGGAAACTATGTAAGTTTACTCATTGTTAACATCACTTGTAAACAATGAATAACAGCCACTCCTTCACTGAACGTCCTTTTTTGAGGCGTTTCTTATTTTATGTTGCTATAAGCAAGCCAATAATTGCTAGAGAATCGTCTGTTGACGCTATGGCTGCAACAGAGAACTGAGAAAAAAAAAAAACTGTGCAGGTAAAGCTGAACATTAGTGGCGGCCTTAAGTAGGAATAAATGGAAATAAAAAAGGGAAAAAACTACATCTAAAAAGATAATACTAGAAATCTAAATGAAAACGAAAAAATTATCAATGAAGGTAACTGTTCAACTTACAACTGAAAGAGACAGATTCTTTTAAAGGAACGATTGTAGCTGAGCATCACAGGAAAAATGCCACAACTTTATATGACAAGAAATTGTAGATTAATGAAAAAATTCCTAAGCTTGATCATTAAACCAAAGTTTAGGAATTTAAATATTCCTAAACACAGGATAATACATAGAAAGAAGAAAAAATCCAAGAAAGACATTCCTACAAAGAAAGAAACAAGAGATAAATCACGATACGAAGGAAAAAAAAAAAAGGACTTTCAAAAAAGATGTTTTCCTTTCTCGAAGGAATGAGGCGAAGCAGAGGTAAAGGAAAAAGTTTCCCTCACCCCCCTCCCCAACCCCTTCCTCCCTTTTTTTCCTTTGGAAGTCCTTGCCATGTATCCTATGGGAATAGCGGACAGGTCCTAAACCAAACCGCAGTTTCCAGCCAGCTGGCATTCATGCCCTCTGGAAAGCTTGTGGAAGGAAAGCAACCAACTGGAAGACCAGTGCTACGGATTCTCGATGAGTCAAGAGGAAAAAGACGCCGAGTCTCGTAGACAGAATTACATTCTGAGGAGAGACACAGAATTACATTCTGAGGAGAAACAAAGAATTACATTCTGAGAGAGACAGAATTACATTCTGAGGAGAGACAGAATTATATTCTGAGGAGAGACACAGATTACATGTTGAGGAGAATCACAGAATTACATTCTGAGGAGAGGCAGAGAATTACATTCTGAGGAGAGGCAGAGAATTACATTCTGAGGAGAGACACAGAATTACATTCTGAGGAGAAACACAGAATTACATTCTGTGGAGAGACAGAATTAAATTCTGAGAGGCTGAGAATTGCATTCTGAGGCAAGACACTGAATTACATTCTGGGGATTATTATTATTAATAATGTACATATTATCAAAATAGTTTAACCAGACCACTGAGCTGATTAACAGCTCTCATAAGGCTGGCCCGACGGATTAAAATGAAATGAAGTACCAGGACTAAGCCATAGGCTAAGCACTGGGACTAAATGATGTATGAATAATAAAATTTTAAAAATAAATATACAAAAAGGCATATGCTTCCACAATAGAACACACGCATACATTAAATACATATTATACTCAAATTTCCATCTGCATGAAAAAAAATAAATAAATAAAACTGAATAATGATGAAAATCAGAGCAACTTGACATTTTTAAAATTCGGATTTTTTTTATTAGTTGCCCAGTGGGCTTTTGTATTTTCATAAAACACTTTTTATACTTCATCAGTTAATTTACATTTCCTCATGAATATTAAAACTGGGGCAATTGAAAATGTTGCAGACTCTGATAAAATTTCGCCACCTGATCCATTTCCAAAAGCTGATAACCGATGTCGGTTATACTTTGGACATTCGCATAATACATGTTTTACCTGCAACCATCATTTTGCATTCTGAGCATTCGGGAGCTGGTTCATGTAGGCTGCTCATAAAGTGTCCATGTGTCAGACGAGTATGACCTATTCGGAGACGTGTTAGAATTACTTGCGCATGTCTCTCTCTTTGGTACGATGAACTCCATTTTTTAACTCAATGTTTTATTTGCTTCAGCTTATTATTTTCAGGTTCTTCATTCCATTCAATTTGCCATTTGTTTATAAGGCCTATTTTTGTGTGTGTTATATAATCATTAAGAGGGACACTCACTTTGATTCTGTCATATGGACTGCTTCTTTAGCTGCTTTATCAGACTCTTCATTTCCCTCAATCCCTATATGGGCAGGGATCCAACATATTTCTATATTTTTCCCATTATTATACAACTTATGGAGTAATAACTTTGTTGTACAATATTTCTGTTTGGTTTATAATTCTGAATGGCGACTATGGCGCTCCTAAAGCAGCTAAAAATCACAAAATTATTACACGAGGTTTCTTTAACTATTTTTATGGGTGATGCTATTGCACATAACTCAGCTGTAAACACTGAGGCATTATCAGGTAGAGAGAACTGATATGTTTTGTTTTGGGATACTGCAGCATATCCCACTCCATACTGTGATTTAGATCCATCTGTGTATATCGCGTAATGCGGCCCTTCCGGGTTATATGTTCTATTGTATGTTGCCTATGGCGTTCTGGGGTATATGAGTAACTTTTTTATAAATATTTTAAGTGTATGCAAATTCTTATTTTATTCATAGTCCAGGGAGGAGGTAATTTTACTACTGAAGGCAACTGCATCTTTATATTCAACGACTCAAACAGTCTTCTAGCTCTAACAGGGAAAGGTGGTGAGTGACTGTTTATAAATACATCTCTTAATTCAAATAATTTTTTTGTTGGAGAATCATTTGTCTGGATTCTCAGGGCACTCTTCACTGTTACAAACTCTCTATGGAGAGACAGTGGTAGTTCACCACATTCAACTTGTAAAGATGAGGTTGATGATGATCTAAAGGTTCCTGAACATATTCTAAGGCCTTCGTTGTGAATTGGTTCCAACTTTTTCAGCATTGCGTCTGATGCTGAGCCATATATTTCATCTCCATAGTCAATGATAGACAGCACTGTTGCTTTATACAGTACAGTAAGGGTATGTCTACTGGCTCCCCAGTTAGTATTCGATTGTTTTTTTAATTCGATTTAATGCTCTTTTACATTTTGATTTCCTACAGATGAGGCCCATTCATCTATTTTTAATATAATTTTATTAATGATTCGCTCTACATGTTTTATGCGAGATATTGAATAATATATGGCAAAATCATCCATATACAGGTTACTTTTTATTCCAATAGGTAGATTATTACTGATATCATTTGTTGCTAAAGAGAACAGTATGCCACTAAGAACGCTTGCCTGTGGAACACCATTTTGAAGTGGAAATGTTCTGAACAAAACATCAATTCTCACCTGAAAACTGCGATCTGTCAAAAAGTTTTGGACATTCTGAGGAGAGACAGAGAATTACATTCTGAGGAGAGACAGAATTACATTCTGTGAAGAGACCGAGACCCAGAATTTCATTCTGAGGAGAGACGGAGAATTACCTTCTGAGGAGAGACACGGAATTAATTCTGAGGAGAGACGAGAATTACATTCTGAGGAGAGGCTGAGAATTGCATTCTGAAGAAGGACACAGAGTTACATTCTGAGGAGAGACACAGAGTTACCTTCTGAGGAGAGACCGAGAATTACACTCCGAGGAGAGACACAGAATTACATTCCGAGGAGAGACACAGAATTACATTCCGAGGGGGGACACGGAATTACATTCTGAGGAGAGACAGAATTACATTCTGAGGAGAGACACAGGATTACATTCTGAGGAGGGACACAGAATTAAATTCTGAGGAAAGACACAGAATTACATTGAGAGACACGGAATTACATTCTGAGGAAAGACACAGAACTACATTCTGAGGAGAGACACTTCCAGAACTACATCCTGAGAGACAGAGAATTACATTCTGAGGAGAGACAGAATTACATTCTGAGGAGAGACCGAGAATTACATTCCGAAGAGGGACAGAGAATTACATTCCGAGGAGGGAGAGAGAATTACATTCTGAAGAGACACACAAAATAACATTCTGAGGAGAACTCGCTCCGATTCCCTTCTTTCCAGAACTGCTCCAGGAACAAGTTACATTTCAATAAGTACAGTTCAGTGATGGCATATTCCTTCAACGTGATGTGCTTCTCTCCCAGGGCATTACAAAATAAGGATAAACCGTTCGGATTTACTTTTCTTTCTTTGTTGTTTTAAAGAACGAGGTCAGCTGATTGTCATCTGCAGTTAAACTATGTTTTTGAAAGGAGGGCCATTATGTGATAACGTGAGTCAGTTGCTTCATTTCCGAAGCAGTTTTAAGTAATTGCCCGTTCCAGCATTGTTGGAAATTTCACTAATAATAATGGAATCACTTGTATATTCTGAGAGAGAGAGAGAGAGAGAGAGAGAGAGAGAGAGAGAGAGAGAGAGAGAGAGAGAGAGAGAGAGAGAGAGAGAGTTTCTCTTCAGATTAGCGGCCTAATAGAAGTAAGATTTTATAAATTCATATTGTTATTTCATATACCTATCATACTATCATGATATACTATGATTTAGTTATATACTTCTTAATTTTTTTCATTTACGTTACCAGACATCAAAATACTCACAAACCACGAAAACTGCTTTTATATCAATTAATTATTCATAGCACTTTGGAATTTGCATAGTGAATTTCTTTAAATTATACTGTTTAAATGGTAACTGAAATTCTTATAAACTCTGCATTTTGAAAAAATGTCACCACATAAAATGTTTTAGCTCTCGGGTAATAAAAAAAAAGTAACTATTTACGACGGTCTTATATTTTTCTTTTCTTCATTAGCGTTAATTAATGAATCGTTTTCATTAAATGAAATCAGATAAATCATCGAAGTTTCGCATCACAGAAGCTGTATGTGACACAAATTCTTTTTCTGCTAATTATATATATATATATATATATATATATATATATATATATATATATATATATATATATATATATATACATACATATTATGTTCCTCGAATTTCTCTTGTTAACAAAGAAGTAACGACTCCCACGGTGATAGCGATAATAGCCTACACTTTAACAAAGAACGTATCACTTACGCACTGTAGGCATCTCTAAAGGTTCTTTGCAGCATGCCTTCGGCCCCTAGCTGCAACCCCTTTCCGTTCCTTTTACTGTACCTCCTTTCATATTCTCTTTCTTCCATCTTACTCTCCACTCTCTCCTAACAATTCATTCATTGCGCAACTGCGAGGTTTTCTTCCAGTTACACCTTTCAAACCTTTTACTCTCAATTTCCATTCCAGTGCTGAATGACCTCATAGGTCTCAGTGCTTGACCTTTGGCCTAAATTCTATATTCAGTTCAGCTTACGTTGCAACTATTTCTCCTAATGATAATAAATAAGAGATGATGTCTTCTGTCGCGAGAGCAGTTCTCTTTCGCTGTGGCGTTTGGCTGTTCATTTCTTGCTGTGAAATTTTCATTCGGTTCCGATGGGTGCAGCACCATAAGTTTTTTTAGTTTTTAGTTTTCTGTAAAAGAAAACTATTGTGCCGGCTTTGTCTGTCCGTCCGCACTTTTTTCTGTTTGCACTTTTTCTGTCCGCCTTCAGATCTTAAAAACTACAGAGGCTAGAGGGCTGCAAATTAGTATGCTGATCATTCGCCCTCCAATCATCCAACATACCACATTGCAGCCCTCTATCCTTAGTAATTTTTATTTTATTTAAGGTTAAATTTAGCCATAATCGTGCATCTGGCAACGATATAGGAAAGGCCACCACCGGCCGTTGTTAAGGTTTCATGGGCCGCGGCTCATACAGCACTGTACCAAGACCGCCGAAAGATAGATCTATTTTCGGTGGCCTTGACTACACGCTGTAGCGGCCGTACAGAAAACTCGATTGCGCCGAGGAAACTTCGGCGCGCTCTTTACTTGTTATTTGATGAATAGAAAAGTTAAGTTCATTCACTGTTAACAGTCTTGGAAACTATGGTATCTGTTTCCTTACTCCGTGGTGACGGTATTTCCAACGCAGTCTATACTGAATTCCCGTTACACCTGAAGGAAATCATATATGCATTACTACCCTGACTGCATTTGAACCTATGCTTCTTCTGGCTGGGGCTAGGACGATATTGAATTACTGTATGTGGCCAAGCAGATTAGGTCACCCTAATCGAAGTTCAAACCCAAAAAGGGGATGGTTAGAATCCTGGTCAGGGTAAGGCACCTTTCGTATATAAGTGAATTCTATATTGAATGGCTGTTTGTGGCTTAATGTTTGAAAGTATAATTAGGTCATGTGTAACATTAATGACACACAACATTTATACTAAATATATATATAACATTTATATATATATATATATATATATATATATATATATATATATATATATATATATATATATATATATATATATATATATATATATATATATAAATATATATATATATATATATATATATATAAATTCTATTTATTAAATAAATTTACATTTTGTGGCTTAATGTTTGAAGGTATAATTAGGTCATGTGTAACATTAATGACATACAACATTTATACCTAAATATATATATATATATATATATATATATATATATATATATATATATATATATATATATATATATATATATATAGTTTGCTCGCTATCATAAAGACGGGAAAATGCTGCCTGTTGAATGCGTACACAAATTCATAATTGCATAATGTGAATTTAATGTGCTGCCTACACCTGCCTCTACTGTTACAAACAAAAATAAGATGTGTTTTTCGTGTCACCATACCTTTACTGCCCGAAATAATACCGGTCATTTTGACGAAAATAGTGGATAAGAGTTTTATTCCTAGCAAACAGGAAATGACGTAACATCATGATCGCCCGTCATATATCTCTGAGGGAGTTGCAAAACCTCTCAAAATGTACCTCAGCTCCCCTTCACGGCGAAATTACCTCTATATTTCAAGTGGTTTCTTCCAAAAACAGTTTTAAGTAAAGAGGACTTGAGAACCATATAGATGCGTTGGCGATAAGTGTTGGTGATTGGCTGCTGCTAGTGTTGGCGGTTATGGTGGTGACTCTGAGGGAGGAAGTCTCCGGAAATTTCCCGAGGAGGGAGGAAGACGCTGGGAGAGGGTGGAGCTGGAATGGTCTGTAAACAGGATTTATGAGGAAGATGAGAATTTCAATGAGTGGGAGATGAGAGCGCCCAGGCGGGCGGAGGCTGCCAGGGATGAGAATATTTTCAATTCTTTCTTTCAGACGTCGCAGATTGACTCCTGCTCGAACAGACATGACACACTCCCATACACACACACGCCCACGCACACAAACACACACAAACACTGACAAATAGAAAGTAAAAAAATACACATACGCACACACACATACACTGACAAATGGAAAGTGAAAGAAACAAATATATGCACAAACACATACACTCTCATAGAAACAAACACACACAGACACTTGCAAATGGAAAGTAAAAAAACACACGAACGCACACATACATAAACAGACATGCACACATACAGACAAATGGAAAAGTTATAAAAAACACAAGCACACACACATACATCCACAGACACAAAAACATGCAGAAAAATGGGAAAGTTAAAAAAACACAGGCACACACACATACATACACAGCCACATAAACATGCAGAAAAATGGAAAGTTTGAAAAAAAAAACATACAAGCACACCAACATACACATACACAGACATATGCACATAAAAAAAGGCAAGTAAAAAAACACGTAACACATACACACACAGACAAAAGGAAAGTAAAAAAAAAAAATAAATAAAGAACCCATGAAAGTTCGAACTAGAGCTGGCCTCAGTGAAGCTCTGGTGCTTTTAATCACTCGTAATGACTTGACACTTGATGAACGACTTCAGCTGGTTCATTGAAGTGTGTGATTACCGGAGTCTGATAGAGTTTTTTTTTTTATCCTTTCTTTTTCTCTCATTCATGGGAGGCGGGACAGAGCTAGAGATTCGGTCCTGCTTTCATCTTCCTAAGTTCTGATAAAAAAAAAACTTCATCGATATGAGTGCACGATAGATTCGTCGATTTCGATGAATATTTATGAATACTGAAAAAGGAATCCTTATTATCTTCAGTGCTGCGTTAATATTATACTGGGATTTGATTCACCTCCTCCAAGAATGTCGTCTCATGCACAGTAATATATCAGAATGAATTTAAAGATTAGGTAGTGCAATGGAAGAGCACAGGGTTCGCATTCGCAAGGTACAAGGTTCACTTCCTACCTGCCGCCCATCAGTCGACCTAAATGTATATATATATATATATATATATATATATATATATATATATAAATATATTATATATACATATATATAATATATACAAATATATTACTATATACATACATATAATATATACATATGTATATATATATATAATTATATATATATATATATATATATATATATATATATATATATATATGTATGTATGTAAAAGAGAAAAACAACAAAATTATTGCCACATTCATACTTTTAAGGGTTGAATCTTGAATGAACCCCCTAACAGTAGCTTTCTACAATGGCAATTTCACACACACACATATATATAATTAAATAATAATACTAATTTAGCGTTCATTTCCAGCACTGAGTAAGTACACACCTGATATGCATAATGAAAATAAAAATCTTATCGATAAAGCTTATGACTGAATATCACCACTGGAAAATTTATGATTACTTTTTTGTTCAAAGTAACATAGCCACAACAATGCTAAAATAAAAGATAAATTCAGCGGACCATCCAGAAAGCAGTCCTGTTGAGGCTTTAATTCGTTGAGCTGATAAAATATGTGAAATATTGTTTCCTCTGAGTTCAATTTTACCCTTACCTCATATTTATACCGTTTTCTTTGTTCCCCAAAATTTTGCACTAAATTGGTATTATTGATTTTGGATTTCTGTGTTCTATGCAAGTTTTTAAGCTCCCATCCACCATTAAACCTGCTGAAAAAAACTTGGAAATATGTTTCTTTGATATTGTATTTTACTTTTATCATTCATAGTTTTTATCTCCATACGAAAGAAAATTCAATTTTATACTCTACGTCTGAATTTCCCAGAATTCCTTACAAGGTTCTGGGAGTAAATCTTGCATTTGATGATCAAAGTGAATGTGCATTATATGATGTTTGAAAAAAGCTGAGCATGGCAAAGCTGTCTCTCTCTCTCTCTCTCTCTCTCTCTCTCTCTCTCTGTGAGTCAAAAAGCAGAGAGAGATCACCTCTCATTTTCCATTTTCCCAGAAAAACGAATGAATTTTTCAGACCTTTACAGAATGCATATAGCATTTTGTGATAAAAAGTGATATGGTTCATATTATGATTGAAAGAAAAAACCGTTGAGAAACTCTCTCTCTCTCTCTCTCTCTCTCTCTCTCTTTAAAAAAAAAAAGGAGGGGATCTCATTTTCCCCTTTACCAGATGGGCTGTCTCATGCCGAATCATCGGAGGCGATAACCGAAAAGGCCCAGCCGGGAGCTATCATTTTCTTTAAACCCGAGCCATTCTTGCATTCTTTTTTCGTTTCTCATTATTGTTGATCTATTTACACATTCGTTGATAACTTTCTCCATTTATGCATATCATCTGTGTAGTTACTCAAGTTTTTTTTTGTGTAGTTATTCAAGTTTTTTATTTTTCATTTAAGAACTGAATTACCATATCACTATATTTTTATAGCACTTATCTTTATTTTTGTCTATTATGCTGATGCAGAAGTCTCCTTGTTGTTCATAAAGTATTTCGTATAAACCTATTCCAAAATATTGTCATTTCTTTTTATTTATGCTTACTTTTCACGTTTTCTTTAACTTTGTCTTTTGTATATTCGTCAACTTTATGTCTTTTATATTCTAACTAATTTATTTGTTTCAATTTGTTTCAGAATTTACATACTTGTTGCCCAAGGAGACAGAGTGAGGGCATGACAGAAAGAGAGAAGGAAGAGTACTTTATTTATTCCTTCGGATCTTTCTACAATTCACTGGGGTAACTACTTAGGCGATGACGTATCTTAGAGGTACCTACTCATTTCGGTAATTCACTTACGGAGGTAGACAAAGCTCCGCCTACATGGGCGATTGGGAGGAAGTGAGCAGACTTTCTCTTTCTCTTGGCCTTGTGTTTTGGCATACACATAACTTTTGATAGTTTTAACATTCTCATGGTGTTCACCTTCTACCACCTATTTGCACTACTTGTTTCTCTGGGTGCGAACCCGAGGGCAAGGTTGTTGCTGTATATTTACTGATAAATTTTTTAAGAAGTTGAAATTGCAGTGTGCTTAGAAGATAGTCATAGTGAGATCACTAAGATAAAAATGCATATGTTTAGAGACATAATGCAATATAAGAAATGAAGAGTCTGTTGAGTGTAGATTATGAATGCGGTCACTAAAAAATCTATTGACACAACAGCTTCTACGAGTCAGATGACAGGATATAGTTAGAAATGATACCATACACGAGAAATAACAAAAGTTCTATATGTAGATATAATAATGAAAAGGCGGATATGGTCTGGACACGTCCTTTGTTCAACCCCTTGGAGAATAGTACACGACAGTGTCAGGTGGGATCCTGTGGTACCAGAAGAGTTGGGAGACCCAGAGATACTAGCATGATAACTATGAGGAGGGAGACGGTGAACAGTAATAATGGCGCAGGCAAAAATGTCACGGTAAAAATGGCACAGGTAAAAATAACACAGATAAAAATGGCACAAGTGAAAAAAAATAGGAAAAAATGGCACAAGGGAAAAAAAATATTGATTCATCTACAATGTTTCGCCGTGTTTAGTACTAGCCCTCGGGGATCAAATGTCCCTAAGTGCATCTGATCCCTGAGGGGCTAGTACGGTACTAAACACGGCGAATTATTGTAGATGAATCACTGCTTCGCTGTGTTTAGTACCAGCCCCTTGGGGATCAGATGCACTCAGGGACATTTGATCGCCGAGGGGCTAGTACTAAACACGGCGAACAATGTAGATGAGTCAATATATTTTTTCCCTTCTACCATTTTTTCCTATTTTTCACTTGTGCCATTTTTACCGTGTCATAAATGCCTGTGCCATTTTTAGCTGCGCCATTATTGCCTAAATTCGGAGGGAGGCTGGCACTAAAAATTTTTCACTCTTCTTTGTGATTATACGGTATTTCAGATACAACATACATCGTTACTTTCGTTTCCGTTATGGGTCTTGAATACGGATCATAGGGGCGAAAATAAATATGAATCTACCCATAAAATCATATAATAGTATACATGCGTTTATATATAATTTTTTTTCTAATTTGCTTAATACGGGTTTACAAACAAGTTCATATACGCAGTTGAAGGTTAGTATGAGCAGTTTCCTGGTTTGATCCTTGAGGACACTGAGCGCTCCGAGAATGGTTTGTGAAATAAATGTCTGAAAACATTTCCGTTAGATATTAAGAAAGGCCAAAGGGGGAGATAGGATTATAAAGCACAGCAAAGAAAGTGGAAAAATAAATTCCTAAAATGATTATGTTTTTTATCATTTCCTGCCATAATTAGTGCTTGTCTCTCTTTTGTATTTTTTTAATTTTCTGTAAAAGAAAACAATTGCGCCGGCTTTGTCTGTCCGTCTGCCCTCAGATCTTAAAAATTACTTAGGCTAGAGGGCTGCAAATTGGTATGTTGATCATCCACCCTCCAATCATCAAACTTACCAAAATTGCAGCCCTCTAGCCCCAGTAGTTTTTATTTTATTTAAGGTTAAAGGTAGCCATAATCGTGCTTCTGGCAACGATATAGGATAGGCCACCACCAGCCTTAGAAGTTTCAAGGGCCGCGGCTCATAGAGCATTATACCAAGACCACCGAAAGATAGATCTATTTCGGTGCCCTTGATTATACGATGTACAGAAAACTCGATTACACCGAAGAAACTTCGGCGCATTTTTTACTTGTTTTATTGTATTTTTCGAATACAATAAAAGTTAAAGAAACTAAAAATAACTTCAGGAGAACTTGCACACTCACTAATAGTAACTTAGTAGGCAAAAGGGAATCTCTGATACAGGAGAAAATCTCCTTTCCATAATCCCTTCGACGCTGACAGATTTCGGAAATGTAGTCAGACTGAAATAGGACGGAATAAAATCATCTTTCTCTGTCTTTCTCTATCTCTCTCTCTCTCTCTCTCTCTCTCTCTCTCTCTCTCTCTCTCTCTCTCTCTCTCTCTCATATTACCGTGAAATGACAAAGATAACCTAAAAGCTAAAAGCACGATGATTTTAGCCCGCCTTAGCATATTCAGGAGTCAAGATTTCAAGAGGTTAAGAGATTGTAAGGAAAAATTGATACGGACGACAGGAAGCCTTAAGATTTACATTTTAAGGATTATTCTTAATTACCTTTAAAACCAAGTTTTTTTTTTTTTACTATCTTGTTTTCCTCAGCCATGAAAACTAAAATGGGAAAAAGTCAACACGAACGACCGCCTATAAAAAAAATAAAAAAGTTGCCATTAGGATGCACTAATGGATTTCAAACAAGTGAGATTCGTGAGGTATGATCCTCTCTCTCTCTCTCTCTCTCTCTCTCTCTCTCTCTCTCTCTCTCTCTCTCTCTCTCTATATATATATATATATATATATATATATATATATATATATATATATATATATATATATATATAATATATATCAGTTTCCCTAACAAGGGTGGATGCAAAGAAAGAACAAAACAAAGACCACTGCCACATTCACACTAAATATAGTGAATCGAAGACGAACCCCTGTTTTGTGAAACTTCTACAATCAGCCGATTCATACACCTAAAAACACACACACACGTGTTCATATATATATATATATATATATATATATATATATATGTATATGTGTTATATATATATATATAATTATATATAATATATAAATATATTATATATATATATATATAATATATAAATATATATATATATATATATAAATATATATATATATATATATATATATATATATATATAAATATATATATATATATAAATAATATATATATATATATATATATATATATATATATATATATATATATACATACAGATGTAAGGATTAAAAAGTAACAAAGGAAGTGGCAGACTTAAATCAGAGGAATGATCACAAGCGCGATTGTTTAAAAATAAGTCATTCTTTAGAGAAGCATAGGCAGAGATGAGGGTCAATTAGCAAATGGATTTGGAAATGAAAGGTGCAACTGGAGAGATGCTATCTGAAGGGAATGCCGTTCTGGGACAACGGAAAGGAGTATTCTGTAGGCTTTTCGAAAGTGAAGCTCAGAGGAGAGGCAGCACTGAATGAAGCAAAAGAGAGAGGAGTTAGTATACAACAAGTTTGAGAATGCCTATGAAACTTGATGTTGAGGTTTCAAAGAGAGCAATTAAGATGATGCAAATGGAGACCCCAGGAGTTGATGGCGTTACAATGGAGATGGTGGTAGTTTGGCTGAGTACCTGACCTGCGTGTATAAGGTTTAATGTCTGGAAGAGGGAATGATCCCATAGGAATGTGTGATAGGAACAACAGTTCCATTGTACAGTGGTACAGGGTAAAGAGGGGACTGGAAGAATTATAGGGGCATAACATTGCTTAGTACACTGAAGAAGGTGTGTGGTAGAATATTGACTGAGATAGTAAGACAAATGCTAGAAGGACTGATAAGAGCAGCTTAGGTTTAGACAAGGAGGAGGGTGTGTGGATCAAAAGTTAGTCAAGGAAGTTCGGAGAAAAGCTTCTATGTACTCAGAAAAAGTTTTATGTGGAATACATGAGCATGCAAGTAACTTGTGACAGAGTTAACTGAGATATAAGAAAGACGGTCTTGAGGATGGATAGCACAGATGATAAATATGCTGAGAGCGTTTACAAGGTTTTTTATAGGGGAAGCAAAAAATGTGTTACCATACCTGAGACAGTGCAATGCTAAGTCTTCATGACACTTCGTTATCCTTATACAAGGAGTCAAGCGAGAAGTCAAGAAAAGCTTATTAGAAGTAGTGATTCGGTAATGAGTGTGGATAGTGACGATAAACTGTAGAAAACTGTGAAAGAATTAGGTGTTGCTTGCAAGAGGAGACAGATGAACTAAGTTTCCTAAAGAGTAAAGTCATGAGAATAAATTCAAACAAAGAAAATGTAACGATGACTGTTAATATAGAAGGAGGAAGAATGGATGCTGTTGATACATACAGGTATTGAAGAGTAAAAATAATGAAAGCTGTCCAAACGAAAGTTAAAGAGAGGAGGAGCACAGATTGAAGCAAGGAGGCCAGGAAATTGTGTGCTGTTGACAGGGAACAAAATTGGAGTGTTTATGGAAGTCAAGGTTGGAAAGTTTGAAGGGGCTGTTGAGCCAACAATCCTTTATGGGAGATAAAAGTGGATACTGACAGGAGTAAAAGAAAAAAGACTGAAGCTGTTGAGATGAACTCTGTATATATTAACAAACACATACACACACACGCACATATATTTACATATATACATAAATAAATATATATAAATATATATATATATATATATATATAATAAATATATTATAAATATATTTATATATATATATATATATATATATATATATATATATATATATATATATATATATATATATATATATATATATATATATATATATATATATATATATATATATATATATATATATATATATATATATATATATATATTTACAAACACTAGAAATTTTCTTTACTCTCCGTTTATATTTGTGCATCAAGCAGAATGGTAAGGAGATGAATCTAAGAGTTGACTGATTCAGAGCGAAGGCACAGAGCTACATTCACTGCAAACACAGTCTCTGCCACTGAGTCCCTTAAGTAATGGTGTTTCCTTTTACCTGACGGCTGCCAAATAGCTGACTTCTGAACCGTTACGTAACAAGGGATCACTTTAATGGGGGATTACGTCTGACGAGCACGTTTTCAGGGCAGGGCATTTCACTGTAACTGTGCGTAAAATTAGCTTTCATTAAGGCTTCTTTGAAGGTCAAAATCATAAATTCATCGGTTCGACGATAGACGAGCTTTATGTCAACAAGAGACTTTTCGCATCAGCCGTTAAAATGTTCTTTATCCATCGTGAATACATATTATCTTTTACATGCAATTTTCTTTTTCTCTCATTCGCTCTTTCATGTCGACCAAGAAATGGTCACAGCAGACATCCTCTTTTTCTACCCCACCTGCAATTAGAGCTTTCTATTTACTCTTTCATCATATCATTTTTTCCTTCATTAAAATACTTTTTTTTTAACGCTAAGCTTTTCCCAATGGGAGACGGCATGAGAAAAACTAGACAATGGCCAATGACACATTCATAATTCAACTGATGAATTGTGGATGAAACCCGTGCTGAAAAATTTCACAACATTAGCTGTTTCATTTGTGTACACAGAAGCCTCATCAACAACACGTTCCACTCACCCACAGGCACTTATTTAAAGCACGCACATTCTTGCTTCGTGACTGTCAAAGCTTCTCCTTTCCAAGACCTCTTTCACTCCATCATCTTCCTCTACTCTTAGAATTATACAAACTTTTTACCAACTCATCATCCTCCATTCTTTCCACACGACTAAACCATCAAAAACAATTTTTACTACTTTTCTGCACATTTCCACATTTCTCATCGTTACAAAACTTATGCAACAATTACTACGCAAGCAATCCATCTCGACTGCATAAATCTTTTAGTTTTCTGTAAATGAAAACTATTGTGCCGGCTTTTTCTGTCCATCCGCCCTCTGATCTTAAAAACTACTGAGGCCAGAGGGCTGCATATTGGTATGTTGATCATCCACCCTCCAATCATCAAACATACCAAATTGCAGCCCTCTAGCCTCAGTAGTTTTTTTTATTTTATTCAAAGTTAAAGTGAGCCATAATCGTACATCTGGCAGCGCTACAAGTACCAACAAAATAGGCCACCACCGGACCGTGGCTGAGTTTCATGGCCCGTGGCTGAGGTCACCACCGAACAGAAAACTCGATTGCGCCGAAGAAACTTCGGCGTATTTTTTACTTGTTTTTATTTTGTCTGCATTCAACACCTGCAGCTCATTTTCAATAAGCGCATTTTGCACAAAAATCTCTACGCGCATTCCAGCCTTGGATTTCATAGGCACCTGAATTCCCTTCTAAATCATTTGGACACACCCTGCTACATTCCTTCCTACGTCAAATCAGTGTTAAACGGGAGACCATTTCGGGTGGTATCTCAACCCTGTTCGTAAAGGTGTGGAGATACTCCCAAAAATATAACGCTCTTTCATTCACTTGTTATATGTACATACATATGTATATTTATATATATATATATTTGTATATATATTACATACATTCACATATACACGTAAGTACACACAAGTAAATGCTTTTTTATATCGACAGTGACGACTACATGAAAATTTCGAACTAGGACAAGTACTTCATTCCACATAAATTTTTCTTTACGCAATGATCTCATCCAGTTTTTATTTTATGATCGTTAATGAAGAATAATCATAACTGTTTCCGCACCCGTAGCAAATAGTCGATAATGGGCTTGTTGTTCCGCTACGCACCGAACTGATCTATATTTGTCTTTACACTTTCTACATCACAACCTTTGAAGAATTAACTTTTTCATATTATCTTCCTTTTTAGATTTCTAAAAAGAAAACTTCTGTGCCGAGTTTATTTGTCCGTCCGCACTTTTTTCTTCCCGCCCTTAGATCTTAAAAAACTACCAAGTCTAGAGGGCTGCAAATTGGTATGTTGATCATCCACCCTCCAGTCATCAAACATACCAAATTGCAGACCTCTGGCCTCAGTAGTTTTTATTTTACTTAAAGTTAAAGTTAACCATAATCGTGCTTCTGGCAACGATATAGGATAGGCCGCCACCGGCCCGTGGTCAAAGTTTCATGGCCAGCGGTTCATACAGCATTATACCAAGACCACCGAAAGATAAATCTATTTTCGGTGGCCTTGATTATACGACGTACAGAAAACATCTTGTTTTAAATACACAAAGCATTTTTTTCCAGCGAATTACTCTGCTGCCAGGGCTTCTCGGAAACGCCCTCAGAGCAGAAAATGAAAAACATTTCCTCCGTTATTACACACTTCTTCATTTTCCTACTTCTGGGAAAGATAATGAAGGAGAGGTTTAATTGGATGTGTTATTCCCAATTGTAGTGATATCGACCTGTTGCGGGTTTACTTCCGAGAAGTCTTGCCACTTATGGCTGTTTTCATAAGGCAGCCACTTGTCTCCGGCCGACACGAATACCGGGTCTGGAAAAAGTGACGACAATCCTTTGACATCCTGCCACAGTCTTCCGCCATAAACTGACGTCATATGTGTTCTCAGTCTCAGCTCTTCCCTTATTTTACTTTGAAGTTTTACTCATAAGAATGTGAATACAGTAGAATAGGATATGGAATTTAGACCAAAAGCCAAGAGCTGGGACCTGTGAGGTCATTCAGCGCTGAAACTGCAACTGACAGTAAAAAGATCTGACAGGTGTAACAGGAGGAAAACCTCGCAGTTGCACTTTGAATAAATTGTTGGGAGAGGATGGAAAGTAAGATAAAAGAGATTATGAACGGAGGTACAGTAATAGGAATGAAAAGGGGGGCCGAAGGGACGCTGCAAAGAACCTTTAGTAATGCCTACCGTGCACCGCAAGAGGTGCACTGACGGCACTAACCACCCACCCGTGAATGAATATGAATATACCTTTACTCGTTGCATTCAAATCGGAAAGGGGGCCCGATGCCATGAAACTGTTTGTGAAATTTACGGTTTTACGGAATTCATTAAATTTTCAAGATGAGCTTTTTTTTTTTTAACTTATTGATATGACATGGTTTACTGTTCAACTTTTGATTCGTCCTGCAATCTTACAAACTCGGCTCTTTCAAAGAAATGGGTTATGGGGTAAAATAGCTTATTTGGTCAAAGCTCTCATATATTTCAGTTTCTCATTTTTCTATCTCAATAAGCCTCCCGCCGTTCTAATCCAACTTTCTTACAGAAAGTCAATGATACACCGGCTGAATTCAAAATATCAATCACAGGATTATCATGGCAAGTTATTTTCAAGATTCTTTTCTGCTATTGCACGGAGTCAAACCATTTCTCTATTTACACGAGCTCCAATTGCTAACACAATATCCTCACTGTTTATCTAATTTTGGAATATTCTCATCTTTGTTTATGGTTTCTCTCTATTCTAGTCATTACGTTCTCCTTTTCAAGGCCTCTCTTACTAAATCATCCCAGATCGAACATCCATCTACAAGTTCTAAGGTCTATTAATAGCTACATCCAACACCAAATGGAAGGGATATTACATAAAGCATTTATTAGTACTATATACATGAAAACCACGGATCTTTTGATCTTATTTTTTCGCTCGGCGCATCAGAACCTACCGTCCAGGACTTCATCATTCACTAACTTCTGCCAAGTCTGGGTGTTTATGCCCTCTCCCCACCCATCCACCATCCCCACCCATCCACACCTCCCTCACCCTTGTTAACATTCAGAGATTTAGACGGAAACCTTTTCTCATTCTCCCTGACTATTTCCCTTCTTGGATCATCTGCACCGTTCAGGTCTTTTCAAATGAACTACGTTTTACTTCAAGTAATCAATTTACTACGAAACTGACTGAAGAAGTCATTGTAATTCGCTAAAAAAAAAAATGGCATTGAAAACCATGTGCGAATGTTATTAACCTAACAGTAATATTTTCCTTCATATCAACGATTTTCAAAATAATCAACTCGCCATTAAAAAAAATTACATCACAATTAAATTCAAACTATGAAACAACCAGCACCTACTTACTAGCATCGTTTATTTACTTTAACACTGGAACTGACATTTATTTATATAATTCCCCATTAAGACAATAATCAACAGAGATCCGTTTCGGATTACTCAAAAACTAAACGCAAACAGAAACAGCTCTAAGAAGCGCTTCGATACAAGGCTCTCAGCAAAGTCCTGGTCCGAAAATCTCATCATATATAATATCGTACAAAACTGTTGAGATTTAGGAGACAAGATCTCCTCAAGTAGGACGACTCTGTGATAAAAGAGATATCGAGGTTTAATGCATGGCTGAAGTTGATTGATTCAGTTATGTAAATAACTTGGGTCCATGGAGCAGAGAGAGAGAGAGAGAGAGAGAGAGAGAGAGAGAGAGAGAGAGAGAGAGAGAGAGAGATAGAGAGATAATTTTGAGCCAAAATATCACTTAATACCCAATTCACTATACCTTGGAAATAACTTACATCCAAGGGGAATTAAAATTGATACATACATGCATACATACAAACATACATACATTATATAATACATACACACATATATATACGTGTGTAAGTAGTGTACGGACGTTCACACAAACAACAAGAGAGAGAGAGAGAGAGAGAGAGAGAGAGAGAGAGACCTGAATGCTAATGAGAGAATGAGAGAGCGTGTTACGTAAGTCAATTTCCGGCGGTTTTTTTTTTTTTTTTTGCGGGCGGGGCCACAGGGTGATGTTAATTAAAAGGGCATTCTTTGAGGGTGCTACAGAAGCTGTTGACATAAAAGAATGTTTTTCATAGACGAAATCCTTTGTGGAAGCCGGCAAATATTTTTCCAAGATATATATATATATTCCCACGACGCAGGCAGCGCAGCATGAATCCCAAAATGGAAATGCTGATTATGACGCAGCTTTCTTCCAGTTCTGCTTTTATATCTGACCCTTGAAAAATAAGTTGTCATTATGAGAATTTTATTCTCAATGATGTTTTTGACGTTATTATCATGAAATGTATTGAATGAGGTTAGGAAAGAGACTACTGGTGTGACCATATCGTCATAAGTGACTATCAACTGAGATTTGGACCAAGTTACTACCTTCATTCTGCACACCTATCTAGGGGCTAGTGGTGAAAGTCTGGTCACGGGCTAGACGACGTCAGGATTATGCGCGGACGTTATTCCCACAGGTTTGTTTTTTAAATGTATATTGTGATATCAAGTTACCAACTGCCATTTCATTCTTATTCTTTTAATTCTTATGATATCATGACAAGAAGTTAATCTCGCCTGGAAGTATGTGAGAATACAAATCTCAACTTCTTCTGATTTTTGCTGTTATTGCTAGTGGAATACATACATAAATAAATAAATAAATAAATAAATAAATAAATAAATAAATAAATAAATAAATAAATAAATAAATAAGACCGTTGGAGTCAGGACAAGGGCACCCGTCCATAAAAAATTCTACCAGACCCACTTATGAAATTAGCAGTTCAAGACAGAATGAGTTGGAGGGAGCTCATTAGCAACAGCGACCCCGACTAGGGATTAAGCTAAGAAGAGGAAGCAGAAGATTGTTTTCATTAGTGTTAATAGGTTTTCCTTAATTTGGGGGACTGGCTTCATCTTTCCCGTCTTACAAACAGAAATTTTCAGGAGACACTGCTGTTTCTCCTCAATATCACCGATCTAAGTAGTATAATCAATCGCTCCATCCACCCATATACGAATATTATTATTATTATTATTATTATTATTATTATTATTATTATTATTATTTCAGTAAATGAAACCTGTTCACATGGAACAAGCACACAGGGGCCACTGACTTGAAATTCAAGCTTCCAAAGAATGTTGGTTTCAACCTCCCACTGCAGACCCCACACTGCAGCAGTAACTGATCATGATACAGAGCCAGTGATTTTTCATCTGAGTGGCATGCCACGACACTAACCACTATACCAGCGGACCAGCATATATTAAAATATCTCAGTAACATTGTCTGAAAATTAATCCTGCAAGAATCCAATGGCACGTCCATCAATATACTCGTGTACAATAATAATTTTCTTCATAAGAACAGGTAACTGCTTTCTTAAAAACCTATACATTATACTGCACGCATCCTTAACCCTTTGAACAATGCATCGATTTGCAGAAGCTTTCTTTAGGTCATTAAATAACATCAAGATGTACTTTAACTTTACTGACCTTTTCGTACACATGAAACGACTATTTGCACACGCGTGCGCACACACACACATATATATGTAAATTTACACACACACACGCATATACGTGTGTTTGTTTGCGTGTGTGCGTGTGTAAGCGTTCGCATGTGCAAATAGTTGTCTCCTATTTTACCTCGTTATTCAGTCCCAAAGAGTACATGGTCATGCCTACGTAATTAATTACCTCTCCACCTCGGAATAAATCTGAAATTAGTTAATTTCACTCCACATGCATCTACTGCACACGCCACTCTGTTCTCCTACGGCCAGCTGGGAGAAGGACAGAGCGAAAAGTCTTGGCTTTCTAGCGCTTGTTCCTCTTATTGGTAACTTAGTCATTTACTTTTATTTATAATGAAGCTATAATATTTTTCAGCAACACCTACACGCATATATATATGTGTGTTTATATGTACAGTATTTATATAATATACATACATACATATACACACACAATATATATATATATATATATATATATATATATATATATATATATATATATATATATATATATATATATATATATATATATATATATATATATATATATATATATATATATATATATATATATATATATATATATATATATATATATATATATATATATATAAATATATATATATATATATATAGTGTGTCATTCTTTACTACAACACCATGAAGCCTGTGTTGCAGATCACAGAATTTTCTCATTGTCACGACAGTGAAAATGACGACAGTGTGGTTTTTCATCATCATCGTTACTTTTATAAGATATTATGAAGTCTCAAAATGCCAGAATGGGTAAGGTAATAGGTGGTTTGGTCATGTAGCGAAAATGGGAAAGCTGACATGATAAAAAACGGAAAGAACTGAGTGGGGGAAGAGGTGACCTGGAATCCAACAGTCTTTCTGAGTAGCATCAAAGGGCCCTGGAACAAAAGGGGCCTAGTATTCTGGAAGAGCAGAGGGAGTGGGGGAGGGGTTGAATCAACAAGTTTGTGCCTTTGTACGTAAAAGCTCATAGCTCATTTGTGAATTAGCAATCACAGGATGAAGGTTCAATGGCTGCTGTCTTGATCTCTCTCTGTCTCAATGCCCCACTTATTCCAGTGTATAGAGATTAGTGTTCATCCACCAGCTTTGTGTGTATGTATTCGAATTCACTCCCTCCTCCAGCTTATTCATCAAATCCTCCTTTCCCTTCAGAGAGAGAGAGAGAGAGAGAGAGAGGAGGGGCTCAGCTGTTAGCTCCAAGTTGATGGGCCTGCTTGAGACATTGTTTTTCTTCTCTTTTCTCTCTTCTTCTTCTTCTTCTTCTTCTTCTTCTTCTTCTTCTTCTTCTTCTGAGAACCCGGGTCCAGAGTTACTCCTCCTGGAAAATTCATGGAGTCACGCAAGAAAAGACAAGAAATATGAATACCGCAAAATAATGCGATCTCCTAAAAGCCACCACTCGTTGGCCGACCACCGCGCACACAAAAATGTCTTTAACACGCACCCGCACGCACGCATGAATATTAATAAAGCGAACGAGCCGAAAGACGTATACACCCACACGCTATGAAACTGATGAAATTAGCTGATTTATTACACTGTTCTTGAATATGGCGTAGAGATCATTTTACAATTTTTTTTAAATGACAAAGTTGAATGGATAAAAACACAAAATAAATTAATCTTTTTTAAACCATCACTTTGAAATAATGTCAAGAAGCCTATCTTTAAATGTCTATTATTGATACAACAACAATTTACTTAAGTTTGATATGATTATCAATTCTTATGAAAGAGCTCTTATGTAGTTAGCTGGTCGGCAAGTGTCGTTATAGCATGATTTTGCTAAGTTAACAATTACATTAAATAAGATTACATAGTTGCTGAACAGTATTACGAGGCAATCGAAATAAACAGCAAATATAGCTAATTGTCGGCCAGGAATAAATTATTGAAGACTAAGTAACAAGGAACTCAGCAAATGAAACTATTTCCCACAATAACTTTATCGCCATTACATTAAGGCAAAGTAAACATTTGCAGCCTTCCAGAGAGAGAGAGAGAGAGAGAGAGAGAGAGAGAGAGAGAGAGTGGTAGCAATACCGTAATAAGCATGGTAAATAATCGCAACTGAAAATGTACTGGATAAAATATACGTGTTTGTGTGTTTGTCACATAATCCTACTTTATTAGACCCCACAATCTTTTGTCGCAATATTAGCCTACTGGAAAACATTTATATTGAATAAGTGCGAGTGACGGAAATTGCTGTTACTAGAATTGTATGGATGAATACTGTATAAACAGATGGAAAGTGTGACGTAGATTCTTAAACGATCAGTGGTACTAATTCTCACAAATTTGTAAATAATATTTGTGCTTCGATTATGTTCATGTTAAGTGCTCAAGGAAAAGAGGAGAGATAGGTTATTTATATTTCCTTAAAAGAAACACTCCAAGCTAGTGCAGAGACAAATGCCGTTGCAAATATTCACGAAAAAGAACTGCGATTCAATGAATTCTCTGAGGCTAAGAAGAAGAAGAATCATATGATCCAGTGAAGCTGTGGCAGCAGAGAAACTCGTGAAGACTCGTGAAGGCTGAAACTGGTTATCGCACAGCATACATTCAAGGGGTGCGAAGAACCGCTAATGTTGGGGAAGTTTTCCGCACAGGTTCATCCATGGTTTAGCACTTAAAGTAGAAATTTAGCAGTAACCGCTGCGCTGTTTTTCTCTGCAGCTAATACTTATTGGGGAAATGGTCATATGTTAGTGATCTCTCTCTCTCTCTCTCTCTCTCTCTCTCTCTCTCTCTCTCTCTATATATATATATATATATATATATATATATATATATATATATATATACATACATATATATCTATATACATATACAATCTGACCAACCCGGCGTTGCCCGGGAAAACTCTGAATGACAACAGATAAACTCTCTCTCTCTCTTCCTTATATTCGTGTGTGTGTGTGTGTTCTTGCGTAATATATACCCTGGGTACACATGCGAATTCATGTACCAGTACAATTCTATTTTGAAATTAATTCAAGAAAGCAAAAAAAAAAAAAAAAAAAAATTGAGGTCACAGGCACCCCAACTTTTACTTTGTAGATTTATTCATTCATCTCTTTTTGTATGAAAAAAATTTTTTTTTAAATCTGAATATTTCTAGAACTAAAGAAAGACAAATGAAAAAAAGAAGAGCCCTCTACAAGGGGGCTCCCTCTTTTTGAACGCTAGTTCATAGGAAAAATCCTAGGAAGAGACCATATTTCTTGCCACTGACATATTCTCTCTCTCTCTCTCTCTCCATTCTTCCTGTTTTTTTTTTTTCTCTACAATACTGCGAACCGTGTCTTTATGCACTTAATGTATTTTCTGATCTGCTTCTTCATCTTTCTTTGCCTGACTCACGTTTTCCCTATACGACATCTCTCTCTCTCCCTCCACTCTTCCTATTTTTTTTTTGTCTTACGACCATGGTATGTAATCAATATAAATGTATATCAAATCTGACCTGCCGATCTCTCTTGATCTATCTGTCCATCTTTATACATTATCTCTCTGTCTCTGCTCTTTGTCTGTCTGTCTGTCTGTCTGCCTATTTCTCTCTCTCTTTCTCTCACATATGGAGACACAATTAACCATCATCCCATCTTCCTCTGCAGAACTTCATGATAATTCCATTTCCCTTTTCCTCCATATAAAAGCCCCTTTTCTCCGATCGAGTCGGGGAAGAGAAGGCCAAATATGAGCTTCCACGGAAGCCCCAAATTGTCTCTTTATGTCGCTCACAGACTTAACCGCGCTGCTAACACTCTCTTTTTTTTTTTTCTCTCTTGAGGGAAATTCTTCGAAAGGGGAATTAAAATGACTTAGAATGGTGTGGCAGAGAGCAGCGTGCGTACGCTTGTGTGTATGTGCGTATATATGTATACAATGTATATATAAAAATATATATACATTTATATATATATATATATGTATGTATATATGTGTGTATATATACATATATATATATATATATATGTATGTATATATATATATATATATATATATATATATATATATATATATATATATATATATATATATATATACATAATTACAGTATACGATTATGCCCTGATTATCCAGTTACAAATCTGTAACTGTCAAAAACCAAAGGACTGACAGATAACATACAAAATTCTGACTTCAAATTTAAAGCATTGATGGAACAAATCCGAACCTTACTAAAACGCAGTCAGATTCCCGTTCGCAAAGCTATGCCTAAACAGCAGCGCCTAGAGGCAATAAAACAGGACGTTATGATAAACGAGAAGTCATTGCCGTTTCCTGACTTCAGCAATAAAGGAATCCATTAGGCTTAGCCTACTTTCGGCAGCTTTTGTTTATTTGTTTACGGCTGCAAAGGTCTGGCCGTATCGGGTGTTTTACACATGCACTCCTATACACACTCGCGTTTCACCTATAAGCCGTTTTCCCCGGTGAAGGGGTGGCTCCAGAGTAAATTAAGATCAGTTGTTGCCTAATTCATCCTGTAACTACTGAATCAAGGATTCAGTAGTTACAGGAAAATGTACACAGTATCAACCTCCCGGTGCCGTCAGTGCATCTCATGCGGTGCACTGTAGGCATTACTTGAGGTTCTTTGCAGCATGCCTTCGGCACCTAGCTGCAACACCCTTTCGTTCCTTTTACTGCACCTCCTTTCATATTCTCTTTCTTCCATCTTACTTTCCACCCTCTCCTGATATATAACTGATTCATAGGGCAACTGCGAGGTTTTCCTCCTGTTACACCTTTCAAACCTTTTCTGTCAATTTCTCAATTTCGTTTCAGCGCTGAATGACCTCATAGGTCTTTGGCCTAAATTCTATATTCAATTCAACTATAGACCTACCTCACCACTTATATACCTCAACTTCTCTTGATCTGATGCTTCATGATGTTAATGTCCTTTCAATCCAGCACAACATCCACCACTTTTGCCAAGCACTTTTTCGGTCTCTCTCCTCTCTCCCTCCCAAGAGCTTCTAATTATCATTCCTTTTAACTGAGGTGTAGGCCTCCATTCCCTCCATGTCACTGAACCATCTCAAAGCATTCTGAGTTATCCTTTTCAGCACTGGTGCATCGCCTTATTTATACCCTTTTTTTTTTCACTCCTTCACAGCTTCTTGCTTCACATACTACCAAGCCTTCCATTTTAACAGCCTCCATTATCTTTAACCAAAGATTTTCTCCTCTCTTCAAAACTCTGGCGAAAATCCTACTACCATCTTGTTATAGCAGTTTTTAACGCCCCTTCTCTCAAATGCACATCATTTACTAAGTTCACTTCGAATTACCTACCACATATCAATGAACTAGCTCCATTTCTCCACCATCTTTGTTATCGATAATTTCTCAATCTTCATGACTTCCTTTTACCCTCATATCTATAATCTTACAAGCATTCACTTATACCTTTCTCCCTTCGCAAAAATTTTTTAATTCTTTCACCAGCCCGTGTAGCATCTCTTCACATTCACCAGCTAACACTAGGTCTGTAACGTTAGCCATTTTCACAGCATTCCCGAATCATATTCTCTTTTTCTGACTTCCTACGTCTCTTCATCACACACACACACACACACACACACATATATATATATATATATATATATATATATATATATATACATAGTTTCTGTGAAACATGTTCTCATAAACATATGCATATACATATACTGTGATTCCAAATACGTTACTGCTCACGGTGTGAGCACAGTTTGTGTTCTCTACCATGCCTTTCTTTCCCCTGCCCCTGCCACTTTTCTTCACCACCAACAACACAACCTTCTCTGGCTCTACGTCTGAAATTTCAGTTTATGACGCTGTCTTCCCAATCATAAATGACCAACTGGAGTAGAGCAAAAGACGACAGCTAACTTCTCTTTAACCTTGTGCCCTTCCCCATAGAATACTTCTTTGGAACCCGACTGACTTTCCTTTAATATGGCCTATTTAGCCGAGTTTTTTTTTTTTTTTTAACGTATTTGGATATAAGTGGAGTTAGAATCTGTGTGATTAAGGACCTCCACATTTGTCGCGCCGTGATACCAGAGTACTCCAGGAAACTTTCTCAGATCCTACGCGCCATAAAACCAGTAAGATTGTACACTACCTTAAACGCTAACTTTTATTGATATATAAATCAAACCACAGCCGTGGCGCTTTAGTTTGACCTGAGCGACGAAAATCTCTCGCTTTCTCAGTCAGTTCAAATTTAATGGAGCAAATATACATACAAAGCGCTTGTATATATGCTATATACATAATGAACACACCAACGGGATTGTTTTGTGTGCAACATGATTGTTTTTTTCTAAAGCTCTCTCTTTCCTCGCCTCTTTTTCTCTCTTTGTCGGGTTAAATATTATACACAAACAAATGCACATCGTTTACACACAAGAAACAGCAAGTCAGTATTATTCTGTTACGAAATGGGATAAAGACTAAAGAAAGAAGTTTAACTGCCAGTATAACCATGTGAAACAATGATTAACAAAATTAATGATACAAACAGCAATACATTCTCGTCGGAGAATAACGATGGCGGGACGTAGTGGGGTTGAGAAGAGCAAGAGAGGAATTTCGTGATGAAGTGCAGAAGAGGCAATGATGATCTAGATCTACTCTCGAGCTACGCGACCGAAAGCTCTCGTTTTCTGTGATCGTTTTCTTTCCGTGATCCCGAAAACGACTGAGCTTCTGGAAACGGTCACCCTAATGACTTAAACTATGTTTTCCTATGAAACGGCAACCTAAATCGCGACGGCGACATTAAAATTGGTGATTACAGGTAACAAAGATTCGGACGATAGTGCAACAACCGTAATTAAAAAAAAAAAAAAAAAAAAAAAGAGGAACAGGAGGAAGCATAACGGATGCGTCTAGCGTTGACAACTTCATGAAAATATAAAACAGAACTAGATACATACATACATACATACATACATACACAGGGAACGAGAAACGGACACTCAAAACCGATAACATTCGGTTTCCCAATCCTCTCACAGCACATAAAGGAAGAACGCCTTTGACTTTTACAAAGCACTCCGCTACTGCCACCTCTCTCTCTAATTCCGGAGGAAGAATGGGAAGAAGGTACAAAAGGGAGGAACATGGAATACGAGGGACTCTGGAAGGAAGCCAGAATGAGAAGAGGGTGCTTGTGGCGTCCAAGGGTATTTGATGCATCGTCCAAGATCGGGAAATTGAGTATCACAGAGATTAGTGATAGATTACAGAGACAGCGGCCGAAGCACATGGATGCAATCTGTAGCTATTTGACTTGAGTTACATCATGTAGAAAGAAGAGTGACGGGTTTGGTGCCGAAGTGCGTCTCAGACCAGAATGATGATGGTTTCATTGAAGTCTGATATACTTGTAGATCGAGTTATGAGAGAGTTCAGGGGAAGGAAAACTTATATAAGAGCAAAATTTTTTTATCAGTGTGTATATATACTGGGTGTTTCAAAATTAGAGGGGCCCCCCCTCCACAGAACAAATGGAAAGTTATTTTAAGTTTCTATTAAGCTATTTTTCATTTTACATTTCTTGTATTTTCAGACTGAGTGACGGAGTTAGATACAGCCATGGCTAATGACTCGGAGGAAATCAGATGGAGTGACTGAATCCGGGCTATAACCTTCAGAGAAGCCAGGGATGCTGGCGCATCCTTCATTTCACGTTCCTGGATAGCTAAATACATTAAAAGAGATGAATCCTTTGTTAAAAGAAACTGGAACAAAAATCCATATGACTGTCATCGCAAAAAGAGTGAGAATCTTGGAAGGCCTGAAGTCCTTTCTCAGGAGTCAAAAGATATCATAGCTGAGGCAGTGGGTAGACCAATAAAGTCTTTACATAAATTGGCGCTTGAACTAGAAACAAAAAGGGGAAAGAAGAGAAGTTATAGTGCTGTATATTGTGAGTTGAAAAAATCTGGTATCAAGCCATTTCATGTTATCAGCAAGCCCAACAACACTCAGCAACAGAGAGAAGACCATGCATGGTTTTGTGGTTCATTTCTTAAAGATTGGGATGAAGCTGACTTTCTCCATGTTGCCACATCAGATGAATTCTTCATTTACACAGTCACGAAGCCAAATCATAAAAATGACATCATTTGGGCAGCAAAGTTGGATGATATCAGTGATGATGTGCGCTATCGCCAAGTTGTGAAATTTCCTGAATGTTTGGGAATTTTTCTGTTTCACAGCCAAATGGTTAATGTGGATCATCAAAGAAAAAGGACAGTCATGGAATGGCAAATACTTCAGAGAAACTGTGCTTACTGGTGGAGTATTTCCTTTCCTCAAAGATCCTGAAAATGTAATATCTGTTGAAGAAGTCACATTTTTGCATGATAAGGCACCAAGTTTCAAGGCTCTTCAGACACAGGAGCTGCTTTGAAACAGTGGTATCGATTTCTTCTCGTCATGTGAATTTCCAGGTAGCTCCCCTGACCCTAATGCATGTGAAAACATTGGTAGTATCTTAAAGGATCGTGTTGAAGCTCGCACAGTGAACTATGATGGTATACCAAGCCTCGATGACCTGCAAAGAGAGGTGACCGAAGTGCTCAGGGAAATGGAGTTTGAGTCTCAGCTTTTTTGCGATTTGCTGAAATCATACCCTCAAGAATGCAGGCTGTGGTACAGGCAGATGGAGGCCACACAAAATATTAAATACTCAGAGAGAAACTTAAATAAATACCTGTTCTGAATTACTTTTGTTTTTGTCCATATCAATTTTAGTTTATGCTGTAGAGGGGGGGAGGCTCTAATTTCGAAACACCCTGTATATACAGATGTATATTATATATATATATATATATATATATATATATATATATATATATATATATATATATATATATATATATATATATAAAATCTTACAAACAATGGTGCAAGTAGTATTTTAGCAAATATTTATGGTAGTACAAGACGGTTTTTACGTTGTAAGTTTCATTTTGCAACCATAAAAAGTATTTTGTGTCGCTTTTAATGCATTATCTAATACATAATCAGGACATATCAGTTTCTTGCCTGTGTTTCTAATCATTTCTATTTCGACATCAAATATATTCAGGGCCACATATACGTAATACTCTTAAAAACATGGATGTGAAAACCGATTTCTTGACTTTATTACTTTCACCAAAATAAAAATGTGCACAGGCAGAAATATTGGCAAGTTTTCTGTAAACAATGTATTTAAACCCGTTAAAGCTCTATGCATTAGGCAATCCAAAATGAGTAAGCCACCATCATTTTCCATTCCACAGTAAAATTCATGCCATCAACTGATGGCATTAATTCATTTAATTTACCAAAGTTACTTACATTTTCGTTCCATGGCAAAATACATATTTTATCGTCAACACGCCTGAACCATCCACTGTACATCGCTTGGAAAAATGTCGCTGTAAAAGCAATGATAAAGCAAAAAAAAATTAAAAACACAAATGAAAGTAAGTAACACAAAAACTTATAAATACTTCCATGACAAAATCGGTCCAGAACTAAGTTTCTTTTTCAATCTCGAAGACTTTCTCGGCGCCGAGCGATCGCAAGCAATTTTTCGAGAGAGGGAGGATGGCTCAGCACCCAAAAGATTTTTCCCCCTCTCGCACTGGGGAGCCATGTCGGCAGATCCAGACCACGAGGATAATCCATCTGGGTCGTTCGCGTACAACGACCCATTAACAGAACATTCTGCGGTAAACGCCGATATTGTTGACGACAGCTTTCGTGGAGGGCAGTCGAGAACCTCTCGGTCTTGGCGGGGAAAGATTTTGGGAAGAAAATGATTTTCATTCATTCCCACAGTAACTTTTCATCCTATCTCCTCCTTCGCGGTTGTCACTCACGTTTACTGCAATTAGTAGAAATCACAAAGAAGTAATTCATTAACACAGAAAACCTTAGAATTTGCTTTGGAAAATAAAGTTTTGTGATTTGTGATTTCTTATATCGTAAGTTTAGAGGCGGGTCACGCCTAGGAAACGCGTTGCCCAATCATTGCGCGAACTGAAATTTCATCCAAATGGTCAAGAAATACCACCTCGTAAATTTCAAAACTCGAATAAAAACAAAGGAGACAGTGCTGGAAAACACTGAATGTTGTAACTACAAAGTAAAAGATTCCATAGCCACTGTTTGGAAAGTGAATCACAGACAATCCAAACAGTTTTCCTGGAAAGGATCAGACGTCGAATTGACTCCTTATTCAATTGCCAAAAAGTTACCCCGCTGACATCGGCAAGAACGCGTAAGTTCGCTGACGTTTTCTGCCTTTTGTTGCAATTGCAAGTTTGCCAAACACAAGCAATCCTCCCTTGATGTGACGTATTGCAAGAGAATGCCTGATTCTGCATCTTTCGAAGATTATCTTCAAGAATTATCTCAGCCGATTGTGTAAAGTGTCCTCCGTCAAGATCGACTCTCTGCTTCTGCACATGTATGACAATAAATCGTGGATAGGACGATGTCCCAGATTTTATCTTTACGAAATTTAGGCTGTTAAGCAAAGTACTGAGGTACTTTCGGCCAACCAGTGCCTAAGACTGTTAAAAGAGGGAGTTAGAGTGGTTGGACACCACGATAGAGATCCAGAAAATAAAGGAGATTAATTAGAACAAGGATCTAAAGGTGTAAATGGGAGATTATTATTATTAAAATAGTTTAAGCAGACCACTGAGCTGACTAGGAAATGGGAGAAAAACCCCCACAGTTCCGCTAAGTAACGGAGAAGTGAGACATCAGAGTTGAAGAAAGGAAGCTGGAGTAACAATAAGTAAAAGGCACTGCAGTAAAGCTGCATCACTAATGCCCTTCTGGGAAGACGTCACAGATGAGTTAGTGACGAGAAGTATCGTTAAAATGATTGACAAAGCTAAATAATAATAAAAATTATAACAACACCTCAACTACTACTAACACTACTAATACTTAGATTAATACTAAAACAAATTATTTTTCTCTCTTGGATATGATGAGAAACGGGACGGCCTCAAACTTTCTCTCTTGCTTAATTTTACAGAGACACTCCTTCATTGTCACTATGAGGGGAAAAGAACCACAGAGGTCAAAGTCAGGTCAAGACGATGAACCCAAACATGTGGATTTGGAAACCGTACCAACAAATTTTTAAAAGATTTTCTTTTGAGAACATAAATGCAAAAAAGAGTTTTCTACTTCTTACATTTACTTTCTAGAGCCTTTTCGCTTGACATCCGTAAATTAATAAGGAAAAAGTTTATTTTGCAAAACATCTAATGTATAAAAGACAAACGCTTGTAAGGAGACACTCACGATGACAGACGCGCACGCACACAAACTTCGGTGCCTGGAAAGCACAGTCGCTGACCAGCTTCCTAGAAGCGTCCATTGTGACACGAACATTCAGCAGACATTACTGTGAAAGTTCAACGCAGCTTTTGACATACGCAAACACCCATCATCTGCTGATGCTATGTCCAGGAAAACGAAATTCTCTTCAGAATGACAAGTCCAACAGTCGCTACGTTACTGTCACACCAACAGTGGGTGACAGCGTGTTGAAATACATCAATAGCGAGCGCCTTGCTCGGGGCAATGCAAAGAGAGCAGTGGTCCACTATTTAAAATCCAAGACTTCGGGGAAATGAGAATCAGCCTTTTCACAAATGAAATGCAAATAAGGATACTTACTCTGGTTAAGTTTTACAACTAAAACACGGTCATTTCTCGGAAGCAGCAGCACCGCAAGAGCTATTCCAGTAAGCCGCGAATATCATTTTACCAAGGTCAGCACTCGCAACCATACAAATTTCTATGGCATTCTGCAAGGAGCCGCCTTCTCGGCTGAGATTTAAATACCCTTAGCATAGCCTTTCCCTTTCAGGACACCAAGTTATAGCGGCTCTTATCTGGACAACTTTGAGCTACTCGATCGCCATTTTTGCCAGCCATTTTATCACCCACTTCCCTATCTCCCATATTTATGAAGTTCGGAGCAAGAGCAACACGCCAATAAAAACATGACTGACCTAAAGTTGGAAAAAAAGACTGATAGAAACATGTACTCTTACAATCATAGCAGACCGACAGTATCTTGAAAACATTCCCTAGCGTCCCGTAACCGTATGGATCACTCCTTTCTACGGTCAGGGAGTCAGTGTCCGTATGAAAGAAAATGTTTGTTTAAAGATATCAGAAATCTATCGACCTTCCCGATCTCCTAGAAACCATTCGGTACACACTCCCCGTTTGCACAAGCGGCCAGGGACTGTCGACGCCATGACTTGTATCATCCCGGGTTTTCACGGAAACTCCAGGGGGGGTAAAGAAGAAGAAGAAGAAGAAGAGGACAGATGGAAGTTTTCTTATCGATAACGTTTCCATTGCACAGACGGCGGTTGAGAAGGTTCCATAGGATTTCGGGACGAGTAATGGATTCCGAGAATTTTCCTTTTCTTTTATTCCTAATCAAGATGTGACTGTCTGTCGTTTTTTTTCTGTTAATGTGTCTATTCCTGTGATTTTTACCGCTGAAAACCGAACAGTTTTCAATTCAAAGAAAATCGGACTGACCAGCGGTCGAGGATTTAATCTTTCCAAGTAATTCAAATGGAATCTGCCACGTTTTAATAACATAATGGCAGTAGTTCGTCTAACGTTGATAAGAAAATAACATTAAGAAGAACGTAAATTATCAATGCTTTATGGAAATGTCATCAATAAAATTTTTTTCTCTCTAGCTTCCTAACAAGAGAGCGTCGCTTTAGTACGAGAATATTAATCAGCATTGCCAATATTCATCTCGTGTTACAGATATCTCAGAATTTCACTTCAACTTAGAAAATGTTGTTGGCGCAGGTGAATTTCATCTAACATTCGTAAAAATGTTATTGACATGCGAATGTTAAAAAGGTAAAATAATAGTTGGGGGTGAAAAAGATTAATATAGTTGGGAGGTTTGGCTTTTAAATAATGAAGAAATCCGCCTGACGCCATCATACTCTTATAGGTGAGGTTATACGACTGCCTTATATTTCCATTCCTTATTTCTTCAAGTTACGTACCTCCATATATTGCAGTTAACTTTATTCGAGACAGAACCGGTAACCCAAAATAATCGGATAATGCTTTTAATTTAAGTGAGAAATTAGAGTTATATGTCTAGCAAATGAGCAAACATTTGGCGCACCCCACCCCTACACCATCTCTCTCTCTCTCTCTCTCTCTCTCTCTCTCTCTCTCTCTCTCTCTCTCTCTCTCTCTCAAGGGACAGAAGCCCTTATGTCATTCTTTGTTCCTCCTACCAGTGTCTCATCTCTTATGTCTTGTAACTCGGCATGCAGAAAAATACGTTCGGCATTTTAACAAATGTTTATCTGTTCGATGTAATTTTTTTTCATTTACAAATTCATTTCTTATATGTCCTGTTACTTGTTGTTTTCCATTTACTGTTTTAAATTCATCTGTCTGCTCTTTTTCTGTCAGTCATTCATTGCGTAAACGTACATCATATTATGCCTGAACGTCTGAAACGGAAGGCGAGCAATAAAGTACACGCTTGACAATAGGATTGAAGGGTACTGCGATGGACGGAAAGGCTTCACAGAGAGAGAGAGAGAGAGAGAGAGAGAGAGAGAGAGAGAGAGAGAGAGAGAGTCCATTTTGCAGAGCGTAAAGAATTGATGAGTCCCTTTCAGAAAGTGAACTGAATGGAAGAAGGTCATGCAAGATCCACATAATGCGGTGAGTTTGCGCGCGCGTACGCGTTCAAGTTCATGTGTGTGTGTGTGTGTGTTTGTCCGTGTGCGCTTTCGTGGTTCCCTCCAGGAAACACCAACAGCAAAGCAACTGCAAGAAACAGCGACTAAAACAGCAGCATAAACACGCAATTCTTCGAGAGAATGGAGGAGACAGAAACTTATTTTATCTACATTTTTATCTTATTTTTTAGCGTCGAGGAAAATCCCTCCATTTTCTCACCAGTTTTTTTTCTTTCGTTTCATAGAAGATAGAAAAGAGGCCTTTCTCCTCATTATAGTCTTTGCGTGGCCCTCTTCTCACTCTCTTTTTTCCCCCCCCTGCTTACAATTTTTTTCCTTTCCCCTTTTCTGTTTTTGTTTGATTAACCGCCGGACATTATTCTTCCACGGCCTTCATTAGGCCAGGGAAAAAAGGTCCACTTTTTAATTTCTCCCTTCATCTGGTTCCTTTGGACTCGGAGGATCTCCTTCTACTGCATCATCAGCGCATGGACGGTGTTCCTCATTCTTTCGTCACTTTTTCCCGCTCTCTCTCTCTCTCTCTCTCTCTCTCTCTCTCTCTCTCTCTCTCTCTCTCTACGGTGCACGGAAGTAGCAAAGTCACGGGCGCTTCGTCTTTCCCTAAATACGGAATCGTAAGAAGAGATGTTAATTGATAATTCATCCGATAATCTCCGACGTGTCCTTCAAGGACAAAGACGGTTGCTTACCTACGGAAAGAATCAACAGACTTCCTCTTAAGGAAAGTAAGGCTGTTGGGGTCTGGAGACACAGAGGCAGAAAAGAGTTTCAGAGCTTGACAATTGAAATAGAGAAACAGCGAAGCAGTGAAATACAGGATTACCGATTTCTTGTTATCTGGCTGTCCATATAGTCACTGATCTTGAGGATGAAAAGCATGACAAAAAACGATTGTAAGAAAAAGAAAACGGATGATTAAAATTCTGGAGAAGACACCTGTATAAGATTACACCCTCGGATACATCGGTACGAAGTGACATTATCTGCCCTGGCCTAAAATAATAATAATAATAATAATAATAATAATAATAATAATAATAATAATAATTAGTTATTATTATTATTACCACTGTTACCTCTGGCAAGGTTATGTTTTTAGCCCAGTTTGTATGTCTGTTTGTTAACAGGATTGTGATGAAAGTTAGGGTTGTATTTTACAAGACTTGAACCAAACGTAGGCTCCGTGATTACCGAGAACTGGTTGCAATTTGGAATAAGCTGGAATCTAAATTTTGAACTTTCAAGGGGGATCAAAAGTAAAAACAGAATTTATCTTCAACTTTTGAGCTATGAAAACTGAAGCTATCATATTTGGCATACATGCTCCGCTAATTAAGCTAATATCCATAGAGAAATCAAGGCTGGAGTTTGGGTCACACTTATAGGTCAAAGGTCAAATAAAAATTTAAGCAAAGCCATAAATTAAAAATTACTCAAAGTAGCATGGGTCTTCAAATGGAGAAACGAATCCACAATTATGAATGGGTAGAAATATCTTTAAAAATAAAACTAAAGGGAGAGCTTTCGAGAACCTGTACGATTCCCCTTTTCAATCTGACGCGGCGATGTAAAAATACTAACAAAGTAAAAATGTGTAATCACAAAACAAGTGAAGTTGTTTACAAAACAGGAACCGGTCATTAAAAGAGGCAATGTTGGATCAGGCAATGCCGTCGTTTTCTGAAGACAGACCTGTCCGAGGCCAAGAGAAAGAGAAGGTCTGCTCACTTCCCCCAAAATCCCCCTTGTGGGCGGAGCTTTGTCTACCTCCTTATTGCGTCAGCAGGTGAATTGCCATAATGAGCAGGTACCCCTAAGATACGTCATCGCCTACGGTTATAACAGGCGCCGGCAGCATCGATTACTGGATAATGTTCTTTGTTCTTAAATCATTTACTATATTTCCTGCAAATAAGATTATCGGTAAATTGATCTCCTTGTTTAAAGGATTTATTACCATCCACAAGTCTTCTTATGCCCACATCCTTGCTTCTGAAAATGACTTAGATTCTACGCACTTGCTACGACGGTCGAGCTTTAGATTGTGACTAAATAAGGCATTTTACCAACAAGTATATTTGTACCCAAACTTAACTATGGATTTGTTTCTCCATAGCCATAAATTTTAATTTACGTGAGGTCAAGTTCAAGGTCAAGGTCTTAATTAGAAGTGAGGTTAAATATGAAAGTAACTGTGTCAAGAACTTTTGAAAGTATACAGGATACACTTTATATATTTAGCTTGCATACTCCACTAATAACGCCGATATAAAGAGTGAGGTCAAGTTCAAGGTCACCCTTAGCCGTCAAAGGTTAAATAGGTATCAAAGTTTGATGCTATTTGTTTTATGTTTCTTGTCTTTGTCTTTTTTACCTGACTGTTTATTAGGACCATTAGGCAATAAGTTGTGTGGAATTTTAAGAAAGTTCTATTAGAGGAGTGCCTCGTGACTACCATTAAGTGGCTCTGGGAGAGATAGGAATGTAACTTTTGGGGATTGGTGACCCTCGGAGTGGATTACTTCGCCTTCATGGAAGATTGCGATCAATTATGCTAATAGCAAGTTTGACTTTAATTCAACAACTACAAAATGTATTAAATGAAATAGTTACCAAAACCATCTAAGGAAATGAGTTTTTCCGTTAAAAATCCACTAATCAGTAATGGAACAGAATACAGGAAATTATCCAACGAACCCTATGGTTTTGATATCAAGAAGCTGATAACAATTAGAAAATTGTCAGTGTAAAATGCTTCACAGTGGCAAACATTTTAGTTTTCTGTAAAAAAAAAAAACTCTTGTCTGTCCGTCCGCACTTTATTCTGTCCGCCCTCAGATCTGAAAAATTACTGAGGCTAGAGGGCTGCAAATTGGTATGTTGATCATCCACCCTCCCATCATCAAACATTCTAAATTGCAGCCCTCTAGCTTCAATAGTTTTTGTTTTATTTAAGATTAAAGTTAGCCATAATCGTGCATCTGGTAGCGATATAGAACAGGCCACCACTTCTTTTCTCTTTTAAATTCTCGAATTCTTCACACACTGGAAGCGCTTGTCACTACCGAACCTACATTTCTTCCTGATTTACCCTTTCTATTTAACGTCTTTTACTTTCTCAAAGGTAATTTCATTATTCTCTCATGATCTCACATTTATTTTGCCAACGAGATCAGTAATAGCGTACTTCAATTTCCTTTTCAACTTGAGCTTAAAAAAATTCTTTGGTCTCAGAAATAATCAAATAGGCCATAACGCATCTTTGTCCTTTACTTAATCTACTTTCCTAATTTCTTACCTCACTTCTCAACCGATAACTTGTGTGAGCGTAACACTAGGACGATATAAATCAATCAGTCAATCAGCCAATTGGTACAACCGCTACAGAACAGGGCAAGCCAACCTCATAACAAGCACTTTAAGTTGCTACACCAGTTTTCTTTTGCTATCTATCAGCCCACGACTGATAGGGCGAGAGAGAGAGAGAGAGAGAGAGAGAGAGAGAGAGAGAGAGAGAGAGAGAGAGACCACAATGTCATGTCCTTGACCACAGACGACAGGTTCAAGACACACAATAAAGTTTGACAATAATTGCGTACTTCTCGGACTGTCAAGTGGGGAGGAGTGACGTAACTATTTTCTTTCATGTCGTGACGACGTCTTCTGTTGTGTGATCTTCAGAGCGACTTTCCTTCAGCGAATTTAATTTCTTTCGGGTATCACACGAAGAAGGAAGGGGAGAGAGAGAGAGAGAGAGAGAGAGAGAGAGAGAGAGAGAGAGAGAGAGAGAGAGAGAGAGAGCAAGAAGAATACTAGAGAAAGCGTTAAGAGCAGAAGGATTTCTTCATCTTTTTCGTGTCTCTGAAGTAAGTAGCACACTTTTTTTTTCTTCATTTCTTTTTCACTCTGAAGTGGTTAATGTTTCATATCTCTTTCATAAGGTTTATGTTTAACATGTTTTTTCTCTCCTTCCACTTACGTCATTTGCTTAAAAATACCTTCATACTTTTACCCAACTACTCATTTATGAGATAGTCTGAATAAATTGCCTACCTTACGTCTATGTAATTAGTTTTTCCTGTAATCTCCATTTTTTGTAATTAGTTTTTCCTGTAATCTCCATTTTCTGTAATTAGTTTTTCCTATAATCTCCATTTTCTGTAATTAGTTTTTCCTGTAATCTTCATTTTCTGTAATAACTCTCGCTATCCCTCTATCTACTCCGGGACGCCCATTTCCATTCTTCTCAACAGCCCTTCTATCCATCTTCCCCTCTTCAGTCACTTTTATAGTCCCTGGCAAAAAAAAAAAAAAAAAGGTTCGTTATAGACTCAGATCTGCCTTTGTTTCACTTTCTTCTCCTTTGCACAAAAGAGATGAACAAGAGCAGCCATCATATGGAAGCTGGAGGAAAATGCGGGGGAGGAGGAGGAGGAGGAGGAGGAGGAGGAGGAGGAGGAGGAGGAGGAGGAAAGGGGGGAAGGGGAGAGGGAGGGTGAGGAAGGGGGACCAAGGCAGAACTGGAGGAAAAAGACGAAAGTGCAGTGAATGAGGAGGAGAGTGATGAATAATTGTTGGGAAAACTGTCGACGTGGAGGAAAGTGAGGAACGTGAGGAGTTTGAAGAAATGAGGACGAAGGAGGTCGAGGTGAACGGAACCGAGGAAAATGGGAGGAGCAAAGTGCAGAAGAGGGAGAGGGTCACGTCTTGGCCGAGGAAAACAGGAAAATGAAATTGCTAGTGTAGGAAAATGAGGCACATTCAGAAAGCGAGGCTGAGTAGGAGGAAAAGGGGAGCAAAGTGCCCGTTAGGAGAAAAGGGGGCGTGGGGGGAGGAAGCTGAGGAACTTGTTGAGGTGGAGGAAAAGGAGGAAAATGCAGAAGAAGAATTATGGCAGAGGGAGGAAAACACATAGGAAGAGAGGCGGTGGTGGAGGTCAGCGAGAAGATGATGAGAAAGCGGAAGGAGACAGGGAAGAAGGGAAGAAGAGAATAATGAGTGATAACAAAAAAAAAAAGAGGTGGATGGAGAAAGAACAAAATGAAGGAAGAGAGCTGGGAAGTGAGAAGAGACAGAGAAGGATGGAAGGAATGTGAGTGATGGAAGGAACTGAGAAAGGAGAAGAGAGAGAGAGAGAGAGAGAGAGATTCATCCATCAACCGACAGCATTACGACTGGAATCGTAAACTTTTCGGAACACCCCGTAGGTCCCACGTGGATGTACAGAGCGGTCATATAAAAACATTAATGTCACTGGCCCCTCCCGTATCTGGTACCCACGACGGCCCCGAGGAGGCACGACATAAATAACCGCGTCTCGCGGTTTTTATTGTGGATGTCCTGGGATCCAGCTCTAGGGAGGTAATGGCGGCTGCTGGTCGAGTGAGTAGTCAGCCATTTATTCTATTTGCTACTCGCTTTTCTTAAGTAGCTTCCTTCACCTTCCTTCACCGCTATTTTCTTCTCTTTTCTCTCTCTCTCTGCTGTGTTATCGAGTTATTTAGATCAAAACAAGTCGCTGGTAGTGAGGCGACCTGATCTCCCGCCTCTATCCCCGTATTTTGGGGGTGGGGAGGGGTTAGGCACTTTTGGGCAAAGGAAGATAAAGTCAGGATATCGATTTTGTAACTTATTTTTAATTTGTACTGTTAATGATTTACTTATTCATAGTTGTAAAATATTTAAAGGCCTGAAACACTGTGAACGCAAGCATATATGTATATATATATATATATATATATATATATATATATATATATATATATATATATATATATATATATATATATATGTATATATATATATATATATATATATATATATATATATATATATATATATAATATATAATATATATATATATGTGTGTATATGTATAAACGGACCGAGGAAATATCTTGCATCCGAGGGGAATTATAATTGACACGTGTTTCGTTACCGGTGGGACTCGAACCGCTACCTGGTTTCTAAATCAGGCAGCGCAGCGGTTCGAATCTCGCTGGTAACGAAGCACTTATCAGTTATAACGTCCTTAGAGTATAAGATATTCCCGAGGCATTGTGAACTGGATATTAACGATATCTGTGGCTTAATATTTGTGAATATAAAAAAATGTCACAGTGTATGTGACAAAAATTCATTTACACACATTTACAGTATACATGCAGACACATAAAACACACACAGATATGTATATATAAACACATACATATATATATATATATATATATATATATATATATATATATATATATATATATATATATATGCTAACAAAAGTAATATTATATATTAGTCTAGATCTCTGTATAACAAAACAAACACGAATCACAGTATGACGATCAAACTAAAAAAGTATTTGTCGATTTTAGAACAAAGCTTTACTAAGAACGTTAGGAGTCAGAGAGAGAGAGAGAGAGAGAGAGAGAGAGAGAGAGAGAGAGAGAGAGAGAGATCCTAAGGGAAATGACGGAAATGCCAAATTTAGATGAGATAATGATGGAAGGGAGATGGACATGGGGACATCGTACAATCCTTGGGGGACTAGAATGTGATAGTGAAAGCTAGGCGGGCTAGAGATGAGTGGAGAGTTATGAAAGTGAAAGCACATGGTTTTTCAAGAAGCCCTTTTGTGTCGCACGGCGTTGGGGGGTGATAATGATGATGTTGATGATATACACTAAGTCTCTCGTGATCACCTGACTTGGAAACATCGCATCAGCTTGAGATCTTGGTCTCGAAAACGACGCGATGGCGGAGCAATATGTCCATGATCCAAAAATATATATACATATATAATACAGATATACACAAATGTGTATATATATATACACATTTACATATACATTATATATATACATATATATAATGTATATATAAATGTATAGGTATATATACATATAAAATATATATATATATATATATATATATATATATATATATATATATATATATATATATATACAGAGAGAGAGAGAGAGAGAGAGAGAGAGAGAGAGAGAGAGAGAGAGAGAGAAAGAAGGAATGAAAGAAAATACCAGTCCATTCCACCTAATCTTCCAGAGAGAGAGTAACCGTGTCACTTGGATTTTTTGTCTTCGGTAATGAAAACCACATCCCATTTGTTTCTTCCCTGTTAGGGCTTATCTCCACCCATCAAGAATAATGTTTTCATGCCCAGCGACCTTCCCTAGGAAATAAGAACTTCGAGAAACCTTTTGAGAAACATTACTCCTCCGTTTATTTCTGAGTTTGAAAAAAAGTAATTTTTTTTTTTTAGAATCGTTACACCTATGTTTTTATTTTATTTTTTTATTGTACAAGACGTTGCTCCCAGGTACTGTAGGTATCGTGTAACATCAACTGCTTGCACATCTACTTCCTTTTGACCTCTAAATCATTGAAAAATCCTTCGTTACTTCTGTGTTCCCATCAACTTGGTTTTTGACTGGGCAGGGGAACAAATCAGAGGATGTCTTATTTTGTGGCGTTACGCAAAAATAGTTATTCCTTCTATTCATAAAACCTTTTTGCGTCATTTCGCTAAATGCAAAAATACGCAAAATTAGACACAAATTATATACACTGAATACTAAATATATATTCAAATTTTACAATTAAAAATTTTTATCTATTCATAAAATCCGACTTCACTGTATACAAAAATACTCATATATTCAAATTTTACAAATAAGTATTTTTATATACTCATAAAATCCGATTGCGTCATTTCACTATATACAAAAATACGCAATATTATATACAACTTAGATACTGACTACTAAATATATGTTAGAATTTTACAATGAAATTCAAGATTTAATGATGGCTATGCATCAAATTCTGTCCGTTTATGTCGTTATTAAAAAGTAAACAGTGTGAGTAAAAGAGGGAACAAACAAACAAACACACAGATACAAACAGGCAATTCCATCTTAGCCAGAAATTCATCTATTCGCGGGGGACCTCCCAGCAATCACTTTCTTTGACAAACGTCATACCAATCCGTCAGTCACAAACAATTCAGCCAAAGTGATATACACCAGTAAAAGACGGCGACAATAAATGATACACGAATGAAAAAACCAATCCCGTAACTGAAAGGGAACAGCGTCAAAAAAGAGAGAGAGAGAGAGAGAGAGAGAGAGAGAGAGAGAGAGAGAAGAGAGAGAGAGAGAGAAAGCGGAAAATTCACACTACAGCAATAACCCATTGTGTGTTGGTGGTGCTGTTGTACCCGTCAACATTGCTAGTCTGTGCTGTGAAATGGTTCTTCTTCCCTGTCAATTGATTTGTCTTATTGTTTTATTTCAATTCCTCCTCTTTGCTGCTTTTATCTTCCGTCAATGAGTTTTATTCGCTGAATTATTTTACACTTGCAGTTCATTTACATTCCTCACGTCTTTCAACGGCGCAACACCTATCAAACCAGTCATTTTCATCTTTATGTCATGTCAGCGGCCATCAGCTATTTCACTGTACGGATTTTTCTGAATTTTTCATCGTGTTCTTCTTACTCTCTGAGTTTGGTGTTTCTGTTTTCCTTTCATTTTGTGCCTCCCAGGTCTTTCATCTGATGAGGATTAAAAATACATATTCATTCAAAGTTAAAACGTTTGACTCATGTTGAATATTTTCTGAAGCGACGAGTGAAATTAAATCAAAACAGACAGAATTAAACTTAAAAACAAAACCATTCTTAGTAAATGTAGTAATAAATGAAAATCATAAAATCTTCATAAATTCTTCTCTATAACACAAGAGTACTTTTTAGTAAAGATTTTATGATTTTGATTTATTACTACATTTACTAGGAATGGTTTTGTTTTTCATTTTATGTGCGTTGTTGCCTCTATCTGTTTTTATTTTATTTCACTCGTTGCATCAGTAAGTATTGAACATGTCTAAAGTTTTTACTTTGAATGAAACTGTATTTTTAATCCTTATCAGATGAAAGCCCTGGGAGGCACAACACATTCTCAACACATTCCTCAATCCCTTTGCATTCTTAGCTTAGGTTCTGAGTCGCAGTACAGACTTGCTCAATTTATTTATAAAATATTTCAAATAACAATGTATTCCTCCAGTGGTGTACTTTCCTGACCATGCATTTAATCACAATACTCGAGACACTGTCTCCAACATTCTCTGCACAATAGTATTGCGGTTGAGCAACATTTCCCAGCTGTTACCGAAATCTTCGCAGTCTAGCGTGAGGGATCATCAATTTCATCATGTCAAAACAGTGTGATCATACAAATGAATTCTTATCATACTTGCCTAATTTTATTACCTGCCTTCTGCAGAGTTAGTAAATAACAAATACTGATTCTGCAATCAAACACAGCATATATAATAGTAAAAAAAAATTAGACCAATTTAAGGGTGAAGATTGACGTTCCCAGGTATAAACAAGTACGAAGCCTCACACTGAATAACAACAATTCAGTTGCTATCTCTTACCAAGCAAGCACTGCAAGTGCAACATGATCAAGATTAACCTACAACTGCAACATACAGTATTATCCTGAGAAGCTATAGTTACAAAACAGTTTATATGACTTACTGAATTTTTAATGTTTGAGGATCTAAAAACTGTACTCCCACTCCCCCATAAGCTTTGGAATTCTCCTCTTTCTGCTCCTGTTTTCCCTAAGGTTAAAGGTTAATCGCTTCCTTCAGCTTTAAACCCGTGGTAATTCAACTCTCTGCTCTGCAAATCTTGTCCAGCCACGAAACTGCAAATCTTGAGGTTTGCCTTTTATTCTAGGAATAATGTTCTCTGTACTTTTTGACAATGTTTTTTTTTTCTGTAGGATAGTCATAGGCAACAAAGTGGAGCAGCATGCAATTACAGACAAGACATTGAGAATACCCTCCAGCAAAAATAATGTTTACATAGAATTTACAATAAATAAAGAAATTCCAGTGTAGTTTCTGATCACTCATGACTGACTTCCTAACATCGGGAAGCAGACACTTTTGGTGCTCCCTGGTGGGCCGGTCCCCCCCCCACAGTAGTCATCATCAGGTTAGCAATAACACTAAGCAGCACCACCAAAGTGAATGTAGAACGCACTACTGCTGCCAACTCAGCCTGGAACTACAACAAAGGAGCAGAGGACTTCTCCCTTGCTTTGGACACTAAACTGGAGTCCTGCCTGGAAGGTGAGCACTGAGATGGCCTCAGCCAATACCTTCAGCCTTACAAGTCACTGAAAAGGTCGGTCACTTCTAAAAGAACTGTCATTCTATGAAGTGTCTTTGAAAGGTCAAAAGAGAGGGCCTAACATTATGATGGCCGCCCTCCACTAGCGGATCGTGGGGGGGAGCACATGGGCACGTGCCTCCCATGAAAAATAAAGATAAAATAATAATACTGAACATTTGAATAATAATAATAACATGAATAAATATAAAAATGGGGAAAAATTCAAAACCGATTAAGGAAATTATATAATATATATATATATATATATATATATATGTATGTATGTATGTATGTATGTATGTATGTATGTATGTATGTATGTATAATATGAAAATTGGTGCCCCAAAGAAAATTTTTCTGGGTCCGCTAATGCCGTCCTCAGCGAACTATACGATTCATGTTTGACATTCTCAAATGCTGCAGGAGTCTCGTGGGTCATCCTGCGGGAGATTAAAAGCATAGGGACGGTTGTTAACTGTAGTCCGTCTCTCTGAACTGACGTTCGCCTCTGACTCATGGTTAGGCCGAACTAACAACACGAAAGGGTAACAAAACAAAATGCAAAGCAAAGGTGATGTAATGAAAGAATTCAAAACCAGAATAACTGCAAAATTAACTCCTTACGATAAAGCTTAATTCATTTAGGATTCAGGCCTGTGAAACAACTCTCTCTCTCTCTACATTATATATATATATATATATATTATATATATATATATATATATATATATATATATATATATATATATATATATATATATACACAAGTTCTCTCTCTCTCTCTCTCTCTCTCTCTCTCTCTCTCTCTCTCTCTGGGGAAAACCTCTTCCTCCACACCGCTGCGGGTTGACGTGTGGTTAGAAATGGCACTCGGTGTATTGCGTTTCCCAGAAATCTTTCATGGTACAATAAAGTAAATGGAACTTCGCTCTTATCGAGTTCAGCATCCGAATGGAGCAGACGCTGCATATGAATGACTTTTATCTTTCATCTTACAAAAGAGCCACAGGCAGCAAGAGCAAGGCTTCTGCGCCTAAAGCCAATCGGCGTTAATCAGTTTCGGCCACACACGATCTTTGAAGGATTTTATCATTGTCACTCTCATTAACGCAGATAATTAAAGTACCGGATTTGTATACCCTGTTTCAGATACGTTCAAAGCTGATGTGACGTAGACGACACTGCTACTAATTTTTTTAGTATTAAGAAGACAGGTAATACCGTCGAAGTTTAAAGTATAACCCTACAAGTAATAACTAACGATAATTTATTACCACAGGATAAACCTTATAAATATTCTGAAACAATCGTTAGTAACAACGTTTCGACAAGCCTTGAGGCTGAAATAAGAATTAAGCTGAACAGACTACAGATATGCTTAAACTATTGATTTATCAAGCAGTGTAACAGTGAGGTTAAATTTTATATTATGTTAGCATAAATAATAGTTCAGTCATTCTCTCGTTTGTGCAGAAGAGCGTAAAGCTTTAAAAAACAGTCTTGGGGGTTTTATAATCATCAGTCGATTAAAATGCATCTAAAATCTAGACCTTCGTGTTCACAACTTCATTAGACTATCAAGTTTGAGACTGATCAGATTAATTTTGCAGGCTATATCCAGCAGGAAAGACATGGACAACAAAGGACAACAACACTCAGCGCGGAAGGTCGTGGCAACAGACTGCCATCATCAATGTGTTGGTACCTTATACAAGATACATGTCTATCCTTTGTTCACCTGGGTTTCATGGCATCTCTTGGGCGCTACAAGTACCTGTACAATTTTGATCACTGTCCTTGCATCATATTTACAAAACACTTGAAACTTGAAGAGTAATCATCCTCGTTTCAAACGATATTATTAGTATTAATTACAGAAGACTCCAAGACTGCAAAAGCTGTGTATATCGTCCACACCCGAGCTCTGAAGCCACCCACAGGCGAAGGTTAAATCTGTGCGTCTGTGTTTTTCGAATGTTGTCGTTGCGATCGGAGCTAGTACCTCGTGATACCCCTACTAACAGCACCCTGTAATCGTAGTCTGCTTTAGTCAAGCGTTCTTCAACTACCTACTTCACAACTAATCTAAATGTGTAACAGAACCCTAAGAACTTTCAAGTCATGCTGGGTATCTTATATCAACCCTATGTCCACTTCAGTGCAGTGCGCACTCAAATGACATCAAAGCTACATCAGCTGATGTCGTGATTCCAAATAATCTTAATCGATAGATGAGTGTCAGACTCATCATGCTCGTATGTTCGTACTTATGTATATATGAAGCACTGAGCAGGCGTACTTGCGTACAATACACATCCATACATTTTATATCTTTTTTATGTGTGTGTGCGTGTGTAACACCAACAAACTGCGCATGATAGCCAACTTACGACTATTCGTTCGCCCTTCATCTTCTGCGTTCTGATTGGCTACTGATAAGGCTGTGTGAAGGGGCTTTTCCCGCAAGAGCCAATCAGCATGCGATTTCGCACTTGTCACATCCCGACTCGTCTCGAGATTTCTTAGCCACTTTAATGTAGACGTTTGATTAAAAAGATGGCATGAGGGCCTTGATGCAGTCTGGAGTTCGCTATTTGATTTTCTTTCATTTCTGTAACAATTTTTCATCTTCTGTTCCTAAACACATACACATATACGTGTATACATTCCCAAATATTAAGCCCCAAATTTCGTTTAATATCGAATTCACTGTGCCTTGGGAATAACTTATAACCAAAGGGAATCATAACTGATGAAAGTATCTAACTGTTAAAAGTCAATGGGTACACACACACACACACACACACACATATATATATATATATATATATATACATATATATATATATATATATATATATATATATATATATATATATATATATATATATATATATATATATATATAGAGAGAGAGAGAGAGAGAGAGAGAGAGAGAGAGAGAGAGAAAGACTTAAAGGTCCTAATCCTCTTACAAAACCGTCATTTCTGACAATTGAAGAAAAGGACGGGAAAACTCAAGGAAGTAATGAATACCAGGCGGGGAATATCTAAATCCATAGAAAATAAGAACATGGTGGGCACATATCTGAATGAAATTTACTTAGCCAGTGACCACTTTATAAGCGCTTAGATTACACTAATTATCTAATTGTGAATAATAACTATAAAAGATATAAATGAAGAGAGAAAAAGAAAATTCGACGCATTGAAAGACGAGACAAGAGAGGTTCCAAATGGCGGGAAATTAATCAAAAAGAAATTACAATGAAATGCATGTATTTACAGACTTATAAAAAAGATCTTTTTCTTCAAGCATGGAAATCGACGCACAGATAAATCATTGGTAGAAAATTAGCAAAGCCTACACATAAAAAAAGGCTTATGTTAAACACTTAGTTGAGTAAATAAATGCAGAAAACCATGATAATTCTGAATGCGTACTTAATTACGAATACAATGGCTGACTGATTTTATGCAGACATTAACGACGTAATAACCTGCGAATGCTAGACATGAAATGAGAACAGAATAACTGCAACTTATAAAATAAACTCCTATACAGCTTATGGAATTTTGACAAGACGGAAGGAAGAAAGGGAGAGATGAATAAAGGCGTTTTGTGTGTGCACTATACCTGTACGAAATGTTGCGGAGTCTTTAAGAAATATTACGGAGTCTTTCAGAAATATTGCGGATCCTGTAAGAAACTTTGCGGAGTCTTTAAGAAATATAGATCCTGTAAGAAATATTATGGATCCTGTAAGAAATGTTACGGATACTATGAGAAATATTACGGATCCTGTAAGAAATGTTACGGATCCTGTAAGAAAGATTGCGAAATCTTCAAGAAATATTATGGATCCTTTAAGAAATATTATGGATCCTGTAAGATGTATTACAGATACTATAAGAAATATTACGGATCCTGTAAGAAATATTACGGATCCTGTAAGAAATATTGCGGGATCTATAAGTAATATAACGGATACTATAAGAAATATTACGGATCGTGTAAGGAATATTACGGATCCTGTAAGAAATATTGCGGGATCTTTAAGAAACATCACGGATCCTGTTCTCGTCTCCGTGCAGAATCCAAGTCAAGTGCCAGAGAAGCATTATCTTTTCATCATTAGGTGCACCTGAATGCGAAAAACGGGAGTATATTGCCTTCTCAGGAGAAAGAACTACGACAATGACACAGGAACCCAAAGGAAGAACAAAAGTCATCCCGACACGAGGCTCTTCAGTGAGGGAGAATTGCACAACCTGGATTTATGAGCAAATATTCCTCCCGACGCAATGTCTAATACCGTCACAAAAATCGTTCGTCTCTTCCCGTCCGCCTTCCGTTATAATAACCCCCTTCAGGAGCGCTAACAAAGTCTCCATCACCAACACTCCCCCAACAAAAGCTCAGTCGCAAACGCCAGCATTATGATTACCGTCATCATTTGCATTACCATCGTCATATCGACAACTACGAACATCCGCGCATCCGGGAACAACAGAAATTTTCTCATCCGCCGTCATCCAATGATCCCATCACCACCCTTCCTTCCAAAGGTTTTTCGTAATAAGAACACTCGCTGTCAAATAAGATCCCTTTGAATATGACATGTATGAGAAACGTAACGCATATATGCTTATTTTTTTTTCAATTTTTTTTCTTTTTTTCGTTTTTCCCAAATGGCAAAAAAAATCTTTTGTCGCAGCATCGATTTCTGCAGACAATGGCAGCCCCGACTTTCTCTCATTTGTTCGCTGACGTCGCCTTGGGACAGCGCAGTCTGCAGTTGTCATCGCGTTCATATGCGCTCTTCGACAGTTTTTGTCAGTTTCG
>NC_089751.1:47040616-47053116 GCF_040412425.1 Macrobrachium rosenbergii | reverse complement strand
TGTGGCCATTATAGTAAAGTTGGCTAATGGATCACTAGACACATACCTGCGATTAATAAATGGAAAACTGAAGGTTTATTTGGTTGAGAGGACTACGCTTGTCAAATGGGATTTCTCTGGGGAGTAATTAGTTAACGTAATCACCAGTGCCGTTTTAATGAGAGAGAGAGAGAGAGAGAGAGAGAGAGAGAGAGAGAGAGAGAGAGAGAGAGAGAATGATGATGATGCTGATGACGAGAAAACTTTGAGGGGAAACTAAACGGGGAAAAAACAATACAAGCATTCTACAACGAAGTAAAACGAATTTAGAAATGAAACTATAAGGGATTTAAGAAAAAAAAAAAACTTCTCGGAATGATCTAAAAATGAAAAGGAACTGGAGAGGGAGCAAAAGAAAATGAATAAAACCCAGACAGACGAACTTGAAAAATAGGGACGAGGAGAAGCTCATTCACAGCAGACGTCCGAAGACGGTGGCAATTGCAACATCCGTTTCCCTCTTGTAGTTTCCTTCGCGCGTTTCGTTCTCTTCGGACGATTATTATTATTCCCCACCCCCTTCTCCTCAAACGACCATCCCCGCTTCCTTCCCCCTCCCATTTCGCTCTTCTTTTGTTTCTCCCTCCGCTAAATGCATCGTCTCCGAACGGTACTTGTGAGCTGCATGGTTGTACCGAACGTCACTTTTAGTTTTCTGTAAAAGAAAACTATTGTGCCGGCTTTGTCTGTCCGTCCGCACTTTTTCCTGTCCGCCCTCAGATCTTAGTCTACTGAGGCTCATTCCTGGTCGTTTCGGTCGTAAGTCACTTAGGCCGTAACATCCAAAACAATGTAAGACGTTATGTTTATGGTATTTACTGTTATTATTTTATGTTTTACGTACATCCCCAAGGGGCTGGTACTACGACCCGAACTCCTGAAGTTAAGTATATCTTAGTTTAACCAGACCACTGAGCTGATTAACAGCTCTCCTAGGGCTGGCCCGAAGGATTAGACTTATTTTACGTGGCTAAGAACCAGTTGGTTACCTAGCAACGGGACCTACAGCTTATTGTGGAATCCGAACCACATTATAGCGAGAAATGAATTTCTATCACCAGAAATAAATTCCTCTTATTCTTCATTGGCCGGGCTAGAGGGCTGCGAACTGGTATGTTGATCATCCACCTTCCAATCATGAAACACCAAATTGCAGACCTCTACCCTCAGTAGTTTTTATTTTATTTAAGGTTAACGTTAGCCATAATCGTGCTTCTGGCAACGATATAGGATAGGCCACCACCGGGCCGCAGTTAAAGTTTAATGGGCCGCGGGTCATACAGCATTATACCGAGACCACCAAAAGATAGAGCTATTTTCGGTGGCCTTAATTATACGCTGTAGCAGCTGTACAGAAAACTCGATTGCGCCGAAGTTTCATTTTTTTGTTGTTTTTATTAGGAAGGAGTCTCCCTCGTTTAATAAAATCATATATTTATAAATCAGGGTACAGGTGATGCGGGACACTGTGAGAATTTTACATAAGGTGACTGGGATGAGTCTGACTGAGCAAGCAATAGAAGAACGGTTTAGATTTTTAAATAATAAAAAGTGCAACTCACACGGTGCACTGTAGGCATTACTAAAGGTTCTTTGCAGCGTCCCTTCGGCCCCTAGCTGCAACCCCATTCATTCCTTTTACAGTACCTCCACTCATATTCTCTCTTCCGTCTTGCTATCCACCCCCTAATAGCACTTGTTTCATAGTGGAACTGCGAGGTTTTCCTCCTGTTACACCTTTCAAGCCTTCCTACTCTCAATTTCTTTTTCAGCGCTGAATGACCTCACAGGTCCCAGTGCTTGGCCTTTGGCCTCAACTCTACATTCCATTCCATTCCATTATGAAACAGTTTGTTGATAATTTGCGAAGGAAGGCAAAAAGCTGCACATGGTCTACATGAACCAAGAAAAAACTAATTATATAATAGACAAATAAGAATGGTGAGCGTATTAAGGAGATATAGTATAGCGGATTAGGTTGCTGAAAGCACTGAAGTTTTTATGAAGGAGCAAAGAGTATTTTAGAATATGTAGAGGGGAGAGTGACTGGTTTGGAGTAAAAGTAGTCGTGAGACAGAGTAGATGGGCGTAAGAGTAGGGTCATGAGCGTATATGGAAAACAAGAAGATGAAGAAATAAATATGTCCCAAACTTCATAGTGATGCGTTGAAAATCACCAAAAAACAATGTCACTACAGCGTAAGTGAATTCAGGGTTGAATTTTGGATGGCTCATACTGTGGTTAATAACTTCCACCCAATGGGAATTATAATTGATAAGGTCTTCGTCACCGGCGGGATTCGATCCGTTGCTTGGTTTGGAAACAATAATAGACAGTGGCTTTGACCACCCAGCTATGAAGACAGCTGGGTGGTCAAAATCACTGTCTAACAAAGGTTCGGTATGACATACGTCTGCGGACTCGGCTCAAAAAGGCTAAAATGTATATTACAGAAGAGCTACAAGACTTTGCATAAGGAATAATGCTCAGTTATTTAATACTTTCAGTCAGAAAATCTGGTCAGCTTGGGTGCTGCAATGACGTCACTCAATTGTGAAATAAAGTTCCTTGTTCTAATTCAAAAATGATCAAAATACTGACGAGAAACCTTCGGAAAGAGTCTTCTATAATGTATCTGCGCTAATGTCTCCCGAATAAAAGCAAGCATTTTATAACAGAAACGAAGTTGTCACAAAACATTGTGATATCACAGCAGCTTTCATCTTTATGTAGAGTTTAACAACGGTAAGAACAATAACAATGGAAATACTACAGCCAAAAAAGAAAGTACGGATTTTGGTCCTTTCGTCGAGTATTCAAATTACCATGAATAACTTTTACAACAATAACTACATTAACGACGACGATGCTGATAAAAATGACACCAGAAATAAAAAGATGTGATCATAATAATAACACCAACAAGTAGCTGCCATGTTTAAATCAGCTTAAGCCTCTCATTGTCACAGAAATGCAAATACCGTAGCAACTGGACCTCTATTTCCGTCTCTTTCTGGTCCATACTCCAGTGACCCCGTACATAGGTACCCTCCTTCAAGTCTCCCTTGATCGTCCAGATCCTCTTTACGTGACTTGAGGGGGAAGATCTCTCTCTCTCTCTCTCTCTCTCTCTCTCTCTCTCTCTCTCTCTCTCTCTCTCTCTCCCAGTCTCCTAGCCACTTACTGTATGCGTCAATCACCCTCCCCTCGTACTCCTGTTCCCAAATCTTTTTCCTCTCCTTTCACCTTCGTTCTTTCGCTACGTTCTTGTTCCCGCTCCTTCGTCGTAGGGACAAACATGTGCGTGAGCAAACCCTCCTCTCGCGTCCGTCCTTGTTTGTTTTATACATCACTTAAGGGTCCCTGGACGGACAGATGATGATGCTCCATATGACGGCGAAGACGAGGTTGTAGATATGCATTTATCTGTAGGGGAATTCTATTCTCAAGTGTTATGTGTTTATGCAAGGTTAATAAAGTAATCACTTCATCACTACTTGAGTTTACCTGCCTGCATTCGACGATTATTTACTTTTTTTTTTTTTTTGAGGAGGTTTCGTTGCTTTCTCCGAGGATGGAAACAAAAGTTTTTTTTCCTCTCTCTCTATTGCCTTTTTATTTACTCTTTATTGACTGGTGAATATAATTTTCCATGCCCTTAGTTTCCACTAAAATAAACGCAGGAATAAATGCGTATATTTTCTTATCAACCTGGATCAATTTTGTAAACAGAGGAACACAGCCTTTGTTCTTCAATTACAGCAGTCTAGGCTACTATGAAAGTTCGGATCAGTTTTATATTCGTTCATCAACTACTGCAATTTTATGATTCGCAGTCCCGGTTACTGTGAAATTTCCCGTATCTCAAATATTTCCTGAAGTTACTGCCTAAAAGCACTGAAAGCTGCGCCATTTTCCTGAAATTCTTGGATGCCACACAAACATTCAGCAGCTGTCCGAAAACAAAGAGAAGGTTTGCTGACCAACCTTGGCCAAATTTGCGGATGTTTGTGTATTTTTGTTGACCCAACATCCACGCCTGCCATGTTCTTGTTGCATTTTACCAATTATACCTTTACTTCTGTTTAGAAAAAGAAGCTCTAACTCGCGTTTTCCTTCACTCCTCCAATTCTCGTTGTCGTTGTTCCTGTTTCTTCTCTTCCACTGTCATTTTTAAACAATATTTGTGGGATTTTACTCACAATATAAAACAGAAGCACCTTTTTCAAATTCTTTCATTCTAGTACTCAGTGAATCTGGCGTTCCAGAGTACTTTCATTCTTTCTAGACATAAAAAAGTTCCCTTCTCTCTCTCTCTCTCTCTCTCTCTCTGAGTAAAAGATAGGCAGAAAGGAAAACTTATTACTCTCATCTAGACCAAACTCGAAGAATAAAATAAAAAGTCAAACCCCCAAATAGGAAATGAAAAAAAAAAGCCGTTCTCTTTGTTATACCTCTCTCTCTCTCTCTCTCTCTCTCTCTCTCTCTCTCTCTCTCTCTCTCTCTCTCTCTCTCTCTCTCTCTCTTTCTATTAAACCTGACGTTGCTATGAATGTCTTTATTATGCCAGTCTCTTTTGCTTCGTGACGATAATAGATTTGCCTTTCTTTATAAATTCGTGTTTAGATATTCCTTCCTTCATTCTTTACTACGTCAAGTGACTGAGATGGGTCTAACCGCCCGAAAAAACTCTGTCCTTTAAAGGAAAGTTGTTGACGAACTTCTCTTCCCAAATGATGACAATCGCGCCTCTTGGAAGCGTGAAGATTAAATAATTCAGGTTACAAGGTTTCTCGTTTCTTGTTGGAAGTTATGTAACTGATCTCTCTCTCTCTCTCTCTCTCTCTCTCTCTCTCTCTCTCTCTCTCTCTCTCTCTCTCGTGAACCGGAAGACTTCGCTGTTTCCAGAGGTACCTGGTGACATGATCGCTGGTTCGGGGTCGCTGACGTATGATCATGTACCGCCAGTTAGATATTAAGTGATCAGTCAGTCAATGATCGTTGGCCTTCAGTATAAGACGGTACAATATGCAGATGGGACGACCCATGTCAGTTATTTACTGGACTCTAAAATAAAATGTAATCTTTACCGGATAAACAAATACACAGTTATATATGGGTACATATATTTAAAAACAAATCTGAACAGAAAGCTTTCGGGAATCTGTTCGATTCCCTTTTTCAAAAGGGGAATCGAAAAGATTCCCGAAAGCTCTCTGGATAGATTTATTTTTTGAATATATGTACCCATACAAAACTATGGATTTGTTTCTCCATTTCAAGACTCATGATATTATCAGTAATTTTTTTTTTTAAATAATCTTTATTAAACATAACAGAGATGTGGCGTGGCTCAAGGCTCAACTGCAACAACATCAAGACTTTGCTGAAAAATTCGATTTCGTAAGGAAATTTCCGTTATCTTTTTTTTTTTGGGGCGGGGGTGGGGGGGTGTTTCATCCACCTCTTAACAGCGTCGCGTGCTGCTCATATGGCGGCTGAGAGTCAGCTTCCGTATTCAGCTCGAATTCCCACTGACCCAGACCTGCGGTCTCTCGTTCCTCTTGCCTCTTATTCGTGGAACGGTCTTCCATACATATTATGGATGCTGATGCTCCTGAGTTTAAGGAGCTGTAAAGATATCTTGAGGAGCTACGCTCCGCTGCGCTAATTGTTTCTGTCTTATTTCCCAGCTACTACTTGTTTTCTCTCTCTCTCTCTCTCTCTCTCTCTCTCATACACACACACACACGTGACACAAGTGTATACAAATACATACATACACACATACACACACACACACACACACACACATATATATATATATATATATATATATATATATATATATATATATATATATATATATATATATATATATATATGTAAATCTGTTTACCTGTTTTTTTTTTTTTTTGTTTGTAATCAACTACATGGGTAACCTCTTAGCTTTTTAATGAACAATAATTCTCATTTGAAAGATAACTGCACTTTAATGCTATTAATCCTGCTGCTGCTGCTGCTGCTACTGTTACTACTACTATTACTAGTATTACTGCTACTACTACCACTACTACTACTACTACATGTGAGAAATAGTCAAGATATTATTTCTTGGATGCATGCATATAAATACAAATATACATATAAATATATATATATATATATATATATATATATATATATATATATATATATATATATATATATATATATATATATATATCTTCCTTGTGTGTAGGAAAGGGAGGGAAAGAATACAAGATTTCTGTGTTCAAAATGTGATAAGATTATTTACGTGGTGTGAGAGAGAGAGAGAGAGAGAGAGAGAGAGAGAGAGAGAGAGAGAGAGAGAGAGAGAGAGAGAGAGCAGCAGCAGCACGGAAGATCCTGATATACGATACTCTTAAATATGCTAATGATAAGGAAGTGGATCTGGCAAAGGGACGGAGAACATCAAGTCCTCACTCCCCTAACCCCTCCTCCTCCTCCTCCTCCTCCTCCTCCTCCTCCGCCCTGTCCCCAAGCCTAACATCATTTCCTCGAGGTCCCGAAATGAATTTCCTCGAACGGCTAAATCTTCCCCTAGTTATTTCTCTCTAGGAAGATGGAGCCATTTCTTTTCATGTCACGAGAACAGGAGTTTAGTAGAATTTTTCAATGGATTCGTCTTCATCTATTATGTATGGTTGCATACACACACAAACAATACATATATATATATATATACATGTGTGTGTATGTATGTATGTATGTGTGTGTGTATATATATACACCTATATATAATATGCATACATATATATATACATATACTGTATATATATATATATATATATATATATATATATATATATATATATATATATATATATATATATATATATATATATATATATATATATATATATAATACTATATAGGCAATCGCCTCTGTGGCACTGACCTCCTTGATACTGACTTTTTCATATATTCTCACTTCTTCATTTAAATAATTAACCCCCGTTCCCTTAGGAAACAAACCATTGTAAATATAAAAGTAATAACCGCTAAACCCACACTGCCGTCCTCTTGGAGCTACAAATGGAATGGAGGATGATATCATGCCTTAATGCTTGCTTGACAAAGCATGAGACACAGGAGAAACGGATCGTAATATGTGAAATAAATGGAAACCACACCCCGACTGTGTGTGTGTGTGTCCTTATCCAGAATTTTGAGGAAAGACTGAAAGTAGAAGTGAGAAAATATGAAAAAAGTCAGTATCAAAGACGGCAATGCCACAAAGGCGTTCGCCTACAACAAAAATTGTGCAAGAAAAAACTCTCCACAAAAAAACATATATATGTATGCATATATATATATATATATATATATATATATATATATATATATATATATATATATATATATATATATATGTAAATATACACAAACACACATATATATAAATTTCTGACTAGCCATGGTACCGAACCCCGGTCTTTAGAGTGAGTCAGAATTTATTTTTGTGAAACATGTTCCCATGTGTTCATTTATATATATATATATATATATATATATATATATATATATATATATATATATATATATACATATACACATATATATATTATATAATATATATATATATGTATGCATGTATGTATATACTGTATACTTAACAGTAAATTTTAGCGCATGTAACTAGATAAACACTCGTACATGCTTTAACACGAAATTAAGTTATCTAAGTATACAAAACACCAAGAAAATAATGAAATGAAATTCAATACTAAGGGGAGCTTCCGACTACATACTCTAATTACCTCTTAATTACCTCCCTCTAATTCATAAGCCTCAATTCAACTTTGGTCTGCTTGAATATATATAATTACAGTTTGCCCTCAGATTGTAAGCAAAACATACACTTGAAACAGAATATTGAAGTTGACTCTGTATATATATATATATATATATATATATATATATATATATATATATATATATATATATATATATATATATATAAAATATATATATATATAATATACATATATATATATATATATATATAAAAATATATATATATAATATATATATATATATATATATATTATATATTACTTATTTATACAATATACATGCATATACATATACATACATATATATATATATATATATATATATATATATATATATATATATATATATATATATATATATATATAGGTGTGTTTGTGTGTGTACACTGTTGTATTTAGGAGCAGATTTTCTTGCAAACACACACTATTAAAGATGACCGCAAAAATGTGCCGATGTAAGCTTTTTGCTTAATTTTTCTTTCCCCTCACAGATCTTTTTTATTCAGTCCGTAGGTTACAAATAGCGCTGCCAAAGTCCGTTTCTGGTCACTGTGTCACTGTATTCTAAGATCAAGTAATATCGCTTCAACTCCAAGAATCATCTTCAAATAAGAAACTTTATAACAGCAACTGCTCGAAGCCAACAAAATATCAGGGGAAGAAGTTACTCGTGGTTATGAAAAGGTTGGTGCTTTTAGTGTATACCTGGAGTCGTATATTTGCTTACCTCCTTTTTCACCAAGACGTCCAAGAAAGGTAGTGAATTCTCGCTGCAGAGTTCACAGGTAAATTTAAGGCACGACCTACGCTCAAAATTATTTCTACGCTCCTCTAGTTGTAGTTCACTTTTCACAACCAAAAAATGTCATCGATGTATCTGCAATGTTCATACGTAAATTTAAGGCACGACCTATGCTCAAAATTATTTCTGAGCTTTTCTAGTCGTAGTTCATTTTTCACAACCACAAAAATGTCATCGAAAAAGGAGGCAAGTATATTTGCAACTTCGGTATACACTAAAAGCACCAACCTGGGCATATGCATGAATGGCAATAATGAGTGCCCTGACAGGTACAAAAAGAGAGTAATAAGTGCATATGTAAGGAGAGCTATTACCCATTGCTCTTCTTGGGATAGTGTACACAACGAGCTTCAGAGGGCTTCACAATTCTTAGTGAACTTCATAAATGCATAAATAAACAATTGGAGAGATATACGGAATGCCAACGACAATAGACGTTCCCCTATAAAACTATACTACCGGAATTACATGTCCACAGGATATAAACCCGACGAGCGTGTTTTAAAGGAAATAATAAAAAGAATTGTTCCAGTTGATGTCAACGACACTGTCAAATTTATTATATTCTGCAAGAGCAGGAAGATTGGTAGCCTCAACATGAACAAGTAAACAATGCGCCGAAGTTTCTTCGGCGCAATCGAGTTTTCTGTACAGCAGCTGCAGCTTATAATCAAGGCCACCGAAAATAGCTCTATCTTTCAGTGGTCTCGGTATAATGCTGTATGACCCGCGGCCCGGTGGCGGCCTATCCTATATCGCTGACAGAAGAACGATTATGACTAACTTTAACATTAAATAAAATAAAAACAACTGAGGCTAGAGGGCTGCAATTTGGTATGTTTGATGACTGGAGGGTGGATGATCGATATACCAATTTGAAGCCCTCTAGCCTCATTAGTTTTTAAGATCTGAATGCGGACAGAAAAAAGTGCGGACGGACAGACAAAGCCGGCACAGTAGTTTTCTTTTACAGAAAACTAAAAATGACCTTTCTGATGTGAACGGCGACATGAACCCCATGGGCATGGTTTACCAATATACATGCCCAATCGGAGACTGTAAGCTCCGCAATATTTCATATATTAGGATGACCACTACTACGCTCTCTCGCCGCTTAACATATCACCTCTAGACAGAAACGCCGAAAACGTACACGCTTCAAGCGCATGGCACTAGATTAACAAGGAGATGCTAACGAACAACATCATTACAATAGATAGTTCTCATGAAAAAAGGCAAGTAAAAACCGCCAGTGATTGTGCAGATTGACTCCACATCTATTCCTCTGCCTTCGTTCAATCGACCGATACTAGCATCGTGATTTTTGTAATAATTTGTATTTATTCTTTTTGGTTTTAATAATACTCTCGGCGTTGCCTTTTATTGGTGTTTGGTGACACCAGTCATTTATTTTAACTAACGATCTGTATTTAGTGCCAATTTCTTGTATAAACTTAACTGAATTGTTTTCCTTAATTTTAGAGAAATTATGACAAGCAAACTGTCACTGGTTATTCAAGGCAGTTTTAAATAGTTCCATTATTGACTGAGTCTCTACTTTCCAATGTATATTTAAGCACTACTGGCTACTGTCACTGAATGCAATTGTTTGCCTTTCTTTTTATAATCACGAGTAACTTCTTACCGTGGCATTTTGACTTCGAGCAGTTGCTGTTATATTTTTGTATTGGAAGATGACACACGGAGAGAGAGAGAGAGAGAGAGTGAGGGAGAAGGGTTCAATGTGGCTTAATTGTAATACCATTTAAACTTCGAGATTCATTAATAAACAACTTACAACAAATGTATTTTACTTTTAGCATTCCACTACGAAGGCCAACAAGAAATTCTGAATTCATAAGATTTTATGTCACTTGAATTTCGGCAATGTTGATGAAAAGATGACATAGCATTGCAATACTCTTCCGGATCGAACGACAACGAAACAGTCGAGAGGGAAAGTAGAAAAAAAAGAAGATTTTTGCTTTTTAACTTCAAGCCGAAAATTTCCTGAGGAAATATAAGCCCATCCCACTCACTACTTCCCTCACCCCTGCTGAAGTTCTTTCCACTTCACCCCCTACCAACATACGAGATGGGGGCGTCGTCTCCCCCTACCTACCTCTCAGGAGAGAGGGTGAGATATAAGGTAATTATATTGAAAGCGGAGGCGATTCGGAATTTTACGAGTCCTGATGGGGTCCAATTAATTTCTCCCTCTGAGTCGTGGTAAACAAATACGAGGGAACCAAAATAAGTTCTTCTGTTCGTTCGTTTGTTTGTTTGCTTCGCCTTTTGGTCTGCCATCTGGGATGCCGAGGATCTCTCTCTCTCTCTCTCTCTCTCTCTCTCTCTCTCTCTCTCTCTCTCTCTCTGTGTTTGAGGTGTTGTGTTTGTCGCGTTGGGGGAAACGGGAGGAAAAGGAGGAGGAGGAAGAAGAGGAGGAGGAGGAGGAGGAGGAGGAGGAGGAGGAGGAGGAGGAGGAGGAAGAAGTGGAGGAGGAGGAGGGGGAGGAGGAGGAGGGAGTGGAGGAGGAGGAGGGGGAGGAGGAAGAGGGAGTGGAGGAGGAGGAGGAGGAGGAGAAGGACAAAGTGGAGGAGGAGGAGGAGGCGTTTCGCTTAGAGATTTGAGGGTAGTTGAATTTTCTCTTTTTTCCAGAACTGTTTCTTGAAACGGCCCAAAAAAGCCTAAATTCGTACTTGTGTAGTTTATTCCAATTGACTTCATTTAAAAAATTTTTTTTTTACCGAATTAAAAAAAAAAAAGAATTCGTTTTTTGTCCTTTATTGGATAGTTTACAACTCTTTCTTGGGACCTGAATAATTTAATTTATCTATATCATATTAGGTTTTAACGAATAAGGATATTACCTGAAAGGAGACTGTCACATTGATGCTGAATTCAATCACCCATAGCGAAAATACTTGAAAATGAAATCTGAGAAAATTATTAAAATAAATAACTGAAACGTCTTCGATCAGATAAATCTACGAGATATCCCGGATTGCCAACAAGGCGAGAAATTTCTGTCTTGTTATTGCGTGAAATTCCCTCTGGTAAAAATTTCAAGTACAGTTTTCCATTCGTGTATTTCTTTCGCATTTTTTGCTTTTCTTTCGTTTGTTTTTTCTATATCTGTCTGACCGTTATTTCTCGCTTGCTTCTTTCACGATTCCTCATTATCCATTCCTTTCCCCTCATCTTTACACAGGTCCTTTTCGTCTGTCTACATTTCTACCTTCTTGTTATGTCCCACCTTATCAAGCTTCTCCCTTGCACCCTTATCGTATATTCATCACCATTTCTTTTATATCTCTTTTATACCCTCTTCATCGACCATTTCATCGTTATCAAAATCTTTTGCCTTCTCCCTTCTGCAATCTCTCCCGAATTATCTCCCTTCCCCACTTCCCTTCTGCTCCCTCCGCCCTCCCGAAAATCTTGTTTGCCGGATGTGTTGACATTCGGCCCGAGGACTCGGCAGCGCCGTCGTCATCATCATCATCATCATCAGCGTCATATTCGGCTAATTCGTTCATATCCGCCTAATTCGCTCAGCCGCTATAGGCTCTTTTCGGATGACGCCGCCGGAAACGCAATCACGCAAAGGTAAGCTGTTACCTGAGGAGTGAGAGATCGAAAATCTTGCGCGTGCGCAGGTGATTTTGAGTTGCGCGTCGTTGAGTTCATTTTTTTTTTTTTATTCGTTAAGGTAAAGGTGGGTGAATATGTCAGGTCGAAATGGATTTGTAAATTATACGTGCATGCACTTATGATATGCATTTAAACAAAGACACACTGACAGTTGTATACACAA
>NC_089751.1:46988116-47035616 GCF_040412425.1 Macrobrachium rosenbergii | reverse complement strand
AAGACCACAGACAGATTCCCTACTTTCCCTGCCATAGAGCGAAAGGAGAAAATCAATGATCTTGAAAAATGCCTCTCCTAAGCGATCGCTTTCCATAGCGAACTAAATGAAAAACGTATTTTGTGGGTCCTATTCTTCCCCTAAACACGGGGGGGGGGGACGCTTCCCCTACTGGGGCTCACTTCCTACCCTTTCTTGGGCCCTCCATCATCATCAACCTACCATCATCGCTATCGTCATCAGCCTATCGTCTCTCTTTATCAACGCCAATGGAAGCTATAGAGACTCCATTGATGGGGCGGTGGTCCTCCAGGATTGCTTTCTCTCTCTCTCTCTCTCTCTCTCTCTCTCTCTCTCTCAATATAGGACAACATGGTTTTGTACCCGGAAAAAGTACACAAACCCAACTGTTAGTCCATCATGAAAGCATATATAAAAATATGATAAATGAAAAAGATACAGATGTGGTTTACCTAGACTTTGCAAAAGCTTTTGACAAGGTAGATCATAATATATTAGCGAAAAAAATTAGAAAACATAACATTGTTGACAAAGTAGGAAGATGGATAAAAGAATTTTTGCAAAATAGAAAACAGATAGTGATTGCAAACGATGAGAAATCGGATGAAGCTATGGTAATATCCGGTGTACCACAGGGTACGGTGTTAGCTGCATTGCTGTTTGTGATTATGATTGCAGACATAGACAGTAATGTTAAGGACTCAGTAGTAAGAAGTTTCGCAGATGACACAAGAATAAGTAGAGAAATTGCTTGTGATGAAGATAGGAACTCGCTACAAAGAGACCTAAACAAAATATATAAATGGGCAGAGATAAATAGGATGGTATTTAACTCTGATAAATTTGAATCAATGAACTATGGTGATAAAGTAGGAATGCTATATGCATATAAAGGACCTAATAATGAGACAATCACAAACAAGGAAGCAGTTAAAGACCTTGGTGTGATGTTGAATAGAATATGTTATGCAATGATCAAATAGCAATTCTATTGGCAAAATGCAAAGCAAAAATGGGAATGTTGTTCCGGCACTTCAAAACTAGAAAAGCTGAACACATGATTATGCTTTATAAAACGTACGTACGTAGTCCACTTGAATATTGCAATATAATATGGTACCCACACTACCAAAAGGATATTGCACAAATAGAGAGTGTACAAAGGTCATTTACAGCTAGAATAGAAAGTTAAGGACCTTGACTACTGGGAAAGACTACAATTCTTAAATTTATATAGTCTTGAAAGGAGAAGAGAACGCTACATGGTAATTCAAGCATGGAAACAGATAGAAGGAATTACCGAAAACATCATGGAACTAAAATTATCAAAAAGAGCAAGCAGAGGTAGATTAATAGTGCCAAAAACTATACCAGGAAAATTAAGGAAAGCACACAGGACATTAATCCACCACGCACCAGCATCGATAATGCAGCGTCTATTCAATGCGCTACCAGCTCATCTGAGGAACATAACAGGAGTGAGCGTAGATGTGTTTTAAGAATAAGCTCGACAAATATCTAAGATGCATCCCAGACCATCCAAGACTGGAAGATGCAAAATATACCGGAAGATGCGTTAGCAACTCTCTGGTAGACATCAAAGGTGCCTCACACTGAGGGACCTGGGGCAACCCGAACGAATTGTAAGGTCTGTAAGGTCTGTAAGGTCTATCACGACCTCCTTTCCTTCGCCGTCAGGTCGGCCTGCTTTCCTTGACACGACGAGAAGAAGAAGGAGAAGAAGAAGAAGAGGATGAAGAAGAGGAAGAAGTATGAAAGAGGGATTTCAAGAAACAGTAGAAAGATGAAAGGAGAAGATGGAACTTAAAGAGTATTAGTAGCCAAAGCAAAAGAAGAAGGAGAAGAAGAAAAAGAGGAGGAAGTATGAGAGAGGGATTTCAAGGAATAGCAGGAAGATGAAAAGAGAAGATGGAGCCTAAAGAGTATTAGTAGCCGAAGAAGAAGAAGAACAACAACAACAACAAGAACAAGAACAAGAAGAACAAGAAGAGGAGGAGGAGGAGGCGGAGGAGGAAGTATGAAAGAGGGATTTCAAGAAATAGCAGGAAGATGAAAGGAGAAGATGGAGCGTAAAGAGTATTAGTAGCCAAAGCAAAAGAAGAAGAAGAAGAAGAGGAGGAGGAGGAGGAGGAGGAAGTATGAAAGAGAGACTTGAAGGAATAGCAAGACGATGAGACGGAGAAGATGGAGCGTAAAGAGTATTAGTAGCCAAAGTAAAGGACGAAGAAGAAGAAGAAGAAGAAGAAGAAGAAGAAGAAGAAGAAGAAGAAGAAGAAGAAGAAAAATAAAATGAAGAACGGGGAAATATGTAAGAGGGATTTCATGAAGTATTAGTAATAGTATTAGTAGCCAAAGCAAAAGAAGAAGAAGAAGAAGAAGAAGAAGAAGAAGAAGAAGCGGAGAAACGAATCGAACTTCATCAAAGGCCGCATCATCTCAGCCCTGTGAGGCGGATCGGATCCCATCATCAAGAGATTAGAACACCAACGGTGTCCCCCCACAAACCCGATTACATGTCACTCCAGGTCCTTTTATGGTATTATTTGATCTTTAATCGCCCCCTTTTTTTTTTCTTCTTTTATTTTTGTCTTTGGCGGGACTTTAATATTGTTTTCAGCCAAGTCACTGCTATGTATTGTAGTGACAAGCGTACCCAAGAAAGCGCGAAGAATTCGAGAAGTTAAGAGGGCATTGTGGCTATTACAATTACTACTTATATGCTGGTAAAAAGTGACCAGCATATTCTAAAAACACACACACACACACACACATATATATATAATTTATATATATATATATATATATATATATATATACATATATACACACATATATATATAATATATATATACATATATATCAATTTACTGATAAACATTCCATCATTTTTCTTTATTGAACAATCCCCAAAGATTTATGACACTGGATAATTGCTGATTTACACAGTGGGATAAACCTACTTTAGTTATTGATTAACTTAATTTATGAAGTTTTTTTAAACTACATTATCCTTCGAAAGCGGAGAAGGGAAACTGACTAAACAGATTTAGAGGTTTTTATCAGAGCAAAGAGGCGGTTAGGTGAATGAATATAGAATTTATAGAATTTTAGGACAAAGGCCAAGCACTGGGACCTAGGAGGTCATTCAGCGCTGAAACGGAAATTGAAAGTAAAAGGCTTGAAAGGTGTAACAGGAGGCAAACCTCGCAGTTGCACTATGAATCAGCTGTTAGGACAGGGTTGAAAGTAAAATGGAAGAAAGAGAATATGAAAGGAGGTGCAGTAAAAGGAACGAAAGGGGTTGCAGCTAGGGGCCGAGGGCACGCTGCAAAGACCCTTAAGTAATGCCTACAGTGCACCGCACGAGGTCCACTGACGGTACTACACCACCTACGGGGGTTTAGGTGAAAGAATGGGTTAAGCATTACTGAAGGCCATTACTTCTGTTAAGCTTAAGCATAGACCGGATAGGATTTCAGTCAAAGTACGAATGCAAATAAAAAAAAATTCCGCCATGTTGGGACGGCCTTTACAGTCAAAACGCACACTGGCTACGAAATCGGACAAGCAAGATATCTATCCATTACATAATGATAATTGTGATAATGTCATCGGTTGTTATGAATGCTCCCTTATCTTCGTAATGCCGCTTCGCAAGCAGCTGAAGGAGGTCTAAGGATGGCATATACATGCACACACAGGATATATACATACACACACACACACACACACACACATATATATATATATATATATATATATATATATATATATATATATATATATATATATATATATATATATATATATATACATATATATATATACATATAACCTGATCACGTGCACAATTGTTCTTTGCATTAATACAGTCAATAATAGGACTCTCTGAAACAGGATGGTATCTAATGGAGATTTTTATAAAAAAAAAATTACCAGTTTTCAAGGACTTTCTGTCTTCATCGCCTGGTAGCCGTAAAATCCCCGTTAGATGCCATCCTGTTTAAATGAGGTCCTATTTTATATATATATATATATATATATATATATATATATATATATATGGTATCTAATGGAGTTTTTATATATATATATATACGGATATGATAATACTGTTTGTCCAAGAAAGCTTGTAACTTTTGAATATAGATATATATATCCAGTTTGAATAGGTCCTTTTTTAGTATATATAATGCACAGAACAATTGTGTATGTGATAAAGTTAATATATATATATATATATATATATATATATATATATATATATATATAATATATATATATATATATATATATATATATATATATATATATATATATATATTAGTTTGTTCATCAGCACTACTAGTCTGCTCATGCACATGCAAGCAAATATACAAGTACCTACAACAAACAAAATTTAGAAATATCGCCACGCGTATATAATTAAGGGGAGTACTCGCAAACCACACGCACTTATTCATAACTATGTATACATGACATTTACCAACAAACATTTAACCAGACGCATGTATTAACAATATGGTCATAAATGAAAACAAGAGACTCAAGACACATAGTGCTTACCGGAGCCACATTGCTGAACTTTCAAATATACGATTAAGGCATTTTTGTTTCTCTCCAAAGCAAAACTTAGGACACCTTCCGTGGACCTATCTTAGGTCTTGGGTTTCAACAGACTTTGATCTATCCTCCACAAAAATGATAGCGCCTTAATTTGAGAGACTGTAGCCCAATTAGTCCTGAGAAGCAGCTTTTAAAAGATATTTTTAAAAATATTTCTAAACTGAAATCTGAGCATATACTGAGGACCCATTCCATCCCGAAGGCAAGGTTTGAACAAACTTGAATCTGCACTACGTAAGGCAGCTTCCACTTAGAAGTTCGTTGGCTGTGGCCCAGAGGTTCTAAGGGAAACTGTCAAATAATGCAACCCTTTTTCCATTACCTTTTCAAATGTTCGTCCTTGAAAGGGGGCGTGTTCCCCATTTGAAAAAAAAAAAAAACTTGAATCTTATTCACTCATGAATGCTTTGCGTCAAGTCTGGTTACAATTGATCCGGTGGTTCTGAAGAAAAAAAATTATTTTAAATATAAAAAATGTACGCAACATATACCGTATATACTGGCGGATTAAGGACTTATTTCGATCAGAGACTCAACAGCTGTCAGCTCAGGCGAGATAAAATGTACGAAATACTGAGTTTACATTGGAAATTATAATATAGGGAACAACTGTAAGACTACTGAATAGCATCCCCATGTGTAAAACTAATATATAACCAAAACTATAATAAACTCAATTAGGTTACAATAAATATTATTCTACAAGTAAAGATAAATATGAAACTCCAATTAACCTACAAGTTAACTCTGAGTTGCCTTCCCACAAAAGCAGAGTTTTGACTTACAAAAGTAATAAAATAGACCTTTTTTATATTTCAAACACACACATACACACACACACGCACATCTTTCTGATGGCTATAAAAAAATTTAAGTAAAGTATATTTTCGATGTGACCTGAAATCTATAATCAGGATTAAGGCTAATGTACCTTTTAATGGTAGTACTGTATATTCTATATAAGCTTTTATTCTTACATAAATTAAACTGTTTGTCTTTATTAACATTTTCACGTCAAAAGAAAGACCACCTGACGCTTCCCACCACCCCCCATAACAATAATGGAACTGCACTTTAGAGCTTAAAATCTTTTTAAGTATCGACTGTAGTAGTTTCCTGATATTTTGACAGAAAGCATGGAATGTCCCTGATGTCCCCTATTCCCGAAAGCAAAATGATCAACTAAACAAAATTTTTTTTTTAAATCTTAAGAGAGTTTTTTTACGCGTGACATCACAAATAGAAGGTCAATCCCTCATTCACCTTCGGACAAAAGACCGTACCCCGTGAGGCAGCGAGAATCCCTGCTGCCCAAAAGTGACCGGTCATATCGAAGGTGATGCTGATGGTGGGTAGGTGGGTAGGTGAGTATGAGGCTGGGTGGGTGGGGTGCAGGCTGGGTGGGTGGGGTGCAGAATGGAGTAGGGGTAGGGGGGATGAAGAGTAACAGCGTGTAAAAACCTCCTTGGTAAAAACCGAAGCCAAAAAGACTCCCCCTTCCAAAGAGCTGATTGGCCCTTAACATATCCACCCCGAACCGGTCTGATTTTCGATCCGTCACACACAACCCTATAGGTCTTCAGGGATCTTGTTAAGTGTGGTCGAATCTCCAAGAGGGCTAATGATAACCTTTGATTTCCAGGTAGACGGAGGAGAAGAGGAGGAAGAAGGAAAAACAAGAGGGAGAAGAAGACGCAACACGAACTGGACAGAAAAGAGCAAGGAAAGGCAGATGACGACTTGACGTGGAATAGGGAGGTAAGAAGAAGAGAAGAGACCACACGTGCTAAATCATGAATAGGAGAATGATGCACCAGGGGAGGAAGGCAAAAGGAAGTAAATAAGAAGAGAGAGAGAGACAGAGAGAGAGAGAGAGAAGAGAAAGTAATGCAGGACGAGAAGGAACAATCTTTTCTACCCAGCTGGACACCGATAACGCGCCCTGCTTTTTTCTTTTATTTTTTATCCGCAAAGAATGAACCCCTCGAGCAATCTGCTCGCTCCTTTTCTTTCTGGACTTTCATTACTTTCCAATATGACGAGATTCACTTTTGAAACCTCAAAGGAAAAACGGAGAGAAAATTAATATATTACGGCTGGATATTAAAACTTCCACAAGGGATTAACTTTTTTTTTTTTTTAAGTTTGATTTGATGGATTCATTTGTCCGTTTTTCTTAAATATTTTATCGACACGGGAGGATATTCGGCTTTTATGGAAACGTACCAGACACACACGGACACATACACACACACACACACACACACACACACACATATATATATATATATATATATATATATATATATATATATATATATATATATATATATATATATATATATATATTATACATTCTTGGAAAATTTTGTAACTGAATTAATGGATGAGTTATTACACTTCTCTTGGCCTTATTTATCTTACTTTTCATATTTTTATTTGTTCCTTGTAAGTGTTTTGATAATCTCTATTTGCAATATCTATAATCCACTCTAATCCGGTACTGTAAACTCTCCACATAGAGAGAGAGAGAGAGAGAGAGAGAGAAATGAGGGGAGTGGGATAATTGATGATTGCTGACCAAATGTTCTGTCCTTAACCCCACCCAAAGTAGCAATTAATCCTTGAATCCTACTCAGCTCTGGTGGAAGAAGAAAACGAATGTCTAGGGATTCGTTTGTTACGCGGTTGGTTGCCAAAACACTCTCTCTCTCTCTCTCTCTCTCTCTCTCTCTCTCTCTCTTAAAATTTAGTTATCTAGGTCAGGCTATTAAGGTCAATTTGTCTGCTTGCTGACGCTGATTAGAGAGAGCAATTTATGTTAATGGGTGCGATGGAATATAAAAAGTCCAGCTGCGATCCTCGTTTTAAAGCTATATATTTTATTTAAGAAGTGTGCTTTCTCTGTTTTCTTCTTTCAATATACACATTTCTTCCTCTGTTTAATCTTTTCATTACTGGTTCCACCGTATTTTTTAAGCTATTTTCGTCGTTCACACTTCAAAATGATTACTTCACTAGTATTATCTTTCAGAAATGGTTTACTTGTATACACATCTACATTGCCATTTAACTTCAACTTTCATAACAATAACTCGTTTAGATTTGGCTTTAAGATTTTCTTTCTAAAGATATTACTTCCTTAGTAACACTTTCTTTTTCACTGTTGTCGGAAAATTGATGTCTCTGTCATCTCTTCCAAGGCATTTAACTCAAATTTGCGCCGAAAAATATACTTGCATATTTTTAACCTTCGAGTGCATGTTTACATTTGAATTTTCACAACAATGCATTTCATTTATCTCTGAAAACGATTAATTCCAATTCTTCAAGTTCACAGTATTAAATATGACCTCAAGAGATCACTCTCCATTCTTTGCATGGGTTAAACTGTGACAGAAAGTTCAAAAACTCTTAAAAAAGAATTCTGTAAGGAAAAAAACAGTACTTCGAAAACGGGTAGTATTTTCAAGAGGTATTCTGATTTTCAGCTTCGATATAAAATTAACAGTTATTTTTGTACTTTATACTCATGATACTAAAAAAAAACCTTGACGTCATTATATGTTTTTAGTGTTCTGTAAAAGAAAACTATTTGTCTGTCCGTCCGTACTTTTCCTGTCCGCCCCCAGATGTTACGAGCTACTGAGGCTAGAGGGCTGCCAATTCTTATGTTCTTCATCCACCCTCCAACAACCAAACATATCAAATTGCAGCCCTCTAGCCACAGTATTTTTATTTTATTTAATGTTAAAGTTAGCCAAGATCGTGCGTCTGGCACCGCTATAGGTGTCAACAACACAGGCCACCACAGGGCCGTGGCTGAAAGTTTCATGGGCCACGTCTGAGAGTTTTATGGGCCGTAGCTCTGAGTTTCATACAGCATTATACGCTGTACAGAAAACTAGATTGCGCCGAAGAAAAAACTTACAGATGGCTTACACTGTTTCGCGACAGCGGAGCAAAAAATGGCTGAAAGAAGGAAAAATAGGAAGATCAAAGTTGACTCTCTCTCTCTCTCTCTCTCTCTCTCTCTCTCTCTCTTCTCTCTCTCTGTCTCTCTGTCTCTGTCTCTCTCTCTCTCTCTCTCTCTCTCTCTCTCTCTCTGATTTCAGCGATCGCTGAAAACCTTTGAAGAAATAACTGGAAATACGAAAGAAACGTAAGCAGAACGAAAATGCGTGATTTTTCCCGGTTCGGAAAAAGAATGCAACTCTTCCATTTTGAACGTCGCTCGAATGCAAAGCTGTATTTTTAACAATGACCCGCTGGCGGTAAATTGTTCTCCGCTTTTGTAAAGACTTTTTTTTTTCCTTCCCCCCAAAAAAAGGATGGAAAAACAACGAGGGAAAAAATAAAACAAAAAACTGATCACGGGAATGGACATTGAACTGAGTACATAATGGGCTTTTAAAACCCGCTGCATTTTTCGACAGATAGAACAGAAGTCAAAAAGACAGTAACAGAGAATATAGATCAGGCAAATGTAAGGTGTCAAAAATACAAATACTCTTACGAAATGGTCTTTGATTTTCTTCTTCTTTTTTTTCTTGTTTTATAACTGTAGCAGTCGCCTAATGGACAGAGCGAGGTTGCTCGAAAAGTGACCTACAGTATGTACTTTGGAAATGGCTAATCAGAAACCGAAATTCAATTATCCAAAACTGTAGACGGGAAGTGAAAATGGCTGAAATCATAATGACAATAAAACGGCAGCAGAAAACCTGATATTCAAATCGCCAGGTGACTGAATGATCAGCCAATCCTTTTAGTCATAAAATTCCATAAAGGATCAATGACATAAGTAAAGTCGGGAAAGTAAATTAAAGAGGAGAATTGTTATTATTTTTTACTGAGTTATTCCTTTTTATGAGCGGAGGAAACGGGGCAATTATTTGCAGTGATGCATTCAAAGTCTAAGGATGAAAACTGCGAGAAAGAAAAAGAACACGAGATAGATTCACTAGCAACACAAAGAAACAGTCATTCAGAAAATTCTGGAGTTTCTAGTTAGAACGAAAGATACCAACGCCTAACAATATATGTATATGTATATGTAAATATATGTATTTATGTATATATATATATTGCACAGTATATATATATATACATATATATTATATATATTATATATATGTTGCACAAGGATTGGCTCTCAAGATATGCAGAGATAATGAACACTGCCACATTCACATTCACAGAAATCTTCCACAACACTAGCTACTTCAAGCTACCACACAGAAAGCTCAACACTTGGTGTCAAACCTCCTAAAAAGACTGAACCATTCGGCTCTTTATTGCAAGCACCTTCTCGCTTCCTGGACATTTAGTCCTCTCATTTCTATTACTTATTTCACACCATATATCCATATTTTTCTTGTTCGTTCTCTCCTTACTACCAGCACTTTCGAACTGTATACAGTTTTCATGAAATGATCATCTTCCATTCTTTCCACATGACTGAACCATCTCTAGACTCTTTGACCTGTGGCAAACCTTTTACCATTATATTTTTCACCTTTTCAATTCTTCTCCCCCAACAAATTCATTTCCTCAGCGTTCACTTTCTTTCTTTAAGACACATTTAATACCCACTCCCACAGACTAGAGATGTGCGACAGACCCTTCATATATTCTAACCTTGGCTTTCACAGACTCTCCAAGGTTCCTGCCAATCTCTTGCGTACATCCTGCTATATTTCTTGCTTCACCTACTCTGTGACTCTCATTCTACCATAATATTTACACCTTCATACTTAAAGGACACTGGAGCTTCCATTCTCTAACAGCCACCTTCCGAGTTCCCTTTTACCATCATTGGTATCCCACCAATTTTCTCTTGCAAACGTTTTCCAAATTTTCCACTAACCTATTGTTTTTTAACTACCCTCAACCAGTACCGGTTCACTGCGATCACTAGACATTTCAGACTTCATTCACAAGCACCCTTCTTATCCCACAATTTTGCACCTACATCTGTTGTACTTCCTCTTACTTCTTGCATCAACCACCGTCCCCCCTCAATATTAAACAGCATACCACACCTTTATCTCAGCCTTAATTTTTACATCAAGCAACTCATTCACCCACCTAATAACTCTAAGACATGCTTTACCTCAAACATAAACTTTTTATCACTCTCGGCAATGTACTTTCAATACCATACACCCTCCAAATCCTCTACTTTGTCTCTCAATCCCTTCTATCACAAAGTCTCTCCAAGTCCATGTGTGTCATACAGTTTTTTTATCGCTGCTGCTAATCTTCTCACATACAGTAACTTACGAACTTAATTTAATCTGCACACCCTCTCTGCTGTATAAACCCAAACTGTTCTCCCCCCCAAACCCCCTCACAAAATCTACCGTCATTTACCTGACTTTATTAAAACTGTAGTATGCACCTGGCCTGGCATAATGAGCAAAGTTCTGTTCCCATACTTCTTACAGTCTCCTTTCACCTTTGCATCTACGCAAAGGAAGTTGTTCCTCTCACCCACTCCTTTGCAACCTTCCTTCATCCAGAAGCACACCGTCCACAGCTTGGTCAGCCTCTCAATCACATTCTCATCACCATATCGCAGTATCTCACTTGTAATCCGATCATTTATTGTCATCTTTCCATTTTCAGCCTTATATTTGCCCTCTTGCATTCTCTCTACAAAATGTCACAGGCATTCTCAAACTCCTCGCATCATTCAACTCTGCTGCGTTGGACAGCATATCGACATTTGCATCTTATGAGATCCATTTGCTCAAGAACCTTTTTCTCGGCATTTACTTTCCTGTAAAACAGTTTACTCTCCCTGAAGTCCTTGCTCACCTTTTCCACCCATTTCCTTTATCAAAGTCTCTTACTTTTCTCAATTTCTTGACCACCTTATTCATCCTCCTGAACTCCAGCACAAAACCTACCTATATATATATATATATATATATATATATATATATATATATATATATATATATATATATATATATATATATATATATATATGTGTGTGTGTGTGTGTGTGTGTGTCTGTGTGTATCTTATTTTAATATTTCAAAATCTCATATAACTTATGAATGAGTTAAGAGAGAGTTAGGAATGAGGCCTAAAAAATAAGTACCTACATTCCTTAATAACAATAATAATCGTTATTATGTTATAATAATAATAATAATAATAATAATAATAATAATAATAATAATTATTATTATTATTATTATTATTATTATTAGTCAATGTCCCATCCATAATAATAATAATACAAACGAAAGGAACTATCAACATCAATGGACCAAACATGCTGTTCCCTCTACCTCTGCCATCATTACTAAAACTACCTCACTTTGCAACGGAAACCTGACTTGCACCGATCATTTGCGTTATCAGGGGATGTGACGAATGTCTTCTTAAGTCAGATTTATAGTTCTGTCCGGTGTCAGCAACACCCTGCATTCCTTCTTGCCCGAAGCTCTCCGTCCCTAGCAAGCCTTCTTTCAAAAACGAAAAGGGCGACTAAATAGACATCAAGACAGACAGACAGACGCACAAAGGCAAGCCGATACACTCTTAACATAAGACGACGAAAAAGGAAAATACTCCCATAAGGCCTCTCCTCTCCCCGCTGCTGCCTACGACGCCGAGGGGTTATACATGTATTAGGACGAAGCCACCTTGAAAAGACTGATAGGGACGAAGGCTTTTGAAGCCCTGAAAGGGAGAACTTCTTCTTTTACTTCTTTTTATTTTTTTTTTTCCTCGTCTACCTCTCTCTCTCTCTCTCTCTCTATCGCGCTGGGGCGATATAAAAGGCCATATCATCCTGTAAACAGCCAGGGTTTATAGGAGGCTTTCCGTGGAGAACTTGGAAAGAGAGTAGGTGCTTGAGACATCTTCCCTCTCTCTCTCTCTCTCTCCTCCCACCTCCTTCATCAGCCCTAACCACCCACCCCGCCATGGCTCCCACCCCAACCCCCTTCTTCTCCCCTGCTTCCAATTTCAAAGACCGGGCTGGTGAGTTTACCTGGTCGTATAGATGTATTCTATTCGGCTCAAGTTGATATTTGGAACTCGCACTTATTGTGGAGAAGGATATTCTCGTCTATCAAATTTTTCATTTTTTGCTTTTTAAGATACACCTGGTACACGCCTCTCTCTCTCTCTCTCTCTCTCTCTCTCTCTCTCTCTCTCTCTCTCTCTCTCTCTTATTTTAGCCATCTCATCTCTTTCACACGACCTGCCTTCCCTGTTTTGTTTTAAGATTAACTGCGTTGCAGTGTCTTTCTCTACTGGTATCATAAATCCTCAATCAGAATTGTTTCATCGATCACGAACTGTTGTTTTTGTTATACTCCTTTCTAATACACCAGTACCAGTAATTACCAAATGACAAAAAAAAAAAATCAAACAAATTGCAAGTGCGTCTTGTTTTTTCTGTGAATATTAACAAATAATTACGGATTTTGCCATGAACAAGCATCCCCCATCACCCTCTTACGTACCAGTTTAATGATGAATCTTGAAGGTAATATTTGCAATTCTACTTAAATTTGAGTGAATGAGAATTAACTAGGAAGCTAAAATTTCAGGCTTTTGAAATTAAAACTCAAGGCGAAATACTGATGTTTAAAATAATAGCCGCACACGATGTTGGGGTGAGAAGGATTCACTCAGTGCCGGAAAAATTTCAGAGCGAGTCAAAATACGAAAAGTGAACCGTTTTCAAAGTAAAATTAAAAAGTTAACAAAAAATCCATTACGAAAAAGGTCGAAGTATGTCAGGAAAAAAACAGCACCTCGGAAATTCGACGTCACGAGAAATACAAAGGGTTAGAACGAATTAAGGTTAGATATTAAAAACAATGAAATAAAAGACACTGAAATGTGAAGCTCACTGGGATATAAAACGCCACTGAAAACGAATTTTACAAACGACAGAACACCCCCGTGGTACCAGCAAGCCAAATTCCCCAAAATGGGATGAAAATCGAGTGGATGTTTGTCAACTCGGATTTCTTGAAGAATGTGTCTGATTAATTTGCCGTTGGCTCTCCCCCCACCCACCCCCTTTTTTTTTCTTCCCCTCCTTTATTTGATGTCGGCCAAATATTATGGTTGTCTGGAGGCCCTTATTTGTTTAGGACGTTTGGACTATCACTGGTCTCATTTTCATAGAGGGAAGTTCTTGTCAAGTTCTCTTGGCTTGTTTGTCAGACTCCGTCAATATTTTTCGTTATTTGTGGATTAACGTGCGTATGAGGAGCCCTCCTATTCGATCATATGATTCAGAATGCGTCCAGCAATTTTTATATATTTACTTACATATCTCTGTTATCAACCTAAAAAAAAAATGTACTTTTGCTCTTGAGTGGTAAAGTTACCAAAGGCATTCTTTGTAAGCATGGCTTGCAATGGGTCTCGAACACTTTGGCATAAGAATTTATAGATGGCAACCGAAAGTGACTTTTTGCTTTGAACTGAAACAAAGTTATCATAGTTGCTACTCGGGTGTTCGAGTGAACAGTCGCATGTATTTTTTGTGTCAGGAACATTTACTAAAGTTAGATCCCCCATTTATATATACATATATATATTTATATATATACACACATACATATATATATACACATAAATAAAGGCAATACCACCAAGGAAAGAGAAACGCCGGAGTGGTGCTAGGCCTTTCGACTTATTGTCCTTTACTTAGCAGACTAAGTAAAGGACAATAAGTCGAAAGGTCTAGCATCACTCCGTCGTTTCTCTTTCCCTCGTGGCATTGCCTTTATTTATGTATTCATCAAAGCCTTTATTTACATATTCATCACGTTCCATATTTTCGTGATTCAGTTATGCATATATATATATATATATATATATATATATATATATATATATATATATATATATATATATATATATATATATATATATATATATAGTTACATGAAGAGAAATAAAACAATGGCATTTTCTTCGCTCTACATGATGTAGCAATCGCCAAAAGTTACGGGGTCTTTGTGCCCAGTACCCAGTACCTTTGCTATTAGAGCACAAAGAAAAAAGAAAGTATCAATACCTGGGGTTTTAGAACGTCAATACACGTGACTGAAAAAAGACCAAATTAAATGGGAAAAACGGTGCAAGTTATTCTCAGTGTAAAGGGAATTGACACACACAAATATATATACTGTATGTATGTATGTATATATATATATATATATATATATATATATATATATATATACAAATTTATACTGACGACTTCAAACTTATTTTAAATAATATTATATATATATATATATATATATATATATATATATATATATATATATATATATATATATATATATATATATATATATATATATATATATATATATATATACTGTATATTATACATATATAGTTTATGTAGTATATATATATATAATATATATACATTTATGCTGACGCCTTCCAGGCTTGTTTTAAATACCATTTACTGTCTTTCTTCCTACCATTCCAGAGTTTTCCATACTTCCGCGTCTTTCACTCCATTTCCTGAAAGTTCGTGGTTCTACTATAAATTCAACGTGCTTTTCTATGCAAATTTTTTTCAAAGCCTTATTTAATGAGAATCACAGTTTTATATCAGGAATATGTTTAACTGACCAACGCCACCAGAAACCCACGTCGTTCCCTCAACAATGGTTCCCAGGCGAGTTTCTTCTTCTTCTTATTCTCTCTCTCTCTCTCCCTCTCTCTCTCCCCTTCACCAGACATAATCGTCATAAGTCTGAGCCCGCGAGAATAAAGAGCAGGGTATGCTTTACTCTTTAACTTCTAACTCAGTCCAAAATGCCATTGTCAGGTTCCAGGAAATGCCAGATTCTGGGGAAAAAGGAAAAAGAAATGAAAAAAAAAAAAAATTCCTCTGAATTTCCATAGTTTTCAGAAGCCGGCTGAGATAAGATAATAAGAGTCTTTAAGACGTCTTCCCTTAAAGTATTTCCTCAGAGTCTTTCCCACTCGGTAGGTGAATATCACGCATAACTCTGGCTCTTCCAAGAAGGCTTATTTTATCTTCCTCGTCATTTCATCTTTTTTTCTCTCACTTCTTCTTCTTCTTAGACAAATAATAAAGACGAAACATGGAAGACAGAAAGATTGTTGCCTGAGAGACTGCAGAAGAAGAAGAAGAAGAAGAAGAAGAAGTGTTTCGAAAAAAATAGGTGCTAATGATGAAGTAGGTATTATACCAGTGTTGGGGGAAGTAAGGAACCGCTATAGGTACGAGGAGAAGGATTAGGAAGGAGAAGAGGGGGAAGAGGAGGGGAGGCAGGAGAATGGACGAGGGACCATTGTCTCGACTGTCACTTCTATACAGTCTATGGGAGGAGGAGGAGGAGGATGAGGAGGAAATAAAAGGGGTAGGGGTGGGTGGGGGGAGAGGGCTGTGGGCTAAGGAAGAAGGCACTCGATCTGATGAGAAGAGAAAAGTACTTAAAGCATATACGTAGAACTAAAGATAGGGTCACTTTAGGAAGACTAGAGAGAGAGAGAGAGAGAGAGAGAGAGAGAGAGAGAGAGAGAGAGAGAGAGAGAGAGAGAGAGCATGCAAGCTAACAGAGAAGGAAAGTAACTGTTACTTGTCTGAATCCCGTGCAAGAACGGAAGCTCTGACTTCCCACCCCACTGCTGGAGATATATATATATATATATATATATATATATATATATATATATATATATATATATATATATATATATAGAGAGAGAGAGAGAGAGAGAGAGAGAGAGAGAGAGAGAGAGAGAGAGAGAGAGAGAGAGATGAGTTCTAATTTAAAGGTTATGTAGATGCGGGGAAATTCTTTAGCCGCAAAAAATCGTTGGCAGGACGCTCCGTAAGAAACAGAATTATTTGAGACAGAAAAATGAGCCGGCTGAATGCTTTACAAGCTTGACATTAATATATCACAAAAAGCAATTACTCGTTTGTTTGTTTTTTCACCATTCAAACTGGGTTTGTCTGGTTAATTCGAACCCGTTAAGCCTTACATCTAAATTGAAGGTTCATGTTTGATTTATTTTGCAGTTTGTTTTACGTCTTTTTGTAACTGAGTCCTCATCAAATTACCAATTTATTCTACAAAAATACCCCACATTGTGGTTATTCTTAAACTACCCTGAAGCTACCTCGCCGAGGCCCTCCTGTTGCAAATGATACGAGGTTCAATCTGACAAAACACTAACCTCTTGAGAGAGAGAGAGAGAGAGAGAGAGAGAGAGAGAGAGAGAGAGAGAGAGAGAGAGAGAGGGCGTGGGCGTGTTTACGTGAGTGGGTGTATGTGATGTTCATGCTACTTGGATCCCCCGTGACATTTATGCTAATGAATGGCTTCGAAGAAGAAAATTGTGATGCAGAGTCCCTTTTTCAAACAGAGGCTGCAGGCCAACTAAACGGAGAAAGTTTATATGAACTTTATGGACGAAGAAATCCCAAGTTTACGTGTGATATTTCACATGAGCACTGGTGCAGGTATGGGAGACCCGTTATTAAGAGAACTAAACGGAAATATTACTGTTTGTTTTCCACAGGCTGTTTCGGTGTCGTTGTTTCGTTTTACTTTACTCTAAGTTTTCCATACATGTAATCATTTTAAATGACTTCGGTACGTTTTTGGACCTTATTGAAACTTTAATATTCATCTTGCTACCGAGTCATCTTCCACTGAAAGATTAAAAAAAAATATAAGGAAATGAGAACCTTAAAAATTTATTTATCTATCTCCATATCACGTTCTCAACTCTATAAGAAACTTATTTGACCATAAATGGTTACCTATTAAAGTTATTATTCAACTGATACGCAAAGGCATAGCATTAAACTCTCTCTCTCTCTCTCTCTCTCTCTCTCTCTCTCTCTCTCTCTCTCACACACACACACACATACACATTTATGTTCCAAGGAGTTACCAGTTTGCCTACTCGTATAATTTTGGTAGCTTTCTCATGCAAATTAAATAGGAAAAAATAAATACTTCAATCAAGCAAATTTATATATTTAGACAAATACGAGCATCTACTCAGAATGATTAGTATATGTTACTATAACATGGACAACACCCCAAAACTTTTGAAATCTACCTCTGTACAAGAATGAGGACACGTGTGTCAATCTCCAGAACACATTAATTTGCAAAGTTTATAATAACAGTTTGCTGGTATCAGAACAGGAAAAGTTGTGGCAAATGACATAATGCAACTTCTGAATAACAGAACTTCACAGAAAACTCTGTTATTATTATTATTATTATTATTATTATTATTATTATTATTATTATTATTATTATTATTATTATTATTATTATTATTGAGAATTCAAAGCCACAGTAGTGTAAAAAATATTTATACACAGAGTTTTTAACATTACTGTGACTTAATTTTCTATATTATAGCCTCGTTACAGGGTTGCCTTGTTCCATTATTATTATTATTGTTATTATTATTATTATTATTATTATTATTATTATTATTATTATTATTATTATACAAAATCTTCACACGAAATGAGTGTAGAAAGTCCATTAACTTGCTATGCAAACTTCTACGAAGCAGAATGATCACGTGAGAAAAAACGGAGCGAGGAGGAATGTAGTGCAGTCAAAATCAAGCAGACGAATAAAAATCAATAAACAAATAATTGCATAAACAAACAGATAATAGTTGAAGAATGCACCAGCAAAATTACGGGAACGGCTCTGAAGTAGATACTCGTATACTTGCTGAACTCATGTTTTCGTACGTAGAATCGTATTCAATTCATCCTCAGCATATTATTATTATTATTATTATTATTATTATTATTATTATTATTATTATTATTATTATTATTATTATTATTATTATTATAATCCAGAAAAATCTCATGCTAGCATGTGTCACTAAAACGGTGAAGAAATCCAGTTATGTAGATGAAATATGTATTTCAGATATATATACATATTTCTAAAATATATATTTCATCTACACCACTGTGGATTTCTTCACCAATAATAATAATAATAATAATAATAATAATAATAATAATAATAATAATAATAATAATATTAATAATAATAATAATAATAATAAAATTTTGGAAAATATAAGGTCATTACAAATTATTCAAACTCCCACAGAACTTTTTGAAACAGCACTAGGTGATTGTCCTGTAACTCTTAAGGCAACCCACTGAAATAGGCAAAGTATTACGTAATTCCACTACCCTGGGAAAAACTTTTTTTTTTTTAAATATCGATGAACTTGACTACAGACCTTGGCAGAAAAAAACTTTTTTTATAGCGGAAAATCGATCTTGACATTCGTCACCAAAGCTGCCTATAGCTAACTCATGAATTTTTCGATTATTTAGACAGCCAACGTCGTAATAATTTGAAATTAAGATGGCATCTATAAACATCAAGACTCTTACTATATCAATTTATAACCAGAATAGCAACTCCTCTTTAGATATTTAAAAATTTCTATGACAATTTTACTGATCAGTAACAAACTATAAACGCTGCCATACATATTTATATGAAACATATATCAATTAACTTGTTATTAGATACTCTCGGTAATAATTTTCGTTTGAATTAACTTAAATAAATCTGAAACCATCCCATCTATTTTTCTGAATCTCTGAAATATCCCTTATATATTCCTCTCGTAGCTCAATGATAAAAACATTGCTGACGAAGATACTTCGGATTTAGAAACTGCTGATTTAAAACCTGAACTCAATTTTGTAAGTATAAGAATATATAAATTTTTACTCGAGGCAATCTTGATAAGGAAAAGGGGTCCAGACTTTACCATTGTGATTTTATGATGTTTTCTAAGTTACATATCTTTATGGCACTTATCTACACACCATCACTTTAGGTTCTGACACACTTATAGTTTAGGTTCTGTGGAATAATCTCTCGACTTCAAATATGCGTTCTATTCAAGTGTTGCTAACGGTAATTTCCATGACCAGTCATGACTGGTGTTCCACAGGGAAAATTTCTGGCCCCTCGTTGTTTTGCCTTAACTCGTACAAGCACGTGGATGTTGCAACTCCTGTGTGTATTCTCCATTGGCGAGAAGGATGCTAGTACTAGCAAGAGCGATCTTCTTATTACTGGCTCGCAGCTTCTTCTTAACGTTGCTACTATGGCGTTAGTTATCAATATTCATACAAATGTCGCATCGCTCAAAACTACTGATTAGGAGTTGCTAGAAAACTAGGCTAAGGTTCATCATGCTGATGATGCCTTTATCTACATAAAAGGTGAAATTATTACCGGTTGGTTTCAGTTCTTTGCCCTTCATCGTTAGAATTGTGTTTTGCCTGAATTTCAACAACATTCGACATCTTTATTTCATATGCAATTACTAGAAGAATTGGTAGTTTTGTCATTTTCCTTTCAGTGCATTTTGAGTCCGAGCAGGCTATTTATTTTGGAGTGTGCCATCATTTTGTCCTCTGCTGAGTGGCCTGAGTGACACGATTCCCCCCTACCTGCACTAGAAATCTTTCATCGCTAATGGGTATATTTTTTCCCAGTCTCCTATCTCGTTTTACTTCTATCTACTTTATAATTAATGATTATTTTCTTTTACAGCCTAATCCTACCTGTTTTTCAAATGAGCATTGTATTCCAGAAAAGCAGAGTAATTAAATGTATGTGTAAAGAGATAAAGAAGCATTTACCTATAATGATATTTACATGGGATTAAACTTATTTTTCACATGAGCATTGTATTCCAGAAAAGCAGCGCAATTAAATATATGTATAAAGATACATAGAACCATTTATGTATAAAGATATTCACACAGACTGACGGTTAAAAAGCAGAAGAGGATATAAGGAGAAATCCACGAGCAGAAAATCTTTTAAAATCTCTGAGTTAAGATCGAGCAGAGTAAAGCCACAGGGACATTCGGAAGGATTAGTTACAAAACAAACGGCTCGATGCTTTTCCAGACTTAATGGATGTTTATGGCTTCATCCGAAAAAGGTAAAACCATCAAGGCCATAAACTTGAGTAATCTCCGTCAAATGCGCAACATCATTCATCTATCTTTATTTCGTACCGCCGTGATTTTAAAATACAGCAGAAATTAAACTACAAGATTTAATGAATTAGCTATAACCACACACACAGACACATGCAATGTTGCCACAGCAAAGTTGAACTTTACTTGTCAAGTCGACTAAAAACCATCGCACAGATTTCCATATTCTTCGAGCGAAATCCTCCCATTTCCACCTCCTCGCGGCGTTCTTACAGAAGAACGCTGTTGAACGAAAGCTACTGGAAACGACGACTGACTCTTTACTAGCAAATGAACGCATTTACACTCGGGGTTGTCACTGGTCTCCCGTAGCAGCCGGTTGCAATCTCATCTCCCCATTACTATTAGCCTTGTCAGGTTCTTCCTCCATTAAGGGAACGCGGCGAAACCCAATTTGTCCCCGTACGGCATCTGTGATGCAAGTGACGCCCCAAATGCATAGTGAAATTTTGGTTTCATCAGGGGGAATTAAAGCGCTCTCCCGAATGCTGCTTTCATCCACCTGCTCTCTCTCTCTCTCTCTCTCTCTCTCTCTCTCTCTCTCTCTCTCTCTCTCTCTCTCTCAGCTGCTTTTGCATCGTAAATATCGCAAGGTATTGGACAGCTAACGCACGAATATACACGCACACTGCTGTATTAACGACCTTGTCTCACCAGCCAAAGACCCCGAGATCGATCACATGGGAAGAAACTATTTTTGACAGCTTCCTGTAAAGTCCAACCATGATAGAATATATACATATATATATATATATATATATATATATATATATATATATATATATATATATATATATATAATATATATATATACGAGCTATATGAAATTTTTATCACACCGTGATTTACATACAATCATGAAGCTACAAATCGGTATATCTCCGTTGGAGAATTGTCGCCGAAGGGGAATTTATATAAGTGATAAATGAATTGGAATCGTCGGGACACCCCACGATTCCAATTCATTTATCACTTATATAAATTCCCCTTCGGCGACAAGTCTCCAACGGAGATATACCGAGGTAGCGTGAATTTCGATATTAAGCGACATTTGTAGCTTTCATGATTATATATATATATATATATATATATATATATATATATATATATATATATATATATATCGTCAGGGAAATTTTGTCCGATGGCACGGGCATCAAGCGATAACAGCATCTGCCCTTTGTCCGCTAAACAATAGTAGCACATGGACAAGACTTGAAAGATGGTAACACTGCAAACAAGGTCTAAAGCCTGCAAAAGTGACTCGCCTATGACGTCAGAAGAGACCGTGTAGACGCACCCTTACGTACCCTACAAAGCCAAGCCCCCCTACCTAACCTATACTGTCAGAAGACCCTCAAGGTCCAGGAAGGCTTGAAATTTGAAGGACAATAACACTGAGAAGGATTGGCAAGCTCGGCTTGAATAGTCAAGCCAAAATGACTAACATGTAGTACATTTTAGACGTTGCCGCTTTTTCCGGATTTGATTCAGAAACCTTCGACCTAAATTGGGATCTAACGTAGATGTGGCTGAAACGTTGCCGTGCCTTCCTTATACCAGGTCAAAAAGGGTAAACACCCTGACACTATTGTTCTGCGTTTCTAACACTGAAGACGTAAAATGAGCAAAAGAACTGAAATTTGATGACCAGTAGAAAAAATAGCAGAAAAAATGACAGTAAATGTAGAAGGGAGTACGATCTCCCCAGGCAGGATAAGACAGCTGAACAGCAGCCAAAACAACCCCAGGACCAGGTAGCAACAACTGCTTGGAGTCGAGAGCAGAGGACGGCTGTGGATCCAGAATATTTTACAACTGGATTCCAACTGAATGTGAATGAAAGGACTGGTAGCCAAGGGAGGGGTGATCTGAGTTTGAAGTGGGTATAGATTACAGTGGAACCCAAGGCCATAAATTACTTAAAATATCATTAACTATGCAAAGTGAGATTTTTGTCGGACTGTTTGCTAATTCACACAGTGATATTATCCCTCGTTGCTGCGTCTTGGACTTGAGAACAATAGTTTGATTATAACATACTAAATCATTTGGAGCTGGTCTATATTTATGCTCTCTGGGTCCTTGCTAGCTATAGCTTTACCAGCCTCAAGGTGAACCACTACTAAAATGAATGGTGATTTCGATACTTCAGTATCCGAAACATTTATGTCTGAAGACGGAAACAAGGATGACAGAAACTGCTGACGTGAAAGCGAATGTTAAAATACAGCAAAAGTTAAAGATTTAAGTAAATTACATCAATATCCAAGAACACAACGCTTTGTATATTTAAGGCAATAACACTCACAAAACTCTGGTCCTCGTACCAGGAGAACTGAGCCACGCCAGGTCTAGGCTGTCCGTGAATTATTATTGTCTGCTTAAGATAGCCACACGCCGTAGCATCTGATTGAGGGTCAGGACATGGGCAAGCAATTTCACCCCTTTTACAAAAGCAATTAAAAGCGATATGCTTGCGCCTATAGTCACCCCTCTTGAGAAATAACGGATGGCTAATATACATACATACAGATATACATACATAAAAATACATATATACCTACACACACATAATATACATATATACATATATATATTCAAATATATATATATATATATATATATATATATATATATATAATATATATATACAGTATATATATATATATATATATATATATATATATATATATATATATATATATATATATATATATATATATATATATATGAAATTTGCACATACATATGTTCTCTTCATGATAAGTATCTACCACAATGACCTTTATATAAATGATAAAAAATTTTACAAACCCTATTATAAGATAAAGCCTGCAGCATTCTTTCAAGAGTCCTTCAAGTTACCCGAGATATCGACAAAAGGAAAAAAAAAAAAAAAAAAAGAATATCATTTGCATTTGGAAGCGACTGTGCGCTCCTCCTGTGCTTGTTCATTCGTTTGTACCTTCGTTTGTTTGCCCGCGTGCTCTAGACGAGGATGGTTTAGGGTGCTTTAGAGATTGGACGTAAAATATCCAAAATAAGAATGCTTGATTAAGGGCCTCCGAGATTTGGGTAACCTTTTTTTTTTCTCTCTTTCTTTTTTGAATAAGAGACCACATTTGCAAGCATTTTCCCAGCTATTTGCTTTCTATCTTTTTTTATTTTTTATATCTTTCTTTCTGGGAAATTTGGCTTCAGCAAAATACATGGACGTAAGAGTAGCTGAGGCTGAACGTGCAAGACTCAAAATGTCTTATTTAGCGCAATAAAGGATTCTCGTGTATCACAGCCACGACTGTTATCATTTTCTCTATTAATATTCTACTTCTTTAATTGTACTCTGTTGACAAATTCCAGTCACACTTCGGTTAACCTCCTTCCCCCGTGCCACTGATTATAATGAAGAAATTCAGGTCAGCTGGTGAACTGTGATTAGGGTACATCACAAAATTAGTCCCCCTTGCAATGCATAGCAAATGTAGCGAGTAACCGTGCCAGTCAACCGTACTTATTTCATTGCAGTGATTCTCTCTCTCTCTCTCTCTCTCTCTCTCTCTCTCTCACACACACACACACACACACATGGCCTTTCACTGCATTTTCCTTTACAGAAAACTTTTAGACAATCTTTAGTTCTTACTAAAACATCTCGTGACAGACCTATAGCCGAGATGTTTGTCGTTATATTTCTCTCATGGACAGCTTCTCCATTTATAAAGAGCAATTATCAATCCCTTGGTACTCTACTGTTTTCGTAGCTGTCTCTGTTCAGCATTCCTTCAGTCTGTTTGTAGTAAGACAACTGATCATTCTCTTTCTCACCGAGGCCGAACGTGCCCTTTTTTCTTCCTTGTCACTAGCCATTAAAATTTAAAATTTCCGTCCTTAATATACAGTCGTTAGTACTGTACAGTACCAGCGGGAATGATGGGAATGGACCTCACAGGCAGCCCAATTATTTGACTACAAGGCTACTGGCAGGATAAGCCATCATGCCCCTGGGTTGAAGACCCAACCGGGCACTTTAAAAACACATGTAAAGTTGAGTATACCTTAGTTTAACCAGACCACTGAGCTGATTAACAGATCTCCTAGGGCTGGCCCGAAGAATTAGACTTATTTTACGTGGCTAAGAACCAATTGGTTACCCAGCAACGGGACCTACAGCTTATTGGGGAATCCGAACCACATTACATCGAGAAGCGAATTTCTATCAACAGAAATAAATTCCTTTAATTCTTCATTAGCCGGCCGGAGACTCGAACTCGGGCCTAGCGAGTGATAGCCGACAACTCTACCGACTCGCCCAACGAGGAACTAGAAAACCAAACAAATTACTTGTCGAGTCGTGTTCTGTTATAGCTGTACCGATCAGACTATCACACAGGGACGGAAATCGGCCCATTTTCCCACTTTTAATAGCTCTGATGTTGGTTACCTCAACATTCCCCGTCAAGAAACATTTGCAATGATGCCAATACTCAGAGGACGGCCCCGCTTTCGAGCTACGAGTTGCTGCCGTTGTGCGGGTCACATGGTGAACTGGCAATGGTGAACTACCACTAGGCAGTGGTTGCGCTTCTGCTCACAGTAGAACAAAGTACAATGACCTAACTGACTGGGGGCTACTAAGATACAGTAACTGACGATTAACCTGGTCTGTGTCTGTTAGCTTTTTCCAGTTGTCCTTGACACAGAGGCCCTTAACCAACACTCCTTATATAGCGTTCCGAGAATACACTACGCTTCCAGAATTCACAGACGCTCTAAACCGTTAGTTGAAACTCCAAATAACGAATGCTTAGTTAATCCATTGAAAACCTCGCCTTTGTGAAGAAACCTTAAGCTTAAAACTAAACGATTTTAAATTATTTTTCTTGGGTCTGGTTTAAATGAGTACAGACAGTCAAATTCACAGGTAGAAAACGATCCACTTTTCTTTGAGGCTTCGAGAATATATATCGTGTATATAATACTTAATTTCCGTGTAACTACTCCGACTGTTAAGTTCCAGTACTTCAGTTTGGTGGTGTGAAACCCTACCTTACGAATTTCCACGATTATAATTTTCACCGCCTAATGACTGGTAAACTTGCCAGGGGCTAATTATATAATCATCATAAAACCAACAAATATTCAAAACGAACTTCCACTGCAAAATTTCAAGCGATCAACACCTTTAATTGTATTGTTCGTGATCGTATAAGTGGCGTGACGGATCCCCGAGATTTGGTACAGCAAGTCTACCTACGTAAGAACAATACCCTTTTAAATGACGTTCATGACAGACTTCAAAAAAAATTTCATTTTAACAATCAATACGGCTATAAATCTTGGTTTTTCAAGCTTGGACTGTGAACGCTGAACAGGGCTAAATATCTTGGCTCTTAAGTTAAGACTCAGACGGCCGAACGCAAATATCTTGGCTCTTAAGGCTCAGACGGCCGAACGCTGATTATGAAAAATAAAACCAATATTGTAGATCATTTATGCCAGTGATTCCATTCATTAGTCATCCAACCCTGGCGTTAATGATGATGAGCTTTGATAACGAGAAAACTAAGCATAGATAACGTCAATGATAATGAGAATGAGTTAAAATATCGATCACAAATATTGATGACAGACAATAATGACATAAATAATATCCACACTAAATTTCAATATCAAGTATTAGATGAGGAAGTTATTATAGATAAAATCACGAATTACCATGAACCAATCAGTTTGAATAATATATATATATATATATATATATATATATATATATATATATATATATATATATATATTTTTATATATATGTATATATATACATATACAAAATATATATATACATATATATATTATATATATTATATAATATACATATATACATATAGATTATATATATATATATATATAATATAAATTATATATGTATATATATTTATATAAACTAAAGAGATCAAGAAGCCAATGGCGATAAAACTTCACCGTTCCAAGGGTTAATGATGTTTGTAGTTAATGACCTCTGAAGACCATATCCAATACTTTGACGCATCAGATTACTCATTTTCGCCTTTAATGAGCGGGATTAGATTAATATTTAAAGGTTCATTAACGGCGGACAACTTATTTGGCAAAGCAAAAGAAAATAATCTAAAGGAACCGTGAGGAAAGAGAATAGATTACCTTTAACATCAGTAAGCCATGATTCATTTCATTTGGTCAATGATTTCTGTCTCTCTCTCTCTCTCTCTCACTATATATATATATATATATATATATATATAATATATATATATATATATATATATATATATATATATATATATATATATATATATATATATATATATGTATATATACACAGTATATATGTGTATATATATACATACATACATACATACATGCATACACACATATATATATGTGTGTGTCCTCTTTATTATTCGCAGTTACTATCAATTTGTCTATCTCTCTTTTATCCGTGTTCCTCTGTCAGCTGGTTTACATGTGAATCTCTTTGTCCGTGTCCTCTCGGCAGATTAAATATCACTTCAAAGTACAGATGTGACTCCCAGAACTAAAAAAAAAAAAAAAAAGAGGGTATCCAGAAACTGCTATTTTTATTTCTTCTTTTTTTTAATCTTTCTGGCGTATTTCGAAAGGATTCCATAATTTTCTGTTCTTTTTTTGGCCATACTCCTTATATTCCTATTCTCGTCTATTGGGAAAAAAACTACTAAACCTACTGCTTGCTATTTCGTTGGCCACTCATAGACTTATTTTCTCGAATGTGGCCTCAAATGTGACTGTGCATATCGTTATTAGAAGTACGCGAGCGCCCGAAGGATATTGTGAATATTGTAATGTGTATTTGAGAACGGAAGTGATATCATGAGTATCGTGCCGAGCACTCAAATCTTCTTAAGGATATGTTTTTGAATATATAAATATGATTTAGCCCCAGGATGAATATTTATTCACTGAAGTGACACGAGGAAGTACAAGGACGCTGCGTAAGAACACTTGAGAGGAGAATGAATATGTATATTGTCCTCCAACGAGAATATCTTATTGACTTCACAAAGACAACAGAAAAAAATGGTTACGTCCCCTGTGACTGTTTCTTACAGCGTACTACATGAATTTGTACCGATGAACAAATACATAACATAACATACTATAGAGCAAAGTAATCACGTCACCACTGCCTTCTCAAAAGGACACAAGGAACTAAAGAAGTATTTGAGAACGTTTCACGAAAGCAGAGATAAAATTTTTGTGAATATGTCTCGCACCTTCAATGCTTTTGCATCCATTTACACAAACTTTCACCATAAGTCATACAACAACTTTCTTAGAGTCTAACATACTTCTTAGAGTCTAACATTCTCCTCAGAGTCTAACATTTTTCTTAAGAGTCTAACCTTCTTCTTAGAGTCTAAAAGAAGAGTCTAACATTCTCCTTAGAGTCTAACATTCTCCTTAGAGTCTAGCGTTCTCCTTACAGTCTAGCATTCTTCTTAGAGTCTAACGCTCTTCTTAAGAGTCTAACATTCTCCTTAGAGTCTAACATTCTTCTTAGAGTCTAACATTCTTCTTAGAGTCTAACATTCTTCTTAAGAGTCTAACATTCTTCTTAGAGTCTAACGTTCTTCTTAAAGTCTAACATTCTTCTTAGAGTCTAACATTCTTCTTGTAATGATATTCATCAGGTACAAAACGCATCTGTATGCTACCCTGCAAATTAAGAGAAAGGTTCGCTCTTACTGAAATAAACTTGCTCTCACAAACACAAACAGGCATATGCAAGTGAAAGGACAGCCACACCCAGGCAGAGGATCCGTGGAAACAGAAAGTGGCAGGTCGATGGAACATACAAAAAAAGACAAAAAAAGACAGGATTCTCTAGAAGATAGACGAGAAAAAAAAAGAACGAAAAAAAAAATAGCTTGATATAGGTTTAAAGCGATTTAGGTCGATATCCGACGCCTGACATTTTCCTTCAGGGACCAATTTGGGAGTCATCTGGGACCCAAATTCTGCTACGTGATGGAGTTCAGGCACCAGGAAACTCCAGATAAACATTTTTGATAAAACAATGTGACGGCAAAAAAAAAAAAGGACGAAACGAGATGAAAAAAATGTTAGAATGGCACGTGAAATCCTTTCTCTCTCTATCTCATACACGCGCACAAACAGACACATACACAGACACACTATATATATATATATATATATATATATATATATATATATATATATATATATATATGTATGTATGTATATATACATGTATATATATATATATATATATATATATATATATATATATATATATATTATATATATAATTATTTATTTACTTATATATATATGTGTGTAATGTACGTATTTGTTGATGAGTGCGTGCATGTATCTATGTATGTATGTAAGTACACATCACCTTTTCAACTTTGAGAGGATAGTTCTAGAAGTGCCATTAAAAAAATTACGGTGATTTGCTTTTTTCCGCAACGCCCAGAATAAATGGAGTCAAACTAGACAAACTTCATGTTTAAGTATTATCTAAGTATTATGTGACTATATCTTCCATTTAAATAACAATTTAATAAGCACTAATTACAAGCACTCTCTTTTCTTGAGCACCTATGTTCACGCAATTATGCAACTGTACCTCAAATCTTGCAATTTTACCTAAAATCTTGCAATTTTACCTCAAATCAGCTCCTCCCCAGTCTACTCAACACACAAACACTTCTGCTGACTTCTTAACCCCAGCATTCATTTCTCTTTCATTTGTTCTCCTCACTTTCTCCTTACCAAACTCTCTTGTCTTGGTTACACTTCCAGCCCTTTCTCCCCAACCTATATTTCTATCTGCCTTAACTTTTGCTTCAACCAAATGCCTAACTCCATTTTTATTTCGACCTTTTCTCCAGCAGGTAAACTTCTCACCATTCATCCATGAACGTGCTCTTACATCCACTCAAAACTAGAACATAATCTAACAATAAAACCTTGTATATATATATATATATATATATATATATATATATATATATATATATATATATATATATATATATATATATATATATATATATATATAAATGTGTGTATATATATACATATAATTTTATATATATATATATATATATATATATATATATATATATATATATATATATATATATATATATATTATATATAACTTAACAGATACTGACAGACAGAGTTAGGTCCACAGCCAGAAGGAAGTCCCAATTTAATCTACTGCCTTTGACCTCTTAGTAGAAATGGCGAGGAAGAAAGATTCAGTTTCCGAAAAGAATGTGAAAAGCACCATATCTCTCTCTCTCTCTCTCTCTCTCTCTCTCTCTCTCTCTCTCTCTCTCTCTCTCTTCTCTCTTCTTCTTCTTCTTCTTCTTCTTCTTCTGGGGTCTATATCTGTGCCCGAAATCAGATTACTTACACTAGGAATGGAACCGAAAGATTCAATCACATCGCCTTCGTGGAGTTTTCAAGAGAGGGTAAATGATTTAACAATGCTACTTATTTAGACCAACTTTAACCTCATTCTGCCATTCTCTTTTTCGAGAGAGGCTCCCTTTTATTTCGCAGAAGGTGATTGAACCTTATTCTCAGATTTTTTTTTTTACATAGCTCACCTTTATTTCCAACCTGAATATTTTACATTTTGCTTTAAACCTACTTTCTTTATTTTTGATTAAAGATTTAAATATGCCTAATGTTTCAGTTTTGAAAAACATGACTCTTAAACTATATACTGTTGATTAGGTGAAACCTTATTTTTCGTTTTCAAATGAGACTCATTAACTTCAAAACAGATATTTTATTTTTAAGTCCTAATTTTATTTTCCCCACTTCCTTATTTCACAAAGAATTACAAACATCAGGACTTACACCATTCCCTAATTTGTTCCTTTCAAGTCGCCTTCATTTTACACTTAATCATTCATTTTGATTTTTCAAGCATCGCTTTATTTATTTTTTGAGTAATAAAGTTCAAAGTTCCTCAATAGCATAGTTACTGATTTTCTTTACACGAAACAGCTTTGCATTATTCGAGGTTTGGATTAAATTCGTCAATTCTTACGAATCTCCTCTATTTCAGCGGCATTCATGCTAATTCTCCAATCACGATCATAACAAACACATTAATATCGTGTCTGGAGGAGGAATGGAAATATTGGCACTCTGGAGACAATATGAAAATGGAAAATTAATTTATATGTTATTACGATCGGCAGTGCCAAGGAAAGAATTCCATATTTACTTACAAGATTGAGAGGCGCTGTCCTTTGGGTGCAGTTTCTGTTTGCACAGTGTGTATATAAATGCAGACGCTCGAAGTGCATGTCTGTCTGATTATATATGAAATACATGGGTACAGCGGGCGTGCGTGTATACAGAGATAGAGACATTACGCGTGTCTTTGTGTCTGAATATGAATAAGAAAGTGTACACACACAGACACACACACACATATATATAGTATATATATGAACAAAGTTACAGCCACGAGAGAAACAACTGATGTGCATCTCAGTTGTGTCACTTTTCCTTCGTGGCTGTAACTTGTTCGTATAATCATCACGTTTTTAGTTTTTTCGTGATTTAAAATCAAACATGTATACACATACATACATATATACACATATATATACATATATATATATCTATATATATATATATATATATATATATATATATATATATATATATATATATATCTACTGGTAACTTTTTTTACCAGATATCATTTGTCAAAGCTACAATGATCTCTTATCGATTTCTGCGCATTTTTTGGATTTGCTTGTCACAAGAAAACCACAGACCCAACGGAAATACATGCGAAGAAACTCTGACAACCGTAATATGTCAGAGTGAGGTTAAGCTTGACCATTCGACCCCGGGGAATATGTATATCTCTGTTCATACATACATATTATGCATGTATCAGAACATTTTATCACATGCATTTTATCAGACACATTTTTACCAGAGCTGGAACAAACCCATCCTAATCATCGTAGCATAATGTTTAGGAGTTTACTGCATAAGGTGTAGAACATACAATTTAGGCCAAAGGCCAAGCGCTGGGACCTGTGAGGTCATTCAGCGCTGAAAGGAAAACTGATTGTATATGATTTAAAAGGTGTAACAGGAGGAAAACTTTGCAGTTGCACTAGGAAACAACTGTTAGAAGAAGGTGGAAAGTAAGCTGGGAGAAAGACTATGAACGGAGGTACAGCAAAAGGAACGAAAGGGGTTGCAGCTAAAGCAGAAGGGACGCTGCAAGGAACTGCAATTAATGCCTACAGTGCATTGCGTGAGGTGTGCATAAGGTGTAGACTCAGTATGCACGTTCACTGACATTTTTTCCGCTTATATGCAACGCGCCTTTGGCTTATATGCAAAGCGCCTTTGATTTGAAGATGTATCTGATAACTTCAATTGTCAAATATACCTGTTTTCATAACATCTTCACAATTCTTAACAACAGAGGGGGTGAGGACAACATGACACAGAAGTAGCATGCCACTGATAGTCTAACCACTTGAAAGTCTTATTCAACAATCAGTCTACATAGAAAACTGTAGTGTATCTGCTTTTGCTGTATAACTATAATAACTTAAGGTTAACACACACCACGTTTAGATTTGCTGTGCCCAGCCTGGGTATATCCTCTTCCATTACAGGTCCTTATACTAGCACGTAGAATGAACGCCACTTGGGCCAGGCTTCGGGTTTGTACAAAACGTCTCTCAAGCTTAACTCTTGTGATATTTCTCTCACTCTTGTTCATCTTGTGTTTCTGTCATGCTTCACCCTTTCTCTCTTTGTAACCATCCACATCTACCTAAACTCATTTATCTTATTCACATCTATCATCTCCTCCTGTACATCTTCCTAATTCATGTATTTCATCTTCTTCCTAAAGATCTTCAATCCTCAACATGTTCATCTTAGCCAAATCAATCATCTCTCCCGTGCATCTTCATTGTCCCTGTACCTCACTTCTCCCTAAAGATCTTCAATCCTCTCTCCTCTTTAGCCCTTCTGCTCTCTCTTAATTTTCCCTTCCTCTTTAATGGGGCTGAAGCGACTGGTTTAATGTCTTCAAATATATATATATATATATATATATATATATATATATATATATATATATATATATATATATATATATATATATATATGAAAAAAATTAGAATTCTACGTGATACCTATTATCTTAACTGAACCCTTCAGATACTAGGTGAGTGACTAGGTCACATCTCTATATAGTTCTACATTCACAGAAAATTTGTTTGTTTAGATCAAACTCCTCCTTACCTATGATCCTGCTTCCCACACACACACACACACACACACACATAACCATTAGTCTCAGGCTTTATTCTTATGCACTCTTCCAGCGTCCCCGTCTTCTCATACACCTGCAGACCTCTTGGCAAGGCATTTTATCATATTTTTTACATGTCTACCTAAAATCATAAGCATGCCTCGCTCTTTCTCTCGATGTTTTTTCTCATCACTTTTTTTGCACCTGGTGTCACTCTGCCCGACACGAAACAGAACTTCTCATCTTCCATTGTTGTTTCATCTGAGCCTTCTCTCCACAATCCTTTCCCATATCGGAGACAATGGCGACCTGTCTCCAAGACTGTTTAATATTTCAAAGGAACGAGTGATGAGAAAATTCAGGGAAAAAGTAGAAAAAGAAGCCATTTTGTCGGACAAGAAACGGATTGCGATTGGAGCAGGGAGTGACTGATGTTTGCAAAGGGTTCAAAGGGCAGGAAATGCAGACATGAGCGACCCAATATGTGTAAGGAGTTAACATGTTACCATATTAAGCGTAGGTAGTGGTATAAATACCCAGGCAGTTCATCACTGATTTAACAACAAATGGGGTAGTGCCAGGTGTCACTCTAAAAGCTCTCAGTAAACATCTTGCGATGCGGTTGCTAACCCCATGCCCTTTTCAAGTGTTTGCGACCACCCATGTCGTCCAACTGCCAGGTACATAACTCACCGCTTAGGTCAACAGGGGCACAAGTTTTCAGGGGAGGGTCCCCATCCGCCTGGTACCTCCAAGGACTTAAGCCTGAGTCCCATTGCTTGGTGTGCATGGATGCTACGACTACACCAACTATATATTTCACCATTATAGCGTTTGGCAAGTTAGGGAAGTCACCAAAACACACACATACACACATATACACACGCGCACATATGTGTCTATATGTATATTGTGTATTATATGTATGTGTATATATAATATATATATACGTATATATATAAAATGAGCATATGCCCATGAATTTATACAAACATAACAAGTCACACACTGACTTAAAACCTGTTAGTTCGGGCACGAACCCAGTCGACCTCACGCTGCCGATATTTGTAGCTACTGCCGTTTTATCAACATAATGGGCCTTATGCATCCGTGAGCGGTCATCCCATTTCTACCAGCACGAAAGAAAGAGGGTGCGGGGGCGGTGGAGAGGAGGGGAGGGAAGAGGGGAGGAAGGAGAGAGAGAGAGAGTAACAGAGGCAGCTATATCCGAACTTATCCTCAACAATGGAACGGACAATGTCTGTCTATCAAGGCGGAAAAGAGAAAAACGAAAATGGAAATGAAAAACACATCCTAACTAGAATCAGGAAGTTCGCCTTTCGTCCGCGGGAGAGATTAAACAGCTTTGTTTTTAACCCGACGTACAAGATGCGGAGAACTGACTCATTGGAACCACGTAGCGTAAGAGGAACAGGAAGAGGAAGAGAGAGAGAGAGAGAGAGAGAGAGAGAGAGAGAGAAAATGTGTGAGAGCCTGCACACGCATACATACACACAGACACGTAAACATTCATAGGCTAACAGACCAACGAGAGACAGACAGACTACCATATATATCAACAGAGAGAGAGAGAGAGAGAGAGAGAGAGAGAGAGAGAGAGAGAGAGAGAGAGAGAGGAGCCTGCACAAGCATACATACATACATACACACACAAACATTCATAGGCTAACAAACCAACGATACAGAGAGAGAGAGAGAGAGAGAGAGAGAGAGAGAGAGAGAGAGAGAGAGAGAGAGAGAGAGAGAGAGAGAGAGTTTTCGGGAGTGAATTTTTTCAGTTTGTAATATATACTATTAAAGTCGAAATCCAGACCTTCATTTGGAGTCGTTCCATAGTTCCTAAGAAAGGTCTTTCTTTCATTATGTTGTTCTACCGGGAGCAGATAAAAAAATATAGAGGAAAGGAGGTCACATCTGAATAGCTTTCTATGAGGCACCTCAGAAACCCAAACAGTCACATGTGCCTACGTAAGAGTTCTACGTAGATTTTCGATGTCGCGTGTTAGATCGTCTTCTGTACGGAATAAGGAAGGAAAGAAAGAAAGAAAAAAAGGATTTGTATTCTCATATACAGTGTTTTTTTTTTTTTTTTTTAAGAAACACAACAAATTCCGACCTATGTTTCTGGTGGAATTATCCCACTTAAAAGCTGACATCTTGTCTGTGTCTGTGAGACTAAGCCCTTACGGTCTCCCTCCCACTATTTCTGGAATATGACTACTTTTCCAAAGAGTAACTCTGGGATGACCTTTTTCTTATCTTTGAAATGTTCGTCTACCCATATTTTCCATGTGAGCCAATGGCCAAATATTTAAATGTTCGAAGTTGAATGTACACAAAACTAAAGGCGAGAGTTTCAAACAGGTTATTCTCTCTCTCTCTCTCTCTCTCTCTTCTCTCTCTCTCTCTCTCTCTCTCTCTCTCTCTCGTGCATGATCTTCGTGGCACAATTGTAAGTGTTCGGCTCACAAACCGAGGAACCCAAATTCGATCCCAGCACTGGACGAGGAAAGGAACGGTAAGATTCATGTTTACTTAAAAACCTACCCTGTCTGTTATCTTATACAGTTAACTGGGTGCTCTGGATATTAGTCAATTTCTGTGTATAGTAAATGGGTGGAGACAAACATACAGACCGAAAGAGTAGACAGGAAAGGAAATTACAGACTTGAATGGCCAATCCTACGTAAAAGAAAAAGAAAAAGAAAAAAAAAGGGCCTAGGTAAAATAATCCTCACCTAAACGGATTTCAGTCATTTCTAAGTTGATTCAACAGATCGATATTTTTCCTTTCTCTCTCCTATCGCAATTGCCTCATTGAGATAAGTAACTTCGATAGCAAACCCACTAAGAAATAGACTCCCTAATTACCAGTGTTATTAAGCAAATCGTGGACGTGAAAGTATAATCCTATTTTGGAGCTTTGGCGCTGATTATATGACCAATGATTTCAAGTTCACTCAAAATGTTGGTTACATTTAAGGCATCTGACACTCCAAAGTTCATCTTCGTAAGTTCATAAGTTTAAAATTATTTAATTTAACCTCTTTACAGGCTTAGAATCATGCCTTGGATATATCTGTAATAAAAACCATCAAATTTTACTCGGCTTCTCATCTTTTTTAAAATTTAAAAATTCAGGCCATTTTTGTAGTACCCTTTATATCTATGAAGAACGTTCATTATTACTGAAGGAAACAGAATTCGCAAATCATCGTGATATTTTTAGTTCACAAAAACAAGCCCAAAAAAATAATAACAAGAGGAAATGAGCATATTCGAAACCCCACGATGTATTTCTGTTTTACAACGGGGAGGGAACCGTGCCCTCAGAAGTGTTGCCAAATGTTCTCAGACACATAACTTCCACTTTTATGAAATACCAGTGTTGGCACGAGGTAAGATCATGATGGGCTAAGCTCATAATTTGAAAAACCTTATTACCTTTATCATAAATCGAAGCTGTAACTTCTGTTAGTTATGTTTGACCAAGCTTACACTTCTGTTGCGGCTCTCTGGATATAAATCGCTGCTTCTTCGGCTATACTACGGAATACTGCTGCTTCCATAACAGAATAACTTCAATGTACGTGAATTTATAACTGATTAATAAACAGACTATAAAAAACATTCATATATTTAGGTGAAGAACTTTCTAAGAAACTATTTCCTTGCTGGAGTCCATCGGTGGACACGAGTAAGCCCCAAGCGAAACGCAAAGCAAACTGAAGCACTAAAATCTCCTTTGGACATAGGGGCATGATCAATATATTCATCAGAAAAAAATAAGAACAGTATCAGACATGACACAGCCACCACAACTATTGCTGCACGTCCTTATACCACATCACCTCTCCGCCCTTTCTCTGCTGCCAATGCATTATTACGATGCTACATTTTGCAGACCCACGCAGTGAAAAAGACCCTACAAATCCCCAGGCCCTAAATGGAAGTCGAATAACGAAAGATGCAAAAAGGAGATGGGTCCTGCCAGCCGAGGGTAAAAAGGGGTTGCAGCGTTCTGGGGGATACCGGGAGGTTAAAGGACCCACTAGATCCAGCAGCCCTGTAGGAAGGGGTTTTGCGGGGTTGGGGGTGGTAGGATGAAGGAGGTAGGATACTGGGAGGCAGCAGGATCGAGGCCCGACTCTTACAGCGAGTATAGATCTGGAAAAGCAACGGAGCAGAAAACCTGTAAGATAGATATGGGATTTGTAAGGGTTGACTTAACTATATCATTGACTGGCGAAATTGGAGGAGGGCGAAGAGGACTGGGTGAAGATGATTGGATGAAAAGGATGCCATGGACAAAAAAATATAACAAATAATGGAGGACGGATGATAAGCTTTGGAAGACAACATTGCAATGGTGTAATGAAGATTATTAGACAGCACAAATAATGATGACGAACAATTAAGAACGAAGAGCTGGGAGAAGATCAATTATATCCTTGAAAGTGATAACCAGAACAGGATGAATAATTGAGATACTATGAGAAGACAAAACGTTAAAAGGAAAAACTATATAAAGGTGGGAATACGACATGAGCAACCCCTGTACTTGAACATAAGGAAAACAAAATTGAAAAGGCTGAAAATGGCAGTATACGGCGACCAGGCTCTACCCAAACTTCAGTTTGTTGGAAACATTTTTCTCTCACATGGACTCCCTCCTCAATTATGACCTTGTGGGGTTCAAAGTTTATCTAGATCTGTTTCCAGAGAGTTTCTGTAAGATCCAGTATTTTCGCAACTGTTTTATAATTCAATCACTTCACAAACAAGTTTCCTGAAAAGCACGTCAGATTTCATGATTACGAATGTCCGTGAACATTAACAGAGTAAAATTTCCACCGAAAATTTAACATATTATTCTCCAGTCTTGAATCTCTCTCTCTCTCTCTCTCTCTCTCTCTCTCTCTCTCTCTCTCACTTGATATCTTTCGTCTTAATTCGTAATACAGATGGTAAAAAATGGATATTCGTCATTGCAATCACTATCCATAACAGATACTCTTTTACTCGCATCCAAACATTCATACTTTTGAATTCCTCTCTCTCTCTCTCTCTCTCTCTCTCTCTCTCTCTCTCTCTCTCTCTCTCTCTCTCTCTCTCTCTCTCTCTCATTTATAGTTCTATATCTGGGCTTATCAATTTGTGATGTTGTGTTCACGTCCATGCGTGCACACGGTATTAAACAGACTTATGAGGCCACACAGCCTGTCATGTTTTCTTAAATACATAAACTGCACACCTGGATAAAAAAAAAATTATATCGCTAATGTTGTGAAGGCGTTTGGCATAGGGGTTCAACCATGATTCTGCAATGGAAGTATGAATTTAACACTGTGCGTCGTCTGGCTTTTTCTCTACAGCCATACTCTGTTCGGGGGACTGCTTAAGACTTTTATATATGAATGTATAATTACACACACACACACACACACACACACACACACACACACATATATATATATATATATATATATATATATATATATATATATATATATATATATATATACATACATACATACACATGTACAGTACATATATACTCTAAAGATACATTTATATACATACACACATACATATATATAGATATATATATAAATTGTGTATATTTATATTATATATATATACATATATAAAACATACGTACATATAAATAATTAAGCCCTCTGCCTCCTTGGAGGGATTCGAACCCACGCACTCTGGTGAAAATGAGGCTACCACATACATCCCAAAGCTATGAAGAAGAGGAATATAATTCTATTTTTGCTCTGAAATCGACAGATATATCTATGCAAGAGCTGAAATAGATCTATGAGCTTGTTCTTAGAACATTGGTCTAAGAGATAACCTCCCTCTCGCTGGTGTGCGTGGTTTCAAATGTTCCTGCAGAGAGAAAAGACTATTATTTATTTCCTTTATAACATAACCTACGTATTTATATGAACGCACACACACGCATTCTGTATAAAATACACATCAATAACCACACGGAAAGTCTATGGGGAAGAAAAGGAAGATGATATAAGAGTATGATACGAGACCTCACAGCGGAGCCAATGCATTCCAAAGAGAGAGAGAGAGAGAGAGAGAGAGAGAGAGAGAGAGAGAGAACTGCTGACTCATGATCCTCCAGCCTGCATAAGGGGGACATGAGGCAACGCGAGCGACCACCAGGGGGGAAAACGCGGGGGAGGGGAAGGGGGGGTGAGGGTGGGGGAAATCCCACTCAAACACAACGCGAACACGATACAAAAACAAAGCCTTTATTTTCCCCTCAGTAAAGATCTCTCTCGCGCTATCAATACACATCCAAGCATCCGCGCCGCTTTGATGCACCGAACGGAACCAATAAATCCGTTGCAGACGCCCACGCCGCTTCTTACCAGACCATTAGACATCGAGCGCCCACACGTATCTCTTCTTGTCCTCCCAAACCCCTCACTTCGCGTCTCCCATCTCCCTCCCCCCACTCCAAGCACTCCCGTTTCATCATGCGTCTCTCTCCCTCCTTCCTTCCCTCACCTTCCTCTTCCCTCGCCCCCGCCCCCCACCACCAGGAACAGTCACCGACGTTGCACTCATGAGTACGGTATCTTTCTACTTATTTTTCTCTAATTGTAAAAATAAAAAAATTAGGAAAGCATGAAGGTAAAAAAAATAACTAGTATCAGAAGCAAGTGGTTTCCGTCTTTTTTATATTTTCTTTAAATGGTAAAGAATAAAATAAAAAGGCGAAGGGTATGAGCGAAAGCATGAAAAGACTAAAACCAAAAAATTCAGAGGACAGAAAAATAGCGCTAATCATTTCCATGAACCAATCCGGGTATTTTCAGTGCTTAAGTATAAATATGAATTTTCATGCAGACAACCAAACAAAACGCAACCATAAACCAAGCACATATAATAAATTATATATATATATATATATATATATATATATATATATATATATATATATATATATATATATATAGATTTCCTACTCATATCAGGATTGAACCCAGGTCTTTCAATTGAAAGGCAAGGGCGCTGCCCACTAGGCCATACAAGTCTAAAAGAAGTTGGAACCTGAGAGCAACTGCACCCAAGGAATTACCAGGCCAAGCTAACTGCTTGCACACCAGCGAGTTTTCCCCAACTTCCTGACTCAGCAATGACGCAATTGACAGCATTTCATTAGAATTACATATATATATATATATATATATATATATATATATATATATATATATATATATATATATATATATATATATATATATATATATATATATATATATATATATATATATATATATATATATAGGTAGCTCTTTTCCAGTCTCCTACACTATATATGCAAAAACTACACCCCACCATATAATTGTTTTTCTATATAGTGATGTATGTATGTACTGTATGTATGTATGTAAAAATGCAATATGTATCTACATGTCTTTTGCTGTGTGTACCACCACTATTCTGTGGGTCTTGAACTCTCAAGTTTAGACTTGCCATCTTCTAGTCCGGGAACAGCCCTAGTCCCCTCTATAAGTACAGTGAATGAAGACCTTGTCATATATCACCCTCATTTCTGAGGGTACCTGCACATTATACACATTATATACCCTATGAATCTGTATTAAATCTAAACAGCAAGCGAAAAAATATGCCAGTTCTCCGTTACATAAATGCTTGATTACCCACGCAGGACTGATTTTAATTTAAAAAGGAATATAACCCTGTTCGTAGCTGCGTTTCTAAAACTTCTGCTCTTTATAGGACAGCAAGGCAAACACTTTCGGAAAGCACTTGAGTCACATCGAAAGTACAATGAATTCCGAGAATTCGACGAGCGCGACGGGGGTCTTCTTCCCTCAACCGCTTTAGCAGAGGTGAAATGGAAAAGCGCTAATGAAATCTCGACTTGCGTCACCACCATTCATGTGTCCGAGCCACTCACTGACAGATTCATGACGACGGTTCCAGAGTTTCTTAGAAAACCACAGACGTGACTCATCTATAGATGGTTTTCCTGTAACAAACGAGTGAATATGAGATTATTTTGAAAGGTGTTCATTTGAGTTTATATTTTTATATTAATCACTATTTTACACTCGACATTTTCAGACTTTCAAACACCAAAGCACAAATAACCAATTAATATCTAATTCACTATACCTTGGGGATATCGTTTTATAAATCATATATATATATATATATATATATATATATATATATATATATATATATATATATATATATATATATAATATATATATATATATATATATAAATATATATATATATAAATATATATATATATATATATATACACATATATTTGTGTGTGTGTATAATTGTAATAGCCACAATGCCCTCTTAACTTTTCGAATTCGTCACACTTTTTGGATACGCTTGTCATTACAAAACCTTAGATCCAGATGTAAGAAATATGAAGCAATTCTGCGGGAATCGAACCCGCATTCTGAGAAATCACAATGATTCAGATATATTAAACGACTCCAGCCGACTGTATATGCCCGATCTCATTTTCACTTCTAATTTGCAATTCCACTAACACACATCCATCCTACAATCTGAATGGATTCTGATTTGATCTAATATCCCCTTTCTATCATTAGCAAGGAAATAATTGCCTGTTATAATACTGTAAATGTCAAGAGAAATCATTTTATACCTCATGCAAACTCAGTAGTGTAAGTTTCTTTTTTCAACTTTAGGAAGCTTGACAAACAACTCTGAACCGCTATAAACAATCCTCTCAACACAGCTGACAATTTCCCGAAGAAACTAACTTTTAAGTGGCTACGCCTCGCTTCGAATTTCGTGTTCAGTTTAAAAAAAAAATTGCACACCCGTTCCTTGAACGTTGCTACTCAAAATAATTCCATAAAATTTAATTTAGCCATCAAATTTAATTCAGTGATTTATTCCAATCTATGAACACAGTCGCTCAGCTACGGATTATTTTAATAATGATCGACAGACGAAGCCTCGTACGTCAAGTCAAGAACGAATACCAGCTACAAGAACAAAATTCCATGCAAAATTAAGGGGAAAGGAAAAGAGAGAACCGCTCAAGGACGACGACTCGGCCGGGAAGCGAGTGAAAATAAAACCTGCACTTCCTTCCCTCATAAATTATGACTGGGAAGTCCTGAATACATGAATTCAAATTCATTTTTTCGCCAGCGGTGCATGGCACGAAAAGGCACTGCTGGATGATGTCACTTGATGTGCTCTCTCTCTCTCTCTCTCTCTCTCTCTCTCTCTCTCTCTCTCTCTCTCCGATGCTATGCGTCACATTTACCTGGAATTCTGTGGCCTTGGAGTTCTTGTAACACCTGGACAAGCTCACAGATATACACACGAACGTACGATGCGTAAATCCATTGTCCCAAGACTAGCAAACCCCCAGAACTACCCCTCCCCCAACCAGGAGCCATTAAACCTCTCGTTTTCTGTATTCCCAAAGAGGCGTATAAAAGACCGTTCTGCAACTCCTGGCACCTCAGTCACACGTGTGTCTCTGCAAGGGAAGAGATGTGCCGCTCCGCTCCACTGGCAGTCACATGTTATTTCCGGGTCGTGTCTTTTTACCATTTACTCCAGAAGTACTATTAGTAGCCGCTCATCTCCGCGAGTACTTCCCAGCGAAAAAGAGACTGCAGTGAGTGTTGTGTTCCTCCAGACGATCCAGTTATCACAAATGTTCGCGAAATGGAAATCACTCGCAACGGATACCAGAACTAGAGACAGCCGTTCTCCCAGCCATGGTGGTGGATAAGAACCCCACCAGTGAGAGAGAGAGAAAGAGCAAGTGAGAAAGCAAAACCCAGTGAAACACTCGTTCTAATTTTCCGACTTCCAAAATCATCAGGGAATGACAACGCCGAAGTTCTTTTATGTGATTTGATTTTTTTTGCGAGTTATTTATTTTTTTCTCTCTCTTTTGGTTCGTCTGAGTCCGTTCCATTCGAGGCTGCCATAAATTTAATTCATCGAGAGTATGAATGGATTCATTGATGGGAAAGGGCGGAAAAGGTGCCGGGTACGACTCTATATATTTTTCGTGAGTTGAAATTGGACCCAGACAGGAAACGCCGAGTGTTTGAAGAGTTGGTATGAAAGTAGATGGAGTAGGAGGAGCACCTACTCCAGAGGACCCTCAACGAAGCAAAACAAAAGGAGTTAAGTAGGACATTAGGGAGGCTAAAGTCGTTGACATAACAAGGCCATCTCCAGGTCATCCCTGAAGTGGCACTCTAGGACTCCCTAGGAGGCGTAAATGAAGGCGTGCTGAATGTATCCTTTAAAGAACAGGAACAGGTAGATTAAGGAGAGGACGATACAATAAAACAATTCTCCGGGTCAAGCACTTTTTTCGTTCCGTTTCACTGATTCAGGTGTGAAGGGATTTTACTGTAACTGAAAAGTGCCCTTTCCGAGTGCCATCAACAATCGATTGAATGAAAACAGTTGAACAGAACACAAGACACAGAAACTTTAACGTCAAAAGTGTATGAAATATTAGATATGGAACATGAAACAAACTGAGTGTTGAGTATTAAGAAGAGGGGAAAAAAAGTCATTAGTGCAGTTTATAAATCCAAATCAATCACAAAATTACTCCGCATTTTTAATCAACAGGAACAAGCTCAAATAATGACCTGCAGCCCCCAATAACCCTCCACCCTAATAAAAGTTTAATAGGGAACGCAAAAACGAGACATCAGTCAGTTTTCAAATGTCTCTGATATATATTCTTCCCACAAAATCGCTATTTATCACAATCTCTGACTAACAAAAGTATACTTAGAAAGCAGCAAATTCAGTCTAAAAAAAAAACAAGAAAAAAAAAGGGAATACGGAAATAGGCAAGTGAACTCTGAATTTCGCACAAATTCCCTTCCGCGATTCATTTTTCTTCCCATCACCATTGCTGACGAAAGGGGAAGACCATGTGGTGGTGGTGGTGGATCTGGCAAGCCGGGGGGGGCCTGAGGTGGGGCCACAGAACCGGTGGCATCAGGTCTGCTCGTCGAATGCTTCTGTTGCTTATACACCTCGTCGTTCTCTGGGTCGATACGGTCTCAGGTAAGTTTACATGTGTAAGCTCGCCCTCTCTCTCTCTCTCTCTCTCTCTCTCTCTCTCTCTCTCTCTCTTCCCCGACCTGTGTATGTCTGATGTACGGTTGTCTGAATCAGTCTTATGTTTATCTCTATACACGATCCACGTATCTATATAGTGCATTTATATGTACGTTTTGTGACCTTAAATATTTCTGCGTGCATGTGAGTGTGTACGTTAGGTGGAGTCTCTATTTTCATACCTTTTACCTTTTACCAGTTCTCTCTCTCTCTCTCTCTCTCTCTCTCTCTCTCTCTCTGCCGATTGATCGATCGATCGATCGATCGACAGATAAACTGAGAGACAGCGCACTTTGGTGCAGTATGGTGCCGATCCCTGGTACGTTTTCGTTGGTAGACTGACAGATTTGCGGGAACTTATGAAGCGTACTGGACAAAACCAACTTTAGCCAAAACAATAATTCGACGGAAATGGACTATTGATTGCTCCAGGAAAGACCGCAGATTATGTCTGACGGGAAGCTTTCATATGTTTCCCAAATTAATTTCTGGTGAAAATAACCGGGCATGTACATGTGAGTATATATGTATGTATGTATGTATGTATATGCATATATATGTATATATATATCTATATACATATATATGTGTGCGTGTGTGTGTGTGTACCACATGGCGTTCATGTATACATATATATATGTATGTATGTATGTATGTATGTATGTATGTATGTATGTATGTATGTATGTATGTATGTATGTATGTATATGTATATATATACATATATATGTGTATGTATACATGAACACCGTGTGGTACCGAGGAAATAAGTGAAATTGGGGTCACATACAACTGTCACATGACATTCCTACTCTCGTAAAGACACCTTGTCAAAACGAGACAAGCTGCGCGTTGATATGTCTCCACGTATCACACTGCTGACAATTTTAAGACAAATCATTTTATCAACTTAACGGGTACGGCTCATAAATCTCAATTTCAACGAGGTCAGAGAGTACAAAAACATTGCTTAGAGGAGAGGACGTGAGTGCAAAACCAGTCGGCCATGTAATTCCGATCTTGTGAGAAATAATAAGGCACAAATTACGTAAACTGGAAAAAAATAAGTCATGTTTGTTTCGTAAATCTCAACAGTAAAGTTTCCCAATTAGTTTTCGATATCATATACGTAATAAAACGAAGATAAGGTTGACACAATCGGAAAACGAAAATATTTCTACCAAGACGCACTTGGAAAACAGGAAGGCCTGACTGGGTCCAGGGTCCAACGATCCCCTTGAAATAACATGACTTTTTTTAGTATTACGTCCTAGAATACCGGTTTTCAGAGCAAAAAAGTGAAAAGCCAACTTTCATTTTTCCTTTTATTGTGCAGAATTATTAGACGACCGAACTATACTACAAAATTCATTTCTCAAGAAACAGCAAATTACAAACAGCGGGTGCCTTTGTGTTACTATCTATTTGTACGCTGCCTTAAAATTGTGACAAGAATATTGTTGCGTTCGCTTTTATAAAGTGGTCGGTGTAGGCCAGCATTTCATTTTTTTCAGAGATGTTAATTCAATTAGATTTTATTTAAATTCCATACGCCGTTACATGCACCCAAATTCATTATGTTTAAAGAGTGGGGATTTAAGGATAAAATCTGTGCTAATTTTAGTTTTCTGAAAAGAAAAATATTGTGCTGGCTTTGTCTGTCCACTTTTTTCTGTCTGCAATTTTTCTGTCCGCCCTCAGATCTTAAAAACTACTGAGGCTAGAGGGCTGCAGATTGGTATGTTGATCATCCACCCTCCGATCATCAAACATACCAAATTGCAGCCCTTTAGCCCAGGTAGTTTTTATTTTATTTAAGGTTGAAGACAGCCATAATCGTGCATCTGGCACCCATATAGGCCAGGCCACCACCGGGCCGTGGTTAAAGTTTCGTGGCCGCGGCTCATACAGCATTATACCGAGACTACCGAAAGATAGGTCTATTTTCGGTGGCCTCGATTATACGATGTACAGAAAACTCGATTGCTCCAAAGAAACTTCGGCTATTGTTTACTTATATTTATTTTAAATACTTGTTGTATGGACAACCATATTTCTACAAAAGAATTCACTGGTTAGACTTCGCTATATTTAATGAATAACACTGCATGAATAATTACTTACTCACAGAGGCAGCCTTTGAAATGCTAAGCAGCCGTTTTATCAAATAACCGAGTTCTTGAAATTAAATATTGTCCAATATGCATTTTTTACCTACAAACATAGAAAAAAGACATTACGTACTATTTAATCTTAAATAATTTACTTCAAATAATTCTCCCGCTATATTACTGGATTTCATCTGTGGTGACACTTTCTAAAATGGATACTTATTTATAACTGTGACTGAACTGAATATAGAGTTTAGGCCAAAGGCTAAGCACTGGGACCTATGAGGTCATTCAGCGGTGGAAAGGAAATTGAGAGTACTTAGGTCTGAAAGGTGCAATAGGAGGAAAACCTCGCCGTTGCACTATGAAATAATTGTTATAAGAGGGTGGATAGCAAGATGGAAGAAAGATAATATGATCGGAGGTACAGTAAAAGGAATGAAAAGAGTTGCAGCTACGGGCCGAAGGGACGCTGCACAGAACCTTCAGTAATGCCTAAAGTGCAGCCCGTGAGGTGCACTGACGGCACTATAAACCCGGCCCCCCTTACGGGGAATATATAGCTGTCACTGCAAACCTATTATATTCAGTATAAAATAAGAATTTATTGTCATCTTTATCAAGATCTATCCCATTTAGCTATCCACCAGACATTACACTTTTCCTTTTATACTTGCCTGCATCTCCCTCTGGCCTATTATATATCTTTTCTTCGTCCTTTCGCATTACCCTGTATTCTAAGATTTTAAAGACTTATACTACCAGTACCTACCTCGACTATTTCAAGTCTATTTAATCATACTTACTGTATCTTATTATCGAACATTCGCCTTCAACACATTATTCGTGAGAAATGTAACCATCTGAACTGGATGAACGTACACTTCTACATAACCCTTGCCTATACAATTTAACACATCATTCCAGCAGACGGAATAACACTACACACGCATAGGATTTTATGTTATTATCTAAGCCCTCAATATTCACTGAGTCCTCATTCTTTTTTTTAATAGTTTAACATAATCAAGTCTGGGGAGTATATATAACTGTAAAGACCAAATAAGTTTTTAGTTCGGATTACTGGTT
>NC_089751.1:46960616-46983116 GCF_040412425.1 Macrobrachium rosenbergii | reverse complement strand
TTTCGTTTCCTTATATTATGAGGTGACGCACTTTGATGCAGCGATAATTACTCACGTCTGTCTTTCTTTTCCCACTCACTCGTTCCCTTTTACTCCATCCCAACTGCGACCCACAACAGCAGACTAAAACCCAGATACATAATCCCATACTTCGGTCAACTGAGGCATTCTGAATCGGCAAGAACACGCGACTAGACCTCTTCTTTCGCAGCCTGGTCCGGAGATTAGAATCGGGTTCATCTCCTACGGACTGAGGGCGCAAGACTGTACCATGAAGATCAACAGAGGGATATAGAGACAGAGAAACCTATAAATGAAGATGCCACCAATAGGCAATATAGTCCTGGAGAGAGGGAGAGAGAAAGAGGAGAGGAGGGGGGGGATTCATAAGTTGAAGTTCTACTGAACTTTAAAGACTGACATGATTCATTTGACTCTGCTTCATAATACTACCTTGACTTGATTCCGGGAATCTCTTCTGCATCATATGGATACATGCTGCAATGTTTCGAAGAATGGGCAACGTATTCGCGTCCTCAAAAGATCAGATATACTTCAACAGCACTAGACTGACCAACAATGCCCCGATATATTGGAATTAACGATTCAAGTACAGTGTGAAGTAAACATTTCTTGCATGATCATTTTTCTCAATTCCATAATGAGTCACCGAGTGAATGAAAAAAGAGAAAACATAACAGTTAAAAACGCTGATGATAGGCAAAATGAGAGAGAGAGAGAGAGAGAGAGAGAGAGGAGAGAGAGAGAGAGAGAGAGAGAGAGAGAGAGAGAGAGAGAGAAACGAATATCACATAAGTTTTTACCTGTTCTTCTACATGCAACGTTTATTGCTGATGTTATTGTCTCAAGGTTCCCATCCCTGGGCACATTCCAGACAGTGTCACCTGTTCCAAAGTCTAAGGGCCACAAAAGTATAAAGGTACTTTGCTTACTGGTTGGTATTGCTATTGAGTAAAACCATCCTAAACCACAGTCACATTCTACTTCAAGTGATATGTCAAGTAAATAAGGTCCTTTGCAAGATTGCATTTTCTGTCATGCACCAAAGAAACGGCAGTCGCAAGTTCCGAATGATATTTTGTAAACGATGGTGTCCTAAGCTTACTTCTAGGATTATAATAAATAGGACAAGAAATATATTCAGAATAACTTCTTCTGTTAACATACTGTTAGTACCAAAGTTTCGGAAACGCCACTTCGCTGATGTTCAGGAAAGCAAGCACCAAAACGACCATGGTCATCGAGGCAAGAAATATTCCTATGGTTACAAATAATTTGGATTCAAAATTAAAAATAATTATTTAAAATAGTCAATCAAATACTGTGTACAGAGGTAACTGAGATAATTATTGACTTAATGCACGGATTAACGTTAAATGGCTGCTAGCTGACCTAAGGAAATTTAAATATCTCTGCAACACGGAGAGTTTATGAACTTTTCCGATACCAGGCCCTGATAGTAAAGGAGGGTTGAGCCTGTGCCTTTCAAGCAAGCGCGGGGTTGTGGAAGAACCTTGAACAACCTAAGAGAAAGATCGGGTTGCTGAACCTTTTAACAGAGCTTCGGAGTCTGGTGCGAGCAACAATCGCAGCCAAGTCTAAATTCAACGGCAGCACACGTTCCCAACACAGGTGGTCTTCCAATTAGCAAAGTTAAGGAACTTTTGGGTTTGGACAGTCCACGTTCGCTACACCTCCGGTCTCTCGATCGCTGAAGGTAAGCAACACTCGGTCTGGAAGGGCGACCACAAGTAAATTCCAGAAACCTTAGGCCATTACTGAGTCTTGCCACAAATACTGAAATTTAATGTGGTTTATTTCTTTCCCCTACAGAAGCTCAAGGGGATGGAAAATAAGAAAAAATAACCAACACGTGGTCTTCCAATCGTGAAGGGAGGAAAACGGTATGTAAGAGAGATGTTTCACGAGAAGAATTAGACATAAAAAATAAGGAAAACAGGCTTTAAAAAGTCCTATTATCATGACTGAATCCATCATTGGAAACCGAATGAAGAATATTTTCTGAATCGAAGACTTCTTTCGTGCAGCGTTCGTGATTATATTTTTGTCATGTTTCTCATTTAACAAAGAGCTCAGCACTGGGTTCATATCATGTCTCATCCAACGTGGAGATCAGACATTTTTGTCATGTTTCTCATTTAACGTAGAGCTCGGCACTGGGTTTATATCATGTTTCTCATCCAGCGTGGAGCGCAAGAATTTTTTTGTCATGTTTCCCATTTAACGTAGAGCTCGGCATTGGGTTTATATCATGTTTATCATCCAAACGTGGAGATCAGGCATTCTATTTTCTGCGTTTCTAATTTAACTTACAGAGCTCAGAATTACATTGTTTTCCATACTTGTACAAAACTGTTGTTCCTTATCAAGAAAAATTAAGATATCTAACATCTACTTCTTATGAATGAAAGAGTATCTTATGTTTTTGTCCAAGAAGCCCCGAATATTTGCCTTTACTAAGCAGCAAATAAAAACCTCCCAAAAGTCCCATACAGAACAGCACCGTGAAAATCAAATTATAAAAATTATAAAAATTCGTTCAGTTAGCTATGGAAGTTAAAAATAACAAGTTCCTTGGGAATATTTCATTAACGCAAAATGTCACTTGATTTTACGATATTTTATTTCTAAGAAATAAAAATGATCACTTTTTACCTCAAAATATTTATTATGGAAAATCTTTGGGCCCAAAAATGCTTAAAAGCAAGAGTGGCCTTGTTTATTCTATCAAGAATGATGATTAGTAACTCGATCATAATTACGCCTGGCAGCCTAACATACACACATTATATATATATATATATATATATATATATATATATATATATATATATATATATATATATATATATATATATATATATATATAATGTGTGTGTATATATATATATTATATATACATATAGTTATATATATAATATATATATACATACGCAATTTATATATACATATATAATATACGTGTGTATGTATGTATACTATAGGTACACAGAAGTCCAGTGGTTACAGTGCTCTCCTCCTAACACAATATATGCAAGTTCGAATCCCAACCGAGACCTACCGCTATATAAAAAGTCTGTTTTAAAACACCCTGCATGTATGTATTCGTACACGCTTTCAAACCACATCAACGAATGAAATTAAAATGCAATTCACTAATGACACAAAAGTAACAGCACAAACTCGTTCATGTGTGTGTCTGCTTTTACAAACACGTAAAATCAGGCCCAACCCGAAGGAGTAAGAATGGACAGACAAGCCTTTCACAAAAGGCGCCGATGGGCAGACCTAATCGCAAATTTAATGTATGGAGGTATAAATAGACCTCCATCCTGAGAGCCATTGATTTTCGATTGTCTTTTCACCTTCACGCAAGGTCCCGCAGCCCGGGCCCGTCTTCTAAGACAACAATCACTCCCTGTTTCAGCCTTCGGGAGACCTAATCTATTTGAAAGGATGCTTTGTTCGAGTTGATTCACGGGTTATTCACGAGAGCGTATACACAGATGTCCTCAGTGCGTTCATACGTATACATACCCAAGCCGAGTTTCGATGCATAATCAAACATACACGGACATACATGCATGTATGATGTAGACGTGTTTTCATTCATTAATAACTGCATACGCATATATTTACGTTGATACCCGCCTATTGCATTTTATGTATATTTCTTTGTAAAATCAAAAACCTCTGTCAGAGAGAGAGAGAGAGAGAGAGAGAGAGAGAGAGAGAGAGAGAGAGAGAGAGAGAGAAAGGAATAAAGCAGGCTGAAATGTTCATAAATGTAGCGACATCCCTCATTTTCAAGTTCCCCATCCCTTTACAAGAGTCTGCTAGCTGCAGAGAGAGAGAGAGAGAGAGAGAGAGAGAGAGAGAGAGAGAGAGAGAGAGGCGAACTCTTTGACTCCTTTAATATCTCTCGCATATGAATCCCTAATTTGAACGAGAGCGCTTGTGAAATTGCCTCCAGAATGATCATCTCGTTTTTTTTTTCTACTTTTTTTTTTCCTTTTATTTACCCTCTCTTCCTTATTGGTCTTCGTAACAATGTGCCCCATGATAAGGATATTACTTATATTTCTTATGAGACTTACTAAAAATATTTGTTCGGCTACGAGGTGTGAATCTGCGCCATCGTATTTATCAATCTCTCTCTCTCTCTCTCTCTCTCTCTCTCTCTCTCTCTCTCTCTCTCTCTAAGGTTATATAGACGTGAGTGCGAATCCATACTTCAGCTTGAGTTAAAAAAAAAAAATGATGAAAATATCCACCTTTCCAAGAATGAAATTTAGATTTTTAAAAGTGAATATGCAAGAATAACTTGCTGGCGAAAAGTACTAAGCAATGATGCCATAACAGGAAGGGAAATGGCGAATAACAAAATGATTGGGCTTTTTTCCCCTTAACTCAGAGACTAATGGGGCGGGCAAAAATGATCTGGCTCTAGGTTGAATGAAGAGGAGAGAAAAGGCTGGAGGTGAAAAGGGAAGGGAGTTCTAATTTTAAAGACGGAAATTAGAATTGACGGAGATGGAATGACGGCACAGACCATTTTGACGTGGTTTGAGCGTGTAGAGAAAATGGAAAAGGGGAAATTGGTTGAAAGCAAAAGTACGGTAATAGAACGCGTGTTTTTGGACGAGGCTTCTGAGGACGAGGAAAATGCAGCAAACATACAGTTTACGACTGTATGCTTCAGTTTATACCGAATGGCTCAAGTCATGCTGATGACTTGAGAAACTTAAATGGAACTTTAAAGCTTTTTATATGCTCTCGATCTTACATCACTGCAGCAGTGCTAAAACTGCACATGCATGCATGCATACGTATACACAAGCACACACCACACACACACACACACACACACACACACACACACACACACACATATATATATATATATATATATATATATATATATATATATATATATATATATATATATATATATATATGTGTGTGTGTGTGTATGTATGTGTGTGTTTAAAGACGAAGGGCTAAGCAACAAAATATCTTCCTACCACTGACCAAAAGGGGTCTAGAAAAGGGAAGGAAGAAGTTATGTACCAGCCCCCGCCGCCCCCCCAACCCCCGCCCCACAAGAAAAGCGATAAACTCACCTCATCAAGAGAGGAAGGTTTAAGCGTCAGAAAAAAAAGGGGGGGCAGAAGTAAGCCTGCAACCCCAAAATTTTATAGTAAATGGACAGACGCAGTAAATGAGGGCGCCAACAGAGGATGTCCCATTTTAACATAGCAAGCGTGAGCAAATGTGGTCTGACAGGTTTTAAAAGACTTCGTGATGGGACAAAAAGCTCTCCCAATAATTCAAAGGGAACATTAAAATACTACTGATATTCAGTAAAAGAAGCATGGATGGCGCGGACCAAGAGAAGACGCCAAACAATATAAGCACACAGGACACCTAAAACGCTGATTAAATTTATCCCTTCAGTCACTTCCTAATAATATTAACATACAGAACTGGATGGTAGAGTAGACAGAAAATCCAATGGACAATGTTTTGAATTCACTGAAACTGATAACGTTACAGGATCTCCATACTGATGACCTCACAAAACAGAGATAATAAATGAAGAAAAGGCAACTTGAGATTGTGTGTGTGGCAACAATAGAAAATCATTCGGATAAGTATGCGAGAGACAGGTACCTGTTAAAGCACACGAAGAGATGGAGAAAGGAGCAGATGTTACCCCATTAACAACATATAAACCTGTAAGATAAAAAGCTAGAAGTAAAGTTTCAGAAAGGAAGGGTTGGGCATATGCAGAAAGTTCCTAATCTACCCTTCGGGAAGATTGTTCAATGCCGAAAGAAAATCAAGAGCGTCAATACATGGCTCCAAAGATGACCAAACATCAGCAGGATAGCTAAGAGTGTCCCAAAGCAAGCAGGGTGCTCCATTACAGTAAACCATGTCATCAACACCCGTCTATAACTTATCGCAAACACGTCACAAACAAGTAGAATACAGGTTAGCGACTTGTTGGCAGTCCTGACAAGTGCTTCATACGCTTATCCAGCACTGGCCAAAGATTCGTGTTAACAAGTTTCACTGTAGTATGGACTCATCCTCACGAAAGCCACCAATGAACAAAATTATACAAGTTAGTCACTGCTAAAATCCTCAGCCCCTCCAAAAAATATTGGTAACAGAACACATGAAAAGTGTATCATTCTTCGTTTCCTTCTCATATACGAATAAAAAAACGAATACCGGCTCGAAACTTTCTGCACAATTTTTTTTATATATACTTCTTATTTGCACAGGAAATACGCCTTGCTCGGTCAATATCCTTTAAGAACACCCGGATTATTAATGAATGGGGGAAAGGCCTCCCGGCTCAAGAGATGTAATATTCTCCTAAGTTTTTCTCTCTTTTTTTTGCATTTGATGAAGCACGCCCTTCAAATTTAGCATATTCTGACAGAAAAAGCCTGAGAAGTATTGGGCCTCATAAAAAGTAAAAAAGAAGTTGTCCTAAAAAAAATATTAAATACGAGAAAAGGAGTGTTTGTCAGTCTGTGGGAATTTCAAGACTTGCTTTATCGTCGAATACTTTAGGTGAAAGATTAAAAAAAGACTTTTCATGGTTTTTCATATAAAATATATATAAAATATATATATATATATATATATATATATATATATATATATATATATATATATATATATATATATATATATATATATATATATATATATATATATATATATATATATATATATATATATATATATATATAACCACTAACTTGTTTGTTATCAACCAGATGCTACTAAAGTTATGTTATACGCCCGTGTCGCATACATACGCCTATGCGTGAAAGAAGTAAGCAATTATCTCGGTTAAGGAAAAAACCTGGAACCCATCTCAGCAGCAAATTTGGTCAGCGGTCATTATGATCATATTGGGAAAAGCGCCATCTGTCGTTTTAGGCTGTTAAGACCCAAAGCAGCGAAAGGAATCAATGAAGACTGAGAACAAAGACAGAAAGAAATAGGGAATTTTATGAAGTAATAATTGAGCAACGATTGTAGATGGAAGACTAACAAGACCAACAAGTAAACACAAACACGCACACAACACAAAAACATGAGAACTAATTTCTTGCGGATAAGCTGTTGGCAATCGGAAATGAGTGGATTAAGACAATGTCACCCTATTCCCATACAAACGGAAAAAGTTCGAATCCTGTTCAGGGTAGGAGCACTCATCATCTAAAATTCCCTTTGGATGTAAGTTATTTGCACTCTCTCTCTCTCTCTCTCTCTCTCTCTCTCTCTCTCTCTCTCTCTCTCTCTCTCTCTCTGTGCAGAAAAACACAATGCTATGCTATAATAATAATCTCTCTCTCTCTCTCTCTCTCTCTCTCTTTGCAGAGCAACACAATGCCATGCTATAATAATAAAAATCTCTCTCTCTCTCTCTCTCTCTCTCTCTCTCTCTCTCTCTCTCTCTCTCTATGCAGATAAACACAGTTCCACGCTTTAATAATAACTGCTTAACTTTTGGGAAGCCACAAAGCAGAAAAATGAAATTTGGCCCCATGCATTTGCCGAGTGATCAAGACAAATAACTATAATCGTAGACACTGAAGGAGCAGCAGAATGTTTACATCTGGTCGTCATAAAACAAAAATATTTTGAATAAAAGAGTTACCTGAATACGCTTCAGTGCTTACATTCGGCACATCACATCCATAGTACACTTTCTGTCAATCTACAAAGATTTCGAAAGCCATCAAGGTGGACTTCGATATTATGGAATATAAAGAATGGAATATAAAGAGTTTAGGCCCAAGGCCAAGCACTGGGACCCATAAGGTCATTCGGCGCTGGAAAGGAAATTGAGAGTACAAGATTTGAAAGGTGTAACAGGAGGCAAACCTCGCAGTTACACAATGAAATAATTGTTAGGAGAGGGTAGACAGCAAGATGGAAGAAAGATAACATGATTGGAGGTACAGTAAAAGGAATGAAAGGGGTTGCAGCTGGGGACCGAAGGAATGCTGCAAAGAACCTTTAGTAATGTCTACAGTGCACCTCACCAATGGCACTACCCCCCAACGGGGGACTTCGATATTAATGAAATTCCGCTGCTATTCTTTGCAGCATTAATAGCATTTTGTCAAAATGACCTCACCAAGCAGAAAATATCGCAAGAAGATGGGAACTTATTTCCCCGAAGGTAAATAAATGGAGAAATGATGAACAGAAAATAATTCCTTAGTCAAATGCATACGAATACTTTTATGTGCATGTGACAGCATGCCAACGTGCTTTTATTTCGTAAACAAGACACAAAGGAAGAATACTGAATTAGAGAAGCGCAGAATACAATCAATATTATTTTGAAAAGAATTAATTATTTTTTAAAAAGAATTACAATCTTTTGAATTCAAACATCCCCCCAAAAAATAAACAATTTAGGAAGTCACTTTGACTTCGTATTTGAAACTAAGTGTGTGATGACTGAGTTTATGATGACTGCATTGCTACGGTGTTTTGTAAACATACCAAATATTAAAACCTGCTGTGAAGAGATGTCCCATTACTGGGAAGGTATATGGTTCGAAGTAATTTTTACAGCAAGTATGATTCATATGAATGCTATGCAAAGTCACCGATTCCACAAGTACACATAAACATCATTAACTACCAATAATAATAATAATAATAATAATAATAATAATAATAATAATAATAATAATAATAATAATAATAACAACAACCTACAAAATCTCATAATCCCAAGATACCAAAATAGTATAAACTTCCAGCAGCGTTATAAGTGTAAGTATATTATATATATATATATATATATATATATATATATATATATATATATATATATATATATATATTATATATATATATATATATATATATAATTTATAAATAAATATATATAGTTATATATAATGTATCATTAATATACATTAAAACTTGTATCATTGTGGATTTCTTAAAACTTGTATCAATAATAATAATAATAATAATAATAATAATAATAATAATAACAATAATAATAATAATAATAACAACAGTTTCACAGAGTTACAATGAACGATCACCAACGCAGAGAAATAACAATAACATATCGGTTTCCTCACGCCATACAATTCTCTTACGAATCGAGACTAAGGCTGTGACGCCGGAATCTGTTACACCGCCCATTGTTCAGAAATGACGTACCACACCGAACGGACAAAAGATTCGGATATCCATCAACGAGAGAAGGGACGATCTGTATAGGACATCAAATGAGATAAAAAATAATAATAAAAATAAAATAGTCTCGAGAATAAAAACGAGCTCAGACCCCTGTACGAAAGAGCGTTTTTAAAATCTTTTTTTTTTTTTTCGAATAATACATATAATAATATATCGCCTTGCTGAAAACAATTTCTTTGTGGAAATCTCCAATTCAGGCGATAGATTGCCGAGGCCTATGATTTAACGGCTTTTCCTATGAAAGAGGGAGAGGCTCAGAAGAGATGTAATGCTTCTCAATGCCCGGATGATAAGAAACGAGATATATCGTATCAAAGGGACGAGATTTATATCAATAAATCTTCCCGATTTCATCTACTTTCCTATCCTCGTCTTGTCTAGCCAGGCGTGAAGATTATCCCGTTTTCTAACAATGATATACATTGCGTCGCCGGATTGGACGCTGTCTACTGGGTCTACCGCTGGGAGGCCGCCATGTTGTTTGGAAGCTCACTTTGTCAACAAGTGCACATGGCTCGAACAGCTCGCAGATGCTGAGTGCGACAGGCTCTAAAATCTAAATCCTAAATTATCATCAAATTTTCAAAACACGAAGTTCTTGAAGTAAAGACAATTATCTGTTCTTTTAGACTATACCGTCATTGTGCAATAAAGTATGAATCCAATGATGCATTACACACGCAAGTGCACACAAACACACACATATATATATATAAATATAAAATATTACAATATATATATATATATATATATATATATATATATATATATATATATATATATATATATATATATATATATATATATATATATATATACACGCACACAAAGACACGTAAAATTACCTGTTTGATCATAGAGCGACACACGTATGAATGCACCAGGATGCTAACCTGAGAACGTTTTTTATAGTCTTTCACCAGCCCCTGAATCTCATGTACATGATCACCAGTTAGAAGAGCAAATTCTGCAAAAGTCAGCCACTCCTAATTTCATTTACTTAGCAAGCTTCCTGTTCTCCCACAAATATGTACCATCACTGCTCTTTCATTATTTCCTATTGAAATATTTACCACTAGGAATACAAACCATATATACTATTGTCTGGTATCTATTTTATGTTTTTACTTGGAGAGAAGCATATACTTTTCCATGTATTTATTCTTAAATAAGATTGAACTTCCATCATACAGTGCTCTAATCCGTTGTAACAAAATCTTTCCTGCACCTTAAATACTCGACATCTTCCATGCCCCATTTTAATATAAACTATGACCCATGATTTCTCTACGCCCATGTAGACCACACGAAGTTTCCCCTTTACTCTCAAAACTTAGCACATAAATGCTTCGTAGCAACAGCTGATTCGCACACCCCTCTCCTTTCTTACAAGAAATCTGGTCTTTCCTTTTTAATCTTTCTGTTATCTTTCTCCTCAATACAATTTGACAGGTACATGAGCAATGACATGCCCTTATAATTCTTAAGGTGTCTCCTGTCACGTTTTCCTCATGCAAAAGATCAATCATTTTTATCAGCCTTTGAGAAGTTTTCTGCGTCCGGCCATACCCAGTCAGCCTTGAAAGACACAATACAGGGGAACAGATCACTTTTATCCTTGCCAGGTAACGCATAAATACCAGGTACACATCCGCTGAGGATCATACAGTTTATAATTAGTCACTCAACTATATTTCTGGTAAGATTAAACAAACCCAAGTCATTCTCTACCGTGGATACGACCCCTGACAGTCAACTAGCTATCAGATACATATTTCTAAGAATATTACAACAGAAGCCTCAGGGATGTGATGGAACATACCTCCGTTGCTCTCAAGCGCTCGAGAATTATACAAATAAATAAATGTATATATATGATATATATGTGTGCATAATATACATATATTTAAATATAAACACAATATATAAATATATACATATGTATATAATATACATTTACATATAAATTATATATATAGTGTATACACACATATATATACATACATATACATATTATATATATATATATATATATATATATATATATATATATATACATATATATATATATATATACGGATACAGTATGAGTGTGTGTTTACATACGTTAGCACAAACAAAGCATCACTTTCTATAGCAAAACGGCACGTATTCACATACGTTTCTATACCTTTGCAAACAAACAAGCACAATAAATTACTGCGCATAACCAGACACACGCACACACACACACGTACACACAAACACACAAACACACACACAGACATACCTCCATCATCAAGAAAACCCTCATTTCGGGAATTTGTTACAAAGAGCTAATATCATACAATGATGGGGGCAATAAATTGTAATAGTCATTTGGCATGGAAATGGAAGCGTCGAAAATTGCTCATAAAAGTCATTACCAATAACATGTGTGAAATTGAAGAGTAAAATATTGCAAAACGTTCACCAAAAAAAGTTTCATGTTTTTGAAGTGCCTATATATATATATATATATATATATATATATATATATATATATATATATATATATATATATATATATATATATATATATATATATATATATATATATATATATATATATATATATATATATATATATATATATATATATATATATACATACATATATATATATATATATATATATATATATATATATATATATATATATATATATATATATATATATATATATATATATATATATATATATATATATATATATATATATATATATAGTTATATGAGTACGCTGACAGAAACCCGTTATTGAATATTTGATATTCTATCAAAGCCCTCGAGTAAAAATCCATTTATTATTTACGTTCACCCTGATTCAGTAATTGCAGGAGGAATCAATTACAAAAAATGACTCTTTCTATCGTTTGTCTTTCGCTCCTAGACCAATCCTACTATTCCTTTCTAAAATCACTTCTCGTCAATGAAACAAAATCAGTTATTCCAAACCATTTTATTTATTTATTTTCATTTTTATTTTTATTTATTTATTTATTTATTTATTTATTCATTTATTTATTTATTTTTTTTTATTTTTATTTTTTTTTTTTTTGCTAAAGCAATTTTCACCCTTCCCTGGCACCTTGTTGGTAAGCACTAAACACATTTCTCCTCCCGAACTAGTTCGAAACCGGCCGGGAAAAGCGTAATTTCATCGAGTCATTTCTTATTCGGATTTTCTAATGATTTCAGTAGAAATCGTATTCAAAGCAGATTGGGAAACCGGGAAATTAACTGTTCATTGTACAGCATTCGAATTTCCATAGGCAGTCTGGTAACCAGTAGGTTTCAGATATACTTTCTCTTATTCCACCTAAAGGATTTCTTCATTATTATTTATACCTGTGTATTGTATGGGTTATAATTTTCTTTTTCATTTACATTCACAGCTGTTTACGTAGTAAACAAGAGTAATTGGCATTTCCACTTTATATCATACATCATAAATAAATCATGAAATACCTTGAAATGCAATGCTCTCTGTGTGTGTCTAATACCATGCTACCTTTCTCCTTTCTAGAATACTCTGCAAAATTTATTATTATATTCACACCTATATTGACCAAATTTGTCCCTTTCAATCTGATTAACCAAAAGATTTTAAGTTTTCTCCGTAACTTCCGTTAAGTAAAAACACACATTTTCAGCAATTATCAGCAAAAAAAAAAAAAAAATCAGTATTTTCGTGTAATGCAGAAGCTGTATTTTATTCGCTTTTGGTGCAAAATCATAAATGAGCCAACACGATTTTGATCTGCCGTTACAAACAGAACCGAAAATTCCTCTTCACTGCTACGTTCGTTTTCCCCTCCCCGAAAACCAAGAAATAGAAAATAAATTCAACAAAAGTGGAACAGAAAAGGGAAGCAGATAAACAGAAAGAACGGTCCATGTAGAAAATATCCTCTTCTGCCTGGTTCCCGCTAACAATATGTCCATGATGGATATGCCCATATATCACTGTTGGCCCCTAAGTGACATATGTCTGGCATAGGAAACACACCTCCACTGCTTTCCTTTCTTTGCGGGTGTGTATAAAATATACATACATACATACATAAATTCACATAAATTATATGTATGTATACATACATACATACATACACATATATATATATGTTTATATATATTATATACATACACATATATATACACATGCATGTACATAAATACATACAAACACATACACACATATATATATGCATGCATACATTCATACAAACACACATACACATATATATACATATATATACCGTATATACATAATGGGTATAACCTAAAAATAATCTTATAATTTTCATAATACAATTTGACTGCTTACTTTTTTTTTTATACAGAATACGCATAAACAAAAAAAAATACCGCATATACCTACACTGCATGATTTCATAAAGCGAACGTGAAGATCTACATTTATCAAAACCTTGACAGGAAACTCTTTCCAGAAATTCAGCTCCCTTCTAGAGTCTTCTGGTGAGGCTCTACTCTGACCAACAACAATTCGGATGTAAGATTAGCGTTCGTCGGCTGATCTATTGTTTTTTTTTTCTTCTTCTTCATCTTTTTACAATGACCTCGTACCCATCTTCATTAATTTCATCGGATTACTGCTTGCTGAAATAACAGTCACTTTCAGAATGATCCATAAAGAGTAGTATGACTGGTTTTTCCAAACGAATACCGGAGGCGTCAGTATTAGTCACAAAACTTGGTTTATTTCTCATTTGCCAATGATGACCCTAGTACACAAACAAGCGCATGTGTCTATTTGCACATGTATGCAATATGTAAATATATAAATATATATATATATATATATATATATATATATATATATATATATATATATATATATATATATATATATATAACATAATCACATGTATGCAAAAAGTAAATAAATGAAGATATATATATATATATATATATATATATATATATATATATATATATATATATATATATTACATACACACACACATATATACTTTATATATATGTATATATACATATAAATATAGATATACATATACTGTAGTTAAGTTCAAGCTTAAATATAAAATAAGAACAAACGCTATCTATGAAAATAATTAAAATAATTTACGCGTACAGACAACGAGTAGAAAGATTATAAGCAGAAAGTTGAATTCTTAATCACAGTCACATTTCGACCAGAACTTGGCAACTTGAGCCGAAATTTTATCCGCTTATTAATGTTGACGCTAACTACGTATCATTACAAGTCTGTAAACTTTCTGGCGGTAAATATTCTGTGATTAGCTACGAGCCATCACGATTCTCGAAAGTTGACAAAGTCCATATAATTTCTTCTTTTAACTTTCAAAAGTAAAATTGTTCGTGATTAGCGGGTAACACCCTCGGGGCCCCCCCCCCCAACTCTTCTTTCCTTATAAGGAAGTTTCTATTGGTTTTTCTAACGGTGGTCGTATGTTTGATTACATAAGAAAATAAGAAATAAATTATAAATTAAATGACGCTGCTTTATGACGCAAGCTTCATCAGTTTGAGAACTTCTGTTTAATGTTGTTTAACATTTTCATACTTTCTCGCGTACCAATTTTCACTGTTCATATTATTTGTTTGTATTTGTCTGCGATTCCTTGTTTGCTGTAATTCAAATATTTTTAAGAATGAAAATCTTTTTCTGCATGCCAGTGACTATCACATTTTTCATTAACATTGCTGCAGCTGCTTACATTTCATCACTATTTCCACTTTTTTTTGTCTGCGTCTACCATCACATCAGAAATGGTTGATATAGTGCTTAGACAAAACGAAACTTGGACGATTTTGAAAGTAAAGTTGCAAACAATCTCCGGAAAAAGAACTGGATTCTTAAACTCCATGATACCACGAATTTACTATAAAACTGATAATTGCTATAGGAAAGAAATCCAAATGCGGCTTATCACTGAGAGATACCTTTCCGACATCAAAATCGTATCAGGGATGGAGAGTGAACCATGTCCGTAATGATGTCAGCTAATCAATCAAGTCCTAGTTTTGGTGGTGGTCGGGCTTGTAACCCACTGACTGACTAAGCCAAGCCCTTAGGGCTACAAGCACCTTTTTCGTTTGTGGGGAGGCAATCTCTTTGTGTTTGAAGCTCTGTATCGAACTGCGATGAATGCTACACAACCACAACAGTAGAGCAGTTTCGAGTGGTTAATACACACTGAAGAGGAGACGTGGTCACAAAACTGTTTGTGAATGATGGCTTGTTCCTAGAACTTGCGGTTTTACTGTATTTCCTCAATGGAACTGCAGATCTCTCGTGAATACAGCGGCTGATTTCTCGGCAGTAAAACTGATGATTTCCACAGATGCAGTTACTTTTTGCTTTATAAAATTTTCCGAATAAAACGACTGAAGTTTCGTAACGAACCTGCTGACACACTTGATCTAAACATGCTGAAGTTCGAAGTCTTGGGTATAAAGCTGAAGATATAAAGCGTATGAAAATGCTGAAGTAAATGCGAAAAAAACCGACGTTTGGTGAAAGTGATTGTCGAGGTTTCCACAGCGAAACCATCGAGGTATCGAGAACGAAGCTGTAGATTTCAGGAGAGAGGCCACTGAAGTTTACGGACTCAAAACGCTGAAGCTGAAGTTCCTGTAATAAAACTAAAATTTCGGGAATAAAAAAACAGAAGTTTCCTTCCCGACGAAAAACCGCACTGATGGGCTGCAAGAGAGAATACAGACAATTATCTCTTTAAAGAGTATTATTTAAAGAAGCGTTTACGGCAAATGAAATTTAAACTGCTGAAGAAGGAACGGAATATAACATCGGAAAGAAAGTTTAGAAATGCTTCTACGTTGCAGGTTAGGTGATCCCTCCACTGACAGAATTATAAGACAAGATAGTCTAATGGCCCCGTCTAAGAGAATTTTTCTCATTCAGGAACTGGACAGGTTGGGCAACCAATATTATTTGCTCCCCGAGTTGCATTTCTACTTCAATCAAGCGTGTTACAGATATATATATATATATATATATATATATCATAATATATGTATATATAAATATATAATTTTAAGAACACATGCAATTACCAAACCATACCAGCCCATTAATATCTGATGTTACCAAACTAATTAAGTAACATCAGCATACCTTTCACAGTGGACGTAAACACCAATTTAGTTCAAATCCCTTTTAATGAACAAACGTACATCCTGCACACACACAAAGGCATGACACACAACATACATATATATATATATATATATATATATATATATATATATATATATATATATATATATATATATATATATATATATATATATATATATATATATATATATATATATATATATATATATATATATATATATTATATATATATACACACACATATACATAGATATACTGTGTACACATATATATAATTACGCATGTGTATAATCATATTTCTGCACATATTTACATATAACATTAATAATAACAAACCGAAACTGTTGTTTATTTCTCTTAGGCTGCAATGTTAACCTCCTAATTAAAGCAACTGCAGAACTGCTGGAACAATGATAATAATTAGGTGTCGATTACTTTCTTTTAACGTGAAAAACTTGATGAAAAAGCAGTAATTAAACCTACCGTCTTCAGAGATTAAAGTCTGCATTGCTGACTTCCCTATGCACAGATACATCTGTAAGTTTACGAATGCATACTTTTCGCGCACGCCAACAAAACCACCAGTACAAATCTAATTTTATTAAAACTTCATGCCTGAACATTTGAAAAAATTTTTTTAAAATCCTAAAACCTAGTCGTTAAATCTCTCACAGCAACGCCATCTAAAGAGTCTTCCACTCGACGAGGAATTTCTAAAGAGGAATTATAATCATCGTATTATCTGCTCGGGTTCATTTCTATGAAATTAAAGCAAACACTTTCATGGGAACCGCCTGTACTTGCGTGTCTAAGGCCGGCTGAGATTCACGAGAAGTACCTCGACCTTTGTCTGTGAGCCAGATACGAAACTGAGATGAAGGCACACACACGTGTGTTTGTCTTTGCGTGTGCGTGTGTGTGTGTGTGTGTGTGTGTGTGTGTGTGAGTTGGCGATACGCACATACATACATATAAATAAATAAATTTATATATATATATATATATATATATATATATATATATATATATATAAATTATACATGTCGTTATATATTTATACTTATATACAAGCATACATACATATTTACATATAAATATTATATATATGAATATATGTATGTATGTATACATGCACGCACACGCACACACACATATATATATAATATATATATATATATATATATATATATATATAGAGAGAGAGAGAGAGAGAGAGAGAGAGAGAGAGAGAGAGAGAGAGAGAGAGAGATAGCTAGCTTTCCAAAGGACCACATACCGAATTTTTTGGTTAAGCAACAGCAGCACTTTCATTCAAAAACTGTAATAAAAAAACTATCCATGCGTGAACTTTGGTCATAGTGTTCACTGACGAATTGCGAAAAGAAACGAGCAAAGCAGTACCGAGTCGAATTCGTAACGAATTCCCCTGAACTCTTGCAGTTTAATAATTTCTGTCGACGCTACCTAATGAAGGCACGAAATCCCAAGGAAAAAAAAAAAGGACAGAATTAACCGAAAATTATTTAACGCTGAGACATATTCAATATTTTGTTATATATATATATACATATATATATATATATATATATATATATATATATATATATATATATATATATACATATACATACATACAGAAATACATATAGAAATACACACTATATATATATATACACATATATAGTGTATATGTGTGTATATATATATATATATATATATATATTTATACATATACATACATATATATATATATATATATATGTGTATTATATATATATATATATATATATATATATATTTATACATATATTATATATATACTGTATATATATAATCATAATAACCAGAGAAAAATCTATCGCCCATCATGTAGAAAACTGATATACCTAATTTAATAGATTTGACATTAAATTCTAATGCGTAAGACAACCATTGAAGAAAGTTAAAGAGCAGGCCTAGTGAACAAATATTCCTTTCCATCACATTATAAAAGACTCAGTTTAATTTATCTGAATTATTGGCTGTTCTAGTTCGAAACAGTTATGAGCTTGCACTATTTACAGAAACCACAGATCTCATACGCACGTGCATGTGAGAATACCTATATCAAATGCATGTATGAATACATATATATATATATATATATATATATATATATATATATATATATATATATATATATATATATATATATATATATATATATATATACATACATATATATATATATATATATATATATATATGTATACATATATATTACTGTATATATAAATATATATACAGATATATATATATATATATATATATATATTATATATATATATATATATAATATAATTTGAATAGATATGTTTTTGTGAGTATATACATGTATACGTCCATGTATACTAAGAAATATAGCTAAAGGTAGTCTCGAGTTCACATAAAAAAATGAGGAAGTTATTCCTTTATCAGTTCTCATAAACTCTCTTGTGTGTGTGTGTATGTGTGGTGAAGACACAACAAAATAACCTCTATGCAAACCAATCTCCATGTCCCTGAACCTATTACTTATGAACCCCCCTTCATTTTCGGAGACTCCTCCCTTGAGGTCCTCCAAGTCTACTTTTAGTCCCTCTCCGACGGCCTCCCTCCTCCTTCTCCTCCTCCTCCAAGCCTGGCACCCAACCCGAAAAGGGGGAGGGGGGTTGTCCCCCATCGAAAATTTCGATATTCCCTTCAGGTGAAATTTGTTTTCCATTCCCGTTGCGCAACGTCAGGATTTGGACGCCTTATTTCCAGCGCCGTAAAATGTCTCTCTCTCTCTCTCTCTCTCTCTCTCTCTCTCTCTCTCTCTCTCTCTCTCTCTCTCGCCTCCAGTACCAGACTGCCCTCACGTCTTACCTCATGGAAAGGGATAACGGGAGGGGGATTTGTGAGAGAAAGTGGAAAAGAACAGGAGAGACGAGAGAGGAAAAGATGTAGGAGGCGATGGGATACGAACAATGAAAGGAAAATAAAAGCAAGGGGAAGGAAGAACAGGAGGAGAAGAGGAAGAGGGTGAATGGAGGAGGACAAGAAGAATGAAAGTGAATGGAGGAGGACAAGAAGAATGAAAGTAAGAGGAAGAGAAGACATAAGGGTGAGTAGAAAATAAAAGACAGGAAAATGAGGCACAGAAAGTCAGAAGAAATAAAAAAAACAGGAAGGGGGATAAGAGAAAGGAAAGAAGAGGAGGGGATGAAGTTACAATACCGGGTGAGAGAAAAAAAAACTTCCTTCTTTTAACGTGCTTTTTTCCCATTTGTATGGGGTAAGCACGATGCCTTCTTACTAAATTAAGCAAAAAGGAAAGGCGAGGAGGAAAACGGGAAAATACAGGGAAGGAAAAAAAAAGCATAGATGAAATTAGAAGTAGAGAAACTCTCTTTGGCAGAATGTGGTTGTGAAAGTGGATGAAAGATGGATGAAAGTAATTGAAATGGTTTGTTTGTGCTGCATGTGCTGATTACGAGAAGTTGAAAGGACAGCAAACAAGAGATACGAAGAGAATGGGAGAAGATAGGAAAGTTTCTAGAAACACGGGCAAGGGAGATCAAGGAATTAAATGAAAAAAAAAAATTAAAATGGGACGTCTGACACCCAAATATAACGAGAAAGCGATCATGACAAAACTGAAAACGCAGCAAGCTAAAAGTAAGGTGTCTGACATGCTGTTGGTGAAGCTAGTTTTTCTTTTAACAGAACAAGGCGTTCAGCTTTCATCCCTCTTATTCCCTTGAACTCTCTCGCAAGATATACAACTCCTACGAGAAGAAAATATATAGCAATTTTCATTCAACAATTTTATTTTGGACAATTTAAAAAAAATAGCTATGGCAATAAGAACACTTGAAAGAAAATCACTAAGAATTTTGGTTGGGCAATGACAGCGAAGATATACAACAGACATGGTATTAAATACAACAGAAACTGTACAAGAGAAACGGTATTAAATACAACAGAAACTGTACAAGAGAAACGGTATTAAATACAACAGAAACTGTACAAGAGAAACGGTATTAAATACAACAGAAATTGTGCAACAGAAACGGTATTAAATACAACAGAAACAGTATTAAATACAACAGAAACTGTACAAGAGAAACGGTATTAAATACAACAGAAACTGTACAACAGAAACGGTATTAACGACACTCGACAAAAAACCTCAAACAGGAATCAGACATGTTGCCATCAAGAGCGCATTTGTGGCCTGATATTTGAGTGGAAAAAGCCATGCGTGAACTAGGGACAAAAATATAACAAAACAGTCACGTATTGCTAACTTAGCACTTAACTATCATACTTAGCATTTCGCTATCAAGGTGGAGATGGGTTGATTTCGATTCTCAGTACAGAATCTGAATTCGACGGGAACATGTACTACAGCAGTCGAAACCGTCTTATGTCTTTCTTGATGGCTTCGTGGACAAATCAAATGTCTAACTCTGTTTAAAACCCTAAAAACATAAGTTTGGGTGCAAGGTATTTCCAGGGTAAATTGAATAAAGGGCGTTTTTTTTTCATAACATTTGACAGTTTAAAAACATCACGCGCTGATTACTGACAAAACACACACACACATTATATATATATATATATATATATATATATATATATATATATATATATATATATATATATATATATATATATATATATATATATATATATATATATATATAAACATACACACATTTATATATATATATATATATATATATATATATATATATATATATTTGTATATATACACATATATGTATATATATATATATATATATATATATATATATATATATATATATATATATATATATATATATATATATTAGTCAACATAATCAGTCATTACGCGTAATGACTGAAATTTCAGTCATCACGCGTAATGCACTTAGGGACATTTGATCCTCTCAGGAGCTAGTACTAAACATATGAAATACATTTGACCCCCAGGGACTAGTACTAAACCCGGCGAAACAGTGTAGGTGACTCACTGTTTCGCCGTGTTTAGTACTAGCTCCTGGGGGATCAAATGTCCCCTAAGTGTATTACGCGTGATGACTGAAATTTCAGTCATTACGTGTAATGACTGATTACGCATGTTGACTGCAACATATATATATATATATATATATATATATATATATATATATATATATATATATATATATATATATATATATATATATATATATATATATATATATATATATATATATATATATATATATATATATATATATATATATATATATATATATGCTTGTATCTATGGCTGTACCTATAAATGTTCAAGAATTATAAAGATGGCATCATTCTGACGAAGAATTTTCTTGACTGAAATATAATCTTCAGCTACTCATACTTTTCCATCAAGAGAAATATCTGTTTCAAGTATACATTAATTATTATCGTACAACTCAGTCTCAATGAAGTATAGTATAAAAACCGAATTAGAAAACTTACAACACGATCAGCCCACGAAAGGATGAACGGTTAGTCTGGCCTGGAACAAGGCGTCCGACAAGAGAAAGCATCATTACCCTGGCAGTCCACAAACACGAAAACTCCGGAGACCGTGAGGACATTACTTCCACGTTTGACCAATCACCGTTTATTCATTCAAATTCCGAGGGTTTTTGCATCAGGCAACCGTTTCTGCATTGTAATACCTACTGTGGGCATTCCGGCATCGGCGTTTTCCATCCGTAGCATTGTTGCCGCAAAACAATAGAACGCAGCGTTGCGCAAAGGAAGAGAGATGCGGCAGCGATCCCAACACTATTGAACGCGACGCTTCGCCAGTCTTTGTTTTGTGTTCCTGTAAGCCTGATACCTGTCCGTTCTTTGTGCTCTAATGATGAAAGCAAAATAGAGAGGATGGCCAGGTGCTATTCTCACCGTTCCGCAGATCGAAACAGAATATGCTGGAATTATTAGCGATTTCCAGTATGTTGCGTTTTCATTTATTGCTTGGTTGTGGGGGGGGGGAGGACACGATA
>NC_089751.1:46923116-46958116 GCF_040412425.1 Macrobrachium rosenbergii | reverse complement strand
CAAACCATGCAGTCATCCTATTTAGTTAGTAGTAGTAGTAGTAGTAGTAGTAGTAGTAGTAAAAATAATAATAATAATAATAATAATAATAATAATAATAATAATAAAAGACTAAATATAAAATTAACTCAAACCATGCAGTCATCCTATTTAGTAGTAGTAGTAGTAGTAGTAGTAGTAGTAGTAGTAGTAGTAGTAGTAATAATAATAATAATAATAATAATAATAATAATATTACTATTATTATAATTATTATTATTATTATTATTATTAATATTATTATTAATAAAAGACTAAACATAAAATTAATAACTCAAATGATGCAGTCATCCTATTTAATAATAATAATAATGAGACTAAATATAAAATTAATCCAAATAATGCAGCCATCCTATTAGTAGTAGTAGTAGTAGTAGTAGTAGTAGTAGTAGTAGTAATAATGGTAATTTCTATGGTGGTCAACATATGATGATTTTGAAATAGGCCTTCTATAGAAATGGAAAGAAAAACATCCTATTACACGCGTGATTTACGCCGTAACAGGCATTTTTCCAATTAATCTCGTCCCCCTAGGGGAGCGGGGTAGTGCCGCCAGTGCATATCCTGCGGTGCACTGTAGGCAAAACTTAAGGTTCTTTGCAACGTCCCTTCGGCCCCTAGCTGCGACCCCTTTCGTTCCTTTTACCGTACCTCCTTCCATATTCACTTTCTTCCATCTTACTTTCGACCCTCTCCTAACAATTGATTAAATGTGCAACTACGAGGTTTTCCTCCTCTTACACCTTTCAAACCTTTCTACTGTCAATTTCCGTTTCAGCGCTGAATGACCTCATAGGTCCCAGTGCTTGGCCTTTGGCCTAAATTCCATAGTCAGTTCAATTTAATTCAATTCAATTAATCTCGTGTGCTTTTCCGAATGTCATTTCAATTAACAATTTTACTTTCAAAAGATTTATTGGAAAACGCAACTCTCAAGTATTACTATAGATCTCATTAACATTTTTTCTCTCTGGCCGTCCCACGAAAAAAAAAGAATTACGAAAAAGTCAGAAATAATCTACAGGAAAAGCTATTAAGGCCATCTACGACTTCGAGATAACTTACTGTAGGGATTAAGTTAGATGAACTTTTGTTAGATGAACTTTTGCCGAGATCCTGGTAGATAAGGATACAATTAGGAAACAATGAGACCAATAATTTATGTGTCGTCCGGTTAGGCTGAACGCTATTATCCCTTTATATTCTTTTTTGTTTAATTCGTGAGGAAAAAAATTATAATCACTATTATCGTTTTTTTAACTCGAGAGAAAAAAAATTATAATCACTTGTTATTCGTGAGACAAAAAAATTATAATATTTTCCTTTTTTTAATTCGTGAGAAAAAAATCTATAATCACTTTTTCTTGTTTTAAATTCGTGAGAAAAAATTTATATCTTTTTCTTTTTGTAAATTCGTGAGAAAAAAATTATAATATCTTTTTCATTTTTTAAATTCGTGAGAAAAAAATCTATATCGTTCTCTTTTTTTTAAATTCTTGAGAAAAAATGTATAATCACTTTTTCGTTTTTTAAATTCTTGAGAAAAAAATGTATAATCACTTTTTTTAAATTCGTGAGAAAAAAATAACTTTTTTAGTTCGTGAGAAAAAAAATTGTAATTTTTTCTCATTTTAAATGTGAGAAAAAATTTGTAATCACTGTTTTCGTTCTTTTTTTAAATTCGTGAGAATAAAAAATTTTTGATAACTTTTCTTTTTTAAATTCGCGAGCAAAAATTTATAACTTCTTATTTTTCAAATTCGTGAGAACAAAAATTTATAATCACTTATTGTTTTTTTAAATTCGTGATAAAAAAAAGTATGTTTTTTTTAAATTCGTGAAAAAAATTATAATCACTGTTTTCGTTCTTTTTTTTAATTCGTGGATAAAAAATATATAGTAGCTTTTTCTTTCTTAAATTAGTTAGGAACAATTCATGATAACTTTTTCTTTTTTTAATTCGTGAGAAATTTTTTTTATAATCACTGTTTTCGTTTTTTTTAATTCGTGAAAGAAAAATTTATAATCACGTCTTCTTTTTTTCGTTGAGAAAAAAATTATAATCACTTTTTCTTTTTTTAATTCGTGAAAAAAAATTTATCAACACTTTTTTGTAAATTCGCGAGGAAAAATTTTATAATCACTTTTTTTTTTAATTCGTGAGAAAAAAATTATAACTTTTTATTTTTCTAAATTCGTAAGAAAAAAATTATAATCACTGATTTCGTTAAGTTATTATTCCTTTACGGGAAGTTATTAATTTTTTTTATTTATATACTGTACATAATTCACCTTTTTAAATTCGCTTAAATTCATCACTAATACAAGTGAGACGCCATGGGAAAACAATCATTACCTCCCTCTCTCTCTCTCTCTCTCTCTCTCTCTCTCTCTCTCTCTCTCTATATATATATATATATATATATATATATATATATATATATATATATATATATATATATATATATATATATATATATATATATATATATATATATATATATATATATATATATATATATATATATAAATAACTAAAGATGAATTCCCATGTCTTCAATATGGCGTCGAGTCCCGTCCCGTTATTGTTGAATATTTCGCAGCACGTACAGGTTAGGTGGAAACGCAGTGCATATCACTTATCTGAATGCATCGGGTGGTTGGACGAGCAATTTATGAGCTTTATATAGCTAAGTATAAAGCGAAGAAAATGACAGGTGTGACAAATTCTGAGTGGGGGACTGTTATTGAAATCTGAGACTCAGAACTTCACAAGTGAAACACGATCAGTCATTCGTTGTTCACCAAAATCCTGAGATATGTTGGAACTGGAACTGGAATATAGAATTTAGGCCAAAGGCCAAGCACTGAGACCTATGAGGTCATTCAGCGTTGAAAGGAGGTCTGAAAGGCGTATCAGGAGGAAAACCTCGCAGTTGCACTGTGAGACAATTGTTAGAGAGGGTGGAAAATCAGAGGGAAGAGAATATGAACGGAGGGACAGTAAAAGGAATGAAAGAGGTTGCAGCTAGGGGCCGAAGGGACGCTGCAAAGAACCTTAAGTAATGCCTACAGTGCACCACGTGATGTGCACTGACAGCACTAACCAACCCCCTGCGGGATGACTTGTGTTAGGCAGTATAAATAATTTTTTAGGCTAGATGACACAGCTATTCCAAAGATAATATTGACACTGCTGTTATTATTATTATTATTATTATTATTATTATTATTATTATTATTATTATTATTATTATTATTATTATTGCTGTAACAACATACCGCGCAACCAAGTTTTACATCAAACGCATTTAAATTTTCCTCCCTTCTGGATCCGAGTTCCGTTCAAGGGCGAGACTTATCAGGTTCAACATATCATTTCAGGCTATTCTGGGATTCGCTTTTACCACACGCCCCCCCCCCTCCAAAAAAATTGCATTTGCATTTCCGTGTATACGCATGAATGCAGAGCATTCATGTATGATGATATGATGATTTATGGAGGTTTCCCCGGAGGCCCAGAAACCGAAGCTTTTCGGCGCGTTTGCTTCCGTGAGAAATGAAATGAAGTGGCAGGTCTTCATTGACGACTGGCGCGTTTTGATCTAAGAAAAAGCGCATGCGTTTTATTAATATATAATACATATATATATATATATATATATATATATATATATATATATATATATATAATTTATATATATACAGTATATATATATATATTTATATGTATATATATATGTATTGTAATAATAATAACAATAATAATAATAATAATAATAATAATAATTAATAACAAAATGGACGGGGAAAACCCAAATCTGGTGGAAAATACGAGATTCGATAATGAGAAAAAATTGACCACTAAAAACCGCATTGATGACCGTCTTCTCATATTATTATGAAAACGCAACTATATCAACCCATTTTCGAAAAGCGGTCAGAAAAATCCATGGAAAATCATTTTGGGAAACTCCAAAAGTTGGTGTGCGAATCCCGTAGGCATATTATTGGGCGGTGGGAGGGAGGGATATGCGCCGCGGGAACGGAATTAATTGTACAAAATATGGGGAACTCATTGTTAGGTTTCGGCACGGAGGGAGGAGGAGGAGGAGGAGGAGGAGGAGGAGGAGGAGGAGGAGGAGGAGGAGGAGGAGGAGGAGGAGGAGGAGGAGGAGGGATGGGGAATGGGAGAGGATGCACTGAAACGAGAGACAGGGAAAGAGATAAGAGAACTAAAACGAGAGAGAGAGAGAGAGAGAGAGAGAGAGAGAGAGAGAGAGAGAGAGAGAGAATTAAAACGAGAAACAGAGAATATAAGATAAGAGACAGAATGAGACAACACTTACTCGAGGAAAAGAGAGATAGATGAAATACTGAAGCAAGAGAGAGGGAGTTAGAGAAAGAAAAAGAAATTGGAGACAGGACAGATACTTATAGCAGATAAAGAGTGAGAACAGAAAGAAAATAAACAAAACACTGACACTACAACTACATCAAAAGAGAGAGAGAGAGAGAGAGAGAGAGAGAGAGAGAGAGGGAGAGGGGGACGGGGAAGGGAGAGGGGGGATAAAATTGAAATAAATATGGTGAGCTCCGTTCGGAACTCCGAGATACAGTAGATATTAACAGGAAGCGTCAGGGGATGGTTATTGGCTATTTGTGTAGATCAACAATACTCTCATTTTTTATTTTTAGTATTATTTACTTTCGATTGCTAAATTTCCATTTCCTTTCTTTTCCCCTTTGCTTCCCTACAAGGAATTACATTCTAAACACCTTCAATTGAATGTTTCATCAACATTTTCCCTTTTTTTATAAACAAAAATGTTGTGAATTACTGTTCCCGTAATATCTTTTAATGTTTATGAGAATTTGCCTCTTTTTCATTATATTGTTCTTAAATCACAGTTGAAAACACGTTTTTGCATAACTTCTTTACTCATAGAGCAATATAAAAAAAGGATGAAGGAAATAGGTGGAGAGGCAAGATTATGATGGCTTCATTTAAAATACATTATTGAAAATATACTTACGAACACACAATCGTAAACTTCACTCTGGAATGTACAACAGCGCAAAAAGACAAAGACGTCAGAATTATAAAACCTGCACACTTCCTATCACAATAAATAGCAGTGACCAGATTTCACATTCATGTACTAACTTCACTCATTCAGTGCGAAAAATTCCCAACTGACCGTAACATCCCCGAGGTACTTAACTCGGCCCCCAAGGGAAAAAGATGAAGAGCGCATACCTCGAGATGCTTTTCTCGCTCAGAATTCTGGACCTTGGGGTTACGCAGGTCAAACACAACGAGAAATGAAAACAAACTTCGCATTAAACGATTTAAACAACGCAACCTTAAAGCTTAAGATCCATCACATCTTTTTTTCACATCTTCTTGTCAATCACGAAGTCTGTCGCTCGAGTCTTGTGGATGAAAAATTCTTGCATATTTGGAGTTCTCTCCCTGCCTCTGGTTTCCCAGGGTTGGGAAAGGGCACCCAGGATCTCGTCCCATTGGCATTTTCTCGTAAAACAATTAATGCATAGTTATGCATACTAGATCTCTATCATATGATCAAATACTGCGGGCATCTTGTAGTGTCTTGAATTTCGGACGAAATTTAAACATTTCAGCCATCACAGCAAAGTATTTCTGACATATTTCAGAATGGATTTCAGACACGTCCTTACAGCACACCATGTCACATGAGTTAGATTTAGAGCACATTCTTACACATTTAAGAATCGGTAATATACGTTCGATTTCAGCCACTCCTTTATATAGCTCAGATAGCAAACTGGATCTTAGAAACATTCATATATTTTTCAGGATTTAAAGTATGGTTTCGGCCACAGGCATCGCACCTGGTTACAAAGCATCCTGTCCTGTAAGACCGTTTCTCAGCATAAAAAGCACGAGTAATAATCGGAATCGCACGCATGCGCAAAATACACCGTACTACACATACATAAATACTAGCTCACCCAAGTCAACAAGCTGCATTCCAAAACGAGAGATTTGTCGAGGCAATCTGACTCCATCTCTCCTGTTTAGATGATTCTACTCGTTTCACAAAGAAGAACTGCTCTTTTTCTAGCCCAGACCTGAAGAATAAAATAAAGAGAAGGAAGAAGGGTGGGGCCTGAATACGAAGGAAGCAACAGAGACCTCCCTTGCAAAGGACGTAAGGTTGTAGAAGTCAGTCTGAAGCAGGAGGCATCCTGATTATGGGTCCCAATGTTCTTTCCTTCGCTTACATTTTTCTCCTTCCACACTCCTAGGACCTTCCTCTGAATTCACGTTTTCCCTAGCCACTACTCTCTCTCTCTCTCTCTCTCTCTCTCTCTCTCTCTCTCTCTCTCTCTCTCTCTCTCTCTCTCGTAGTACGCCAACTGGATCATCTTCTTTCTTCTACCTGTGAAGCGAACCTGCAAGTTTCTGCATTCCCAGGTGGGAGAGCCAGAGAAGCAGCTTCTCCCACTGGGAAAGCTTCTCCTGTTGTCTCGGCACCTCTTGGATGCTCTTCTTTGAACTTCTTTATTGTTTCCTCATTAACCTGCAAGAATCCGGCTCTCTCTCTCTCTCTCTCTCTCTCTCTCTCTCTCTCTCTCTCTCTCTCTCTCTCTTCCGTGGACGGTGCTTTTTGCTTCTTTGACTTCTCTCCCTTCATCCCGTTTGCTTCCATAATTTTACTTGTCTTTTCTTTCTTTCTTGGCACTTTTCAAGTCTCGTGGTGTAAGGTATTTTTTTTATCTCACCATTCGCCCCTTTTAGTGGCGGGGGGGGGGGCTGGGGGGACGGGAAGCGTAATGTCGGATATTAGTTCAATTTTACTTCAGCCTCGAACCTATTAGGTTGAGTGATATTTAAATGTTTATGCTTACTTTTTCCTTCAACATTTTTTTGGTTCCGTGGATTTTTTCTAAAATGATTCTCCCATCGGCCCTTTTGACTCAGTAAATTCGAGTATTTGGCGAGATATGACTCCCCCCCCCAAAAAAAAAATTGTTATAGATTCTATACTAAACCTCTATCCCAACGTAGTTGCCAAACGTTACTACCTGTATGTCATGAATCCGAGTAATTAATAATACTCGGTCCGTCACTTCGATGCAGTGACAGCGTTCTCTTAGCGCCCGATTATTTTCCATTCTGAAGCATTACGAAAGCTTTGCATTATTCTCACAGGCTTCCTAATCAGGAACTTCCATTACCGTCCTCAGAGCACGAGCGTCTAGCCAGTGAGTAATTCTATTTAAAATCGTTTTCACTGATCGGTTTTACAGTACTTGTCTTTAAATTTCACTTCCTTTAGCAGTCTGAATTCTCTTTGTTCACACATGTAGATGACTTTCGCGCTGTTCATCAGCATTGTTTAAACACGGTTTTTAGCTTTGTGTGAAAGAAAACTATTGTGCCGGCTTTGCTTGTCAGTCCGCGCTTTATTCTGTCCGCACTTTTTCTGTCCGCCCGCAGATCTTAAAAACTACTGAGGCTAGAAGGCTGCAAATTGGTATGTTGATCATCCACCCTCCGATCATCAAACATACCAAACTGCAGCCCTCTAGCCTCAGTACTTTTTATTTTACTTAAGGTTAAAGTTAGCCATAACCGTGCGCCTGGCAACGATATAGGATAGGCCACCACCGGCCCCGTGGTTGAGTTTCATGGGCCGCGGCTCATACAGCATTATACCGAGACCACCGAAAGATAGATCTGTTGTCGGTGGCCTTGATTATACGCTGTAGCGGCTGTACAGAAAACCTGACTGCGCCGAAGAAAATTCGGCGCATTATTTTACTTGTTATATGGAGGGTAGAGTATGAGCAATTACAATAAAAGCGTCAATCACACCAGAATTATCTGTCGTGATTCGAGACATGTAGTGAACTGCGCTCGAGGCACTGATATATATAATATGACTACTCACAGCACTGTATGCTTGCTTCCCATGTGTATAGCAACCCCATCCTAGCACACAGTAGACGAGTAATCAGACAGTTCCTTCTGGAGCTACGGAAATCATTGCTACCCAAGTCAGTATAGATACAAGAGCAATCAAATTTATGCGAGACAGGTAAAATAATACTGGAGAAATGCCATCAGCCCTTGATCGGAAAATGTCTAAAAATGTCTCAAACTATTCGCACAGAATTATATTTTTAGTTAAAGGCAATGGTTACAATACCAAGCATGCGACAAATGAACTTCACAAAAAGCAAAGTGATGTACACCAGTTCGGACGTGACATTTAGATAACGGGGGAAAGGTTGGGTTGATTTTTGAAACAGTTTGTCTTTTCACAACAGTAAAGCTGATGAATGCTATTCTTGCGAGAGACCAAGAGGTATAAAAGATACAAACAAAATGAGACAAGACGTTCTAAACAAGTAAAAAATGCGACGGAGTTTCTTCAACGCAATCGAGTTTTCTGTACAGCGTATAATCAAGACCACCGAAAATACATCTATCTTTCGATGGTCTCGGTATAATGCTGTATGTACCGCGACCCATGAATCTTTAACCACGGTCCGGTGGTGGCCTGTCCTATATCGCTGCCTTAAATAATATAAAAAAACTACTATGGCTAGAGGGCTGCAATTGGGTATGTGTGATGCTCAGAGGGTGGACCATCGATATACCAATTTACAGCCCTCTAGCCTCAGTAGTTTTTAAGTTCTGAGGGCGGACAGAAAAAGTGCGGACGGACAGACAAAGCCGGCACAATAGTTTTCTTTTACAGAAAACTAAAAATGGTGTTCGATTTCACAGAGAACGTTTTCAAAATTAAGAAAGAAAAGCATTTAGAGCTCAATGTTATGTTCGACTTCGTGCCGACAGTTTCAATAACAAAAAACAAATTATCCCTAACGTCAACAGTCTGACTTTCATAACACTTCTGTTTTAAATATTTCCGAAAAGAAATTCCATAATGTCAATGACCCGGACCCAAAAAAAAAAAAAAAAAAAAAAAAAAAAACTAACATCTTCCCACGCTCAGTAGTTTTCGGGGAAAGCCGCCTTTACATAACTCCCCCACGTAAGGATCTCCCAGGGGCTCCTTTAAATCACATTAGGACCCTTTGGAGGATTAGCGCAGGAGCTTTGCCACCATACAAAGATGTCGTTAAAGGAATGTCCTTCCATTCAAGGGAATAATTGGCCGAGAAAATTGGACCTCTGCGTTCCCCGGCTATTATCATTAGCTTTCTCTTGGGGTTAATTGCCATCCGTATCCGCAATGAATGGTCCTCCTGATTACCGCTTGCTATGAACCGTCTGCAGGAGTCGTACACGAATGGGATTCCTGTTTAAGGTAATGTGGAGGAGCGCCTTGCACATATTCATATACATGCACAGATTCTTTTTTTATTTTTTTTGTCTCCGCTAAATTATACATATGTGCCTATCGATGGTCAGAGAGAGAGAGAGAGAGAGAGAGAGAGAGAGAGAGAGAGAGAGAGAGAGAGAATAACAAAAACCATGATGAAAAAATTCCTATTGATATTCTAAATTGTACATAAATAAATGCCTACCGATGACGAGAGAGAGAGAGAGAGAGAGAGAGAGAGAGAGAGAGAGAGAGAGAGAGAGAGAGAGAGAGAGAGAGAGATATCAATTACGACGACAACAAAAGCCATGATGAAAACGGTCACTACTGCAGTCTGATGATAGTGATAACGGTGATGGTGAATATAAAAAAAAAAAAAGACAAACCAGAGTCATGACTTTGATAGTGACAGCATTAACACCGGTGCTGCTGCCACCGTGATGACGAGGCTTCAGAAAATGCCAGTTTCTGATGGTAGCCTAAACACTTCCGCAGTTTCTGTTAATCTCGACGATCAGGAGGAAGATCAGGACACGGTTAGGGTCAACAGGAAAACCATTTTCTGTTAGGTGCTTGCTGTTATGTGCTGATCGTGATGATCCGGATAACTGATAGATGATGAATCGTGATTTTTAAAAAATTAGACTTCCAGTGCACATGCAGAACCGAACAGAACAGAATATAGAATTTTGGCCCAAGGCCAAGCGTTGGGACCTCTGAAGTCTTTCAGTAGAAGAGGTTTGAAAGGTGTAACAAGGGGAAAACCTCGAAGTTGCACTATGAAACAATTGTTCGGAGAGGGTGGAAAGTAAGATGGAAGAAAGAGAATTAAAACACTTCGAACTGAAGATTACAACCTAACGAAGTTTTACGCAATAACGAAGCACGATTACATGACAAAGTAAACGAGGCAGGTCAATCTGCAGTGGCGCCCCAGTAAAGAAATAAAATTATAAACAAACAAACAAAAAAAAGCCAGGGAAAGAGAGAAAAAGTGGTTTTCTGTCTGGAAAACATTTGAAATCACTTTAATTTCACTTATCAATCAATGTATGCCGTGATGTCAATGTGAATATTCTCTTTACCTATTAATCGACAAATACCATAATGCCAGTGTCAATAAAATCAATTTGTTTATGTATTGCAAGCGCTGTCATACATTAATCAGTCCACCAATTACAAGGTTAAACGTTAAGCGTTCTTTACCCCAGTATATGAATAAAAAGTCTCAGTATACATAAAAAACTTTCCTTCAAAGAATTCATCTCTCGGTCTTCTTTTTTCCTCAGTCGTCCTTTTTCCTTAGCCTTCTTTTATCCTTTATTCCGCCTCTTTTCGTCTGACCTGTTTCCATCGCCATTTCGCAAATCCAGGGCCTCGAGACCACAAGGGGTCCCCAGACCAGATGCTGTATAAAGCTATTCGGAGACCGAAGGGGTCCTCCTCCCTTACTCCCCCTCCCCACCACCAAACCAAAGCCCCCTCCCCCGACCCCCGCCAAACAACCCGTCCCCAGACCAAAGGTTGTAAAGCCAAATGCAGTCACGCAAAGTTTATAAAATCTAATGAGGTCAAATTCGTTTCAGTTTGAGTGACTCACCCGGCTGTTACCTAAACGGCTTTGCGTTAGTCACTGAATCGCATTCCAGATCAGAGTTTGCTTAAGAATTAATGATCACAGAGGGCGGTTTTAATTGACATATCTAGGTTTTCGGCTCGCTGGATCGGTAAGCGTTCCATGTGGGTTGTAAAGATATATATATATATACATTATATATATATATATATATATATATATATATATATATATATATATATATATATATATATATATATATATATGTATATATATTAATATATATATTTATATGTATATATATATATATTTATATATATATATACATATGTATATATACATGTATTTTTAATACATATATACATGTACAATATATACATGTATGTATATATACACTCACAAAACCTATCGGCTGTAAACCTCTGAGCTGTTGTGTTAATATATGTAGTGACTTATTATAAAAAAAAAGGGGGGGGGTACACAGAAACAGCAAACGGGCGACCAGGCCTCTGCTTTTGTTTGTACCGCACAGCCCCGAGTCCCTTTCTCACGACTGAAGTTGCAATGTTTGCAGGCAGGAAAACCTGAATGCACACATCCATTTTGTGAATAATTTCATTGCGGCTTAAAATAGGTTTTCCCAAGAGGAGCAAAGAGACTTTATAATATTTTAAATTAATCTTTACCTTTCAAGGAAAAGAAAATGGTTACGATTTAGAATTTCAATAACCTCGAGAAAACTATTTCAAGAGAGTTTTAGATATTGACTACATTCTAGTCGTCGGTTCATTTTTATTTTTGTCTCTTCGTTATATCTTTTCATATTTTTTACATATAAAATTAATTATACTCAAAGAGAGTTTTAGATACTGACCCCATTCTAGTCACTGATTCATTTTTATTTTTTCTCTTGGTTACATTTTTTTTATATTTTTTTACATATTAAATTAATTATATTTAAAGACAGTTTTGGATACTGACTACATTCTAGTTATGGGGTCATTTTTATTTTTTCTCTTTTTTTACATATAAAATTAATTATACTTAAAGAGAGCTTTAGATACCGACTGCATTCTAGTCATCGGTTCATTTTTATTGTTTTCTCTTCTGGTTATATTTTTTTATATTTTTTTACATGTAAAATTAATTATGCTTAAAGAGAGCTTTGGATACTGACTGCATTCTAGTCATTGGTTCATTTTTATTTTTTCCTCTTTTGGTTATTTTTTAATATTTTTTTTACATATAAAATTAATTACACTTAAGGAGAGTTTTAGATACTGACTACATTCTAGTCACTGATTCATTTTTTTCTCTCTTTTATTTATATCTTTTTATATTTTTTTTACATAAAAAAATTAATTATACTTAAGGAGAGTTTTAGATACTGACCGCATTCTAGTCACTGGTTCATTTTTATTGTTGTCTCTTTTGGTTATATTTCTTTACATACAAAATTAATTATAATGCGTCTTACTCTATGACTATCTTCGTTTCCTATGTGGGTTGCGTCCTTTTCAATCCCGGACGAATCCCTACCGGAGAGGAGAACTAAATATGCCCCTAATTATACCTGACCTCACTGCGGTGGTGAGCGGTTATTTATTTCGTACCGCACCAGGTACAGCTAACAACCCGGCCTGTTATTAATTTCGACGTAGTGTATAAAAAAAAAAAAACGACTTTTGCCGGAAAATCCACCCATTTTCATCGGGAATCGGAAATACAAAATTTGGGGCAGGAAAAGAAAAAAAAGCCCGACCATAATTCCAGTAATTCGTTTGAAAAACGAGGTTTATCTGAGGGGCGTGGAGAAACATTACGAATTTCTCTGAATTCTCGGAGGGAGGGATACACACATGTATGGTTTTTAATTGCCAATTTTGTGGAGAAACAACATGCCCATCCAAATTCTCTCTGGAAGAGAATTTGCGTGTAATTCTGGAATGATTCTCTCTCTCTCTCTCTCTCTCTCTCTCTCTCTCTCTCTCTCTCTCTCTCTCTCTCTCTCTCTCATATATATATATATATATATATATATATATATATATATATATATATATATATATATATATATATATATATAAAGACAAAATCCACAAAGGAAAGAGAAATAATGGAGTACTGCAAGGCCTTTCGACTTCTTGTCCTTTGCTTAGCTAAGTAAAGGACAAGAAGTCGAAAGGCCTTGCAGTTGTCAATTGTTTCTCTTTCCTTCATGGATTTTGTCTTTATTTATATATTCATCACGTTCCATATTTTTGGTTCAGTTAATATATATATATATATATATATATATATATATATATATATATATATATATATATATATATATATATATACATATATATATATATATATGTATATATATATATGTATGTATGTATGTATATATATATATATAAACATAAACATATACATATAATATACATTTCCTTTCTTGTGCATTAACGAGGCGCCTGACCTTTGCTTTCAATGACTTTCGTTGTTTTTTTTTTTTTAACTCTGACGAGGAATTGCATCAAAGTGAACGGAAGGCCTCCCACCATGTCTTGTCGTCCTCCTTGATGCTCAACTTCTGTCTGAAGGTTGATTTAAATTCTTTAGAATCTTTCTGCATCATATTCTCTCGGAATGACACACGTCTTTTGTAATTAGGTGATGTTCTGAATGTCTTCTTTCTTTTCATTTCATTTTTAATTGTGGAGCACAATGGGAAGGACAACTGAATGACCTTTCTTCTCTAGGCCAGAGGACAGCTGGAAAATTAAGGAAGGAAAATTAAGGACGATAAGGTTATAATGGAAAATTAAGGAAGGAAAATTAAGGACGATAGGAAGGTTATAATGGAAAATTAAGGAAGGAAAATTAAGGATGAAAGGAAGGTTATAAGCGACAACAAGCGAACGCTATAGGAAAATTCCACAGCTCGGCAGGAGATGGAAGGAAACGTCAATATACAGCGTCATCCGCGGTTTACGTTCTTCTTCCCGCAGAGTAAATGTGGGAAGAGGTGCCTGCCGGGTGTTACGGAACCATCTAGGAGGAGGAGGAGGAGGAGGAGGAGGAGGAGGAGGAGAACAGAGAAAGAATGGGAGAGGATAAAATAACTGAACCTTGCCCCTACGGAGTCAATAACCCCGATTTTTGAAACTAAAAGATGATATTATTCAGGGAAAATGAAAAATTGGAGAGAATTCCATAACTTGGCAGCATCAGTTGGAGACGGAAGATATAAAACTTTGGTAAATGGGATGAAGATATGAATTTATTATGGTGTCCACAACACCAAGTCTTTTAGAAGCAGACTGAGCAATAAGAAGGAGTTGAGAGAAATGTACAATTCCAGTAGCCCCAGAATATGAGTTGAATGAAAAGGTTGAAGAAATAATAGGAAATAAGTCTCGGAGGCACTGAACGATAGACATGAAAGGTTAGATTGTTATAGGGGCATGGAGGACGAGACAGAGTAGATAGAGGGTTATGAATATACCCGAGGGAAAAGAGTACTCGAAGACAGAATCCTGAGGAAATCGCCTGAACGTGGGAGGAACAGAGAATTCCCCTTAGCACAAGACAAACAAGTAAAAATCCACAGAAGTCTCTTCGGCGCAATCGAGTTTTCTGTGTTAGCCGCGGCCCATGAAGCTTTCAGCCACAGCCTGGTGGTGGCGTGTCTTACAGTGTCGCCAGACGCACGAGCAAGGCTAACTTTAACCTCAAATAAAATAACAACTACTCAGGCTAGAGGGCTGCAATTTGGTGTGTTTGATGACTGGAGGGTGGATGATCAACATACCACTTTGCAGCCCTCTAGCCTCAGTAGTTTATAAGATCTGAGGGGGGACAGAAAAAGTGAGGACGGGCAGACAAAGACATCTCAATAGTTTTCTTTTACAGAAAACTAAAAAAGTAGAAGTGCTGTCAGCAATAACTGACATGAGGCGGTAAGATCCAAAGTGATATACAAAGGTATATATATATATATATATATATATATATATATATATATATATATATATATATATATATATATATATATATATATATATATATATATATATATATATATATATATATGTGTGTGTGTGTGTGTGTGTGTGTGTGTGTGTGTGTGTGTGTTATTCCCACTTGCATAATTTCACAAAAACACTGAATGAAAATCAGTATGGCCATTATTCAAGAACAGACGTTACCCTACTTGATCCAACTGCAATAAGCTATTCACTTAAAAAATTATGTGCATCGTATGTTTTATATTATTAGAAAACCATCATAGCTGCCATTTCTGTCAGCACCCACGACGAAAGCTGAAACCAACGACAACGCAACCCACCAAAAGAATCAGCTGTGCACTGCTGCAGGAGCGGTTATCACAAACAGCAATATTTGCGGTTAAGAGCAACGGCAAGCGCCAGCTACTATGGGTAACTTATGCAGCTGCAAAAGGCAACAACTGCCGCAAACACCAATACCAGGGAAGAACAGTCCTCTGACACAATATCATTTCAATTAACCTCATACTGCACATACTGTTCATGCCGGACATGGTTCACCAAGTACATATGCTCACACACATATACCCTCCCTTCTCCCCTACCACACACAGCCCCTTTCAAATACCTCCCTGTCCCTTTCCCCCTCCCCCTCCTTTGCATACTAGGCGAATCTCATTAAGCACATCACTTTCAGCCTTGACCAAGTCTATGTCGTCACTAAAAAAAAAAAAAAAAAAAAAAAACTAAAGCAGAAGATCAAATCTAAATGAGAACGCTGATTTGGCGACCAGGTTTGCAGGCTCATTATCTTCGCGTTTTATGACTTTTTTTACTCGCTGATTTGGAGACGTCACTTTATGAAGGTCAGCGGGAACACCGAAAACAAAAATGAGAAGTTTTGCCTTCCGGGAAAGCGGCGCCGGGTTTTCATATCCGCTGGAATCGCGTCGACGATGATTTATCGGAGGCGTTTGGGAAGCGCTCGATATTCGGTGTTTGGCCACTTCCTCTTTTCTTTCAGGGTTACGCCCTACTATTTCCACTGCGCCTTCATTAAAGCTTTCGTGCCTGTCCGTCGGCGGCCTTCGCGTCAGATGCCATGGGAATGTAATAACCATGAAACGTCAGCATTATCACTATTCGCGTTTTAGCGAAAATCTGCGACAAGATTTATTTTTCTCTAATTCCACTTCTTCGTTTCTTCATCCCGTCTTTCTTTTTCTTCGGAAAGAAATCCTTCCTTTGTCTCTGTTTCGATTGAACCTTCTTCCTTTAATCAACCTCCTCTTCTCTTCCTCTCTTAATCACCTCCAATACCAATTGGCCACTAACCGGAATTCCATTACAATTCATCCGTCTATTTCATATTTTCAGTTGTAATGTGAGCCCTCATTTAAAGTGTATTTCATTGCCCGTTACATATCCACTCTTAGGTTTCACGTTCGATATATAACAAGTCACTAACGAGACCCAACCCCCCAAAAAAAGATAACAAAAATAAACACTGAATACGCAGCAACAACAAAAAATAATACGTTATCCTGATAAAGAGAGCAACACAGCGTTCAATAGCCCTCCCAACCCATCTCGATGTCCTGTAATATCAACCCCTAGCGTGACGAAAGGTCATTCCATGACCTCCAATACCCTTAAGTAAAGTCACGCGACAACATCCATTGGACATTAGAGGGTTTCATGTGGCCAAGACCCACATATTGCCTAATTGCCTTTGAGTCATAGACACAGCAGATCGTATTTTGTTCATTATGGCTTGATAATGATTTTTTTATCTTTTTTATTTTATCATTTTTTTAATGATTTTGCCCTGACCTGAGGTAAAGCGTGACAGAATTAAGTCGGTGAGTCATATAAATAAAATACTTTAGTGGCCGGGCAGACAGTATATATATATATATATATATAAAATAAACACAGCACTATAAAAACAGAAAATTTAAATGCGCAGATCTATCATTCCATCAGCTACAATTGAATTGCGAAGCACAGCACGAAAAAGTTATATTTCTGACCCATCTTTTATGCCTATAACCTCCCAAATAAGTCTTCTCCGTTGCATCCCATTCGTCATATACTATACATACATTCACACATACATACATACATACATACATACATAATATATATACATATATAATATATATACACACATATATAAATTATATATACAGAGAGAGAGAGAGAGAGAGAGAGAGAGAGAGAGAGAGAGAGAGAGAGAGAGAGAGACTTAACTAAGTCAGTAGTCACTTTCACGTTAAATACGTATGATCAGAATTAAATTTCTTGATTCCTTACACTTTTTCGATACGATAATCTCTGCAAGCCATAAATCCACGTTAGAAATAAAAGATGATACCTTTCCTTCTACCGTGGCATTCGAACCCATATCGAGTAGTAAAAGTGAGGCTACCACTTGGTCCACTGTGCCCCAGTGAGGGGTATAAAACCCGGGTTATTCATATATGTCTCTGTCGAATTCTGATACATTTAACTAGTGCTGGATTATGACCATCTTCACAATCGTAATTGTTCTATGGGTACTGCTTTTTAGGCTCATATATACATACATACATACATACATACATATATATATATATATATATATATATATATATATATATATATATATATATATATATATATATATGTGTGTGTGTGTGTGTGTGTGTGTGTATGTGTAAATATATAGAGAGAGAGAGAGAGAGAGAGAGAGAGAGAGAGAGATCTTATTCCTATTTTTCTTTGGAGAGGGTGATACTAGATATGAGTCTTCCTGCAGTCAGCACGTTTTCTGGGGTGAGGCTGCTAGCCCCATGCCCTTTTTTTTTTACTCTGATTATGGATGCCAAATGTACAGTTTAGATTGACAAAGGCACGATGAGTTTCAATGGGAATGTCCATCCACCCGGAATATATATAGGTTATATATACTAATTACGCCTTAAAGGCAATGTTATATATATATATATATATATATATATATATATATATATATATATATATATATATATATATGTATATATATGTGTATGTATGTATGTACTGACAGATAGATAGGCATGTTGTAAAACTCAAATGCTACTGAACCATAATAGAATTATTTCCATACCAACCTACAACAAAAATTATTACGCTGCAACACATATACAATACTACTGAACTGTGCACTTTCTATTAATAGAGAAGAAAATTCATATACAAATGAGGATTATTTGGTTTGCCGGTGGCTTAAAATAGCAGAGGAAAAAATGTGGGAGGGGAATGGCCAGAAAAATGGGGGAGGGAAAGTGGTTGGGCGGGGGTGGAGGAGGAGGAGGAGGAGGAGGAGGAGGAGGAGGAGGAGGAGGAGGTGTAAACTAACCGAAGTCACAAGAGAAAGGGAAAGAGAAAGGAGTGGGAGGTGGGAAGGAAAATAGGAGGAGCCGTTAATACAGTAACTTCTCTATTCTCTAACATCCTGTAGACGCTTTCTACCAAATTCACTATTCTGAATCCGAGCTACGTGTGAAAATAAGCAAGTAACAAAGGCGCCGAAGTTTCTTCGACGCAATTGCGTTTTCTGTACAGCCGCTACAGCGTATAATCAAGGCCACTGAAAACAGATCTATCTTTCGGTACTCTCGGTATAATGCTCTATGAGCCGCGGCCCATGAAACTTTAACCACGGCCCGGTGGTATCCTATCCTATATCGTTGCCAGAAGCACGATTATGGCTAACTTTAGCCTTAAATAAAATAAAAACTACTGAGGTTAGAGTGTTGCAATTTGTTATGTTTGATGACTAGAAGGTGAATGATCAACATACCAATTTGCAGCCCTATAGCCTTAGTAGTTTTAAGATCTGAGGGCGGACAGAAAAAGAGCGGAAAGAAAAAAGTGCGGACGGAAAGACAAAGCCGGCACCACAGTTTTCTTTTACAGAAAACTAAAAAAAAATACTTCTCAACGACAGGATTCGAACCTATTATTCTCGCTCTCACATTGACCCTTCTCGCTTGATACGTGAATCATCAACTCTATCTCTGATGCCTCTGTTCCTGAAGAAGGAAAAAAAAAAAATGGTGGCTGAAAATGAATGCCAAGAAAAAAATCCATTGGCTCATTAAAGATGTGCCCGACGGGGTCAGGGATGGTTGTTATTATGCCAAGGAGGTCATCGCTTCAGGGTACGATTCTGAATCATAATAACTGCCTGGATATTTTTCCGATCATTTGGGTGTCGCGGCGGAATGATCCGGCAGCGACCGCGTGAGACTTCAAAACTACGAGGCATCTTTGTTTATGCCTTATAGAGCGCCTTCTACTTGCCCAGACAGGAAGACGAGAAAGTGGGAAGGAATGGAGGAACCTGCCGCTTACCACGAAGGATGGCGGAGGTTGTAAGAACGAGGACATGCAGGAGCGTGAAGAGAATTCATGAGAACTCTTCGGATTAGTCACTTGTCATTAAGAGTGCCTAGTCCGGGAATGATAAATTTACAGGCAGTTTCTGTTATACTGATAATTATGCTTGCGTTCTGTTGTAAATCCGAATTTTGATACTGGCTGACACAATAATGCTTAATACATAATTCTGATGGTACAAACGACTGACATGGAGACACTCTGTGGAAGTCCCTCTTCATGATGTGTTTCGCAACTTGAAGAACTATGTACATGGACAGTTCACAGAATCATGTTCACTTTGGGTACGTCTGACAGAATATTATTTTGGTATAGCTAGTGATTACCGTAAGGTTTCCATTTGGTAGGGCAGGTTCTAATTAAATAAGTTTCAATACAGGTGTTTGGAATACTTGTCGGTTTACACGCTCATTATTAAAGATAAAAATCCGAACATAAATTATTAAATAATATATATATATATATATATATATATATATATATATATATATATATATATATATATATATATATATATATGTATATACATATATACTGTATATATCCCTAGCAATTACACAATAAATTAATTCATATGCTTCCTAATCTGCTTCATTATTGGGTATACTGTCTGGGAATTAAAGGGGGAATTTACCAGTACACTTGTAGATTGTGTATCGCAGACGGACGGACTCTCTCTCTCTCTCTCTCTCTCTCTCTCTCTCTCTCTCTCTCTCTCTCTCTCTCTCTCTCTCTCTCTCTCTCTCTCTCGCTTATATATTCACTTTGCATACATGACATCTATTCTCTACTTTACACTGAAAATATGATTCGAAGTTACAGAAGAAAATGCTTTTTTATGAAAATCCATTTGAATTTACTGAACATTTGAGCATTACTGAATTTATTTTTAATGAGCTGACATTTAAAAGAATTCATGAAAGAAAAATATGTGCACGAATAATATGAGTGGCTGAATGGCTTGGAAATGAGTGGACGACTGATGAACGAGGAGTGACTGGCAAAATAAACGAAGACTCTGACGTACCTTATCCATCACAGCGTTTCGAGTTTGGCTTCGTATCAGACCGGCAAAAAAATAAATTGTTAAAAAGAAAAAAGAAATACGATTACGTCGTCCCCCTGCCAAGAGATTTCACGAAACAATAAGAGAGAGAGAGAGAGAGAGAGAGAGAGAGAGAGAGAGAGAGAGAGAGAGAGAGAGAGAGAGAGAATTCAAAGAAAAGACCCAGCGGCGGGGGCCAGATTAGCAAGAGTTAAATTTAGACGTGTCAAGCATCAACAATAGAAGGCCCCCCCCTCCCTTATCTGTCTTTCACTTTAATGCTTACACTTGTTTTAATTCTTCTCCCAGTATTTCCACGCACAAGCCAAACCACCTACGCACACCCTCCCCCCACCCCTACCCCCAACCCGCCCAAAAAACAAAAAAATTAAAAAAATAAAAATTAAGCTTTTCGTCCTCGCCTGAGATTACTTCTTCATTCTGTTATCAAGATAACCAGCTTTTGGCAAACAGCGGAACTGGACGAATTTCCGTAGTTACATGACTGTGGTTACAATCATAATGAAGGGGATTTTTTTTTATCAATCTTCTTCTTTATTTAGTTATTCAGATTTTAAAACGTGGTGACGTTATCAGGGCATTCATATAAACCGCGCTTCATTGACAACATTATCGTCAGGCACGTTGTGCAATTAGAACCTAAAAGTTCAAGCGAAGATGCAGGACATTACTACCTTAAAATAGTTCTTCTTGTACTTTTACTAAGTTATTTAAATGTTTCCTGTTGATTTATTAATCTATTGGTGATTCTTTCTTTTTTCTTTTCTAATAACTGATCTATTTCTTTCTGTATTCCCTACTATCTTCTGTAACTTCTTTCAAATGAACACCATATTCTTCGGGAGCTTGAATTTCAGCTCAGTGGCCCCCTGTAGGTTTGTTCCACATGAATATGGGTTTATCACCTGAATAATAATAATAATAATAATAATAGTTACAAGTATCTAATATACATCGGCAAACGTGCAACAAACTCTCCATTATACGTTTTTCGCTTTTGAAAACATCCAATCCAAATTGGGAATGACACGAAAGAACTACACTTCCTCCACGTCAGGATTCCACCATCAGTTACGAGGAACAGAGGTCCCACACAAAACCACCCACGCTGCCATGAAGTGCGCTTGTTATTCGTGAATGCTGGCGCCCTTAAAGCAACGTAATGAGGAATGCGAGTTAGGCGTTTCTATTTATATGTTTATTCATGTACGAGTGCCGCTGGTGCAGACATTCTGCATTAAAGACAGTAACACTGTGCATATATCAGTTAACGCATGCCCATGCTAAAATAAGTATAGAGTTCTGTATAATGTGGTTTTACAAGGTTTTTATATATATATATATATATATATATATATATATATATATATATATATATGTATATATATATGTATAATATAATGTATAGGTATATATATGTAAAAATAAACACACATACACACATATATATAGTATAGACTGTACTGCTGGTAACCCACACAATGAATAATGTACCTGATAACTAACGCACTTTGGTGCGTCGCAGATACGGAGGACAAGGTGCACCTGGGCAACTAACTACCGCACTCCCACTTCGGAAAAACGAGTAGCCTATACAAAAAAAAATACTTGCACATGCATAACTGATACGCAGAAGCGCATAACCGAAAGCAAAACCAACACAAGCACTAATAAAACAAATGGCTTCACCTTTCCACAAGACAGTAATCGCCGACCCGTTTTCATAGGGACGCATACTGCCAAGTCAAATCTATGCACGTGAATTCATTTCCAAGAGCCATTGTCGTTCCAGAATGATTCCAGGTGGGCAGCCGCTAAATCGACTCCCTCTCTTTCCATTCAAAATGAAAAACGTGAATATTCAGCCTCACAGGGTATATTGAAGTCTCGGCCTCTTGTGGAGGTCACTGTTTTCACGGTGTAGTGTTTTGTACCTACATGCAGTGTGGTCTGCCTGTTTGTTACAGGTGGAATCTTCCTTGTTTTTAGTATAAGAATCTTCTGGAATCACGTTACGTATCACAATTACACACATTAAAAACTTGAAATCTCACAAAATCACTTAATGTAACGGCACCTCCAACTAGTACCACTTAATACCCGCACGCTTTCGTAATATTCCAATAACCAAGTTAATCAAGGAAATTGCGTTCTGGTTAAAAGTAAAATCACACAACACGAGGTTTATTGAATCCCGCGCCCAATTCATCATCCCAGAAGAAGAAGCACGCGAAATGAAGTTCCATCTAAGGTCGTAGATACTGAGTGTCAAAAATCGAAGTAAAAGGTTAAGGTTGATTGCAAAAACAAGAGTCAAATCCGACGGTCAAATATGGATAAAAGGGACAGTCAGTACAAGGAGGTGCAGGAAAATTTTCCTGAGTCCTTCAGAGTTTTCCTGGGCAGCACCGGGTTTGTCAGCTGGTATGTATTTACTGTGTGTGTGTGTGTATATGTATATATATATATATATATATATATATATATATATATATATATATATATATATATATATATATATATATATATAATATTTCCACTTATATATATAATTTCACTTCAGGATGGATGCCCCAAAGACCATTTACAAGAACGGAATAAAAATAAGTTAAGCAGTCCACATATACGTGAACCTGTATACACTGACAAATCTCAAATCCATCTCCCTAATTTACTGACTTCTTCAAGTTCCACTCATCAGATTTAATCTAATTCCTAAAGTACATTACACACAACACATCAATTTGGAACTGTAAATGCTGTAACTCCTAAACACTCATACAGCGCACACCAAAGTCAAATTTCAAAATCCCTCATAAATGACACTAGTCTGATACACCAAGTTAAGTCACAGAGGTAAGTCGGGGTACGTGTTGCCTTTACAACGGCACTCCTTAATTTGCACTTGTACGAAGTCTCCCAAGGTCTAAGCTTTGCGAAGCTGAAAACAAATCCTTGGCTCCTTTCTTTTCAAATTTCATCAACTTTCCCTACCCCCTTTCCTAAGTTATCTCCTCTTCCTCAGATAGGAAAGGGATTCTTCCTGTCCCACACACACTAATAACACATCAGCTCCTACAGATGTACGGCAATATCGGAAAATGTAATATCAAACAACTAAGCCTTAGTAATAAGACACTACACCCTAATCATTAATATCGAGAAATTAAAAAAAAAAAAATTTCCGAATTCATTCATAATCATGCGTGACTTTTTTTCCCGGCAGGCCCGTATTCCACTTCGAATTAATGAATTAGTCGTTCGTTACGAACGCGACGATAATCACTCCGGAAATTAATACTGCAACGAACGGGGCCGAATCACTTGAGGCAAATGGAATGGCATCGTTAAGGTGTATTCGCTTTTTTTCCCTAAATTCAATAGTACTCCAGGATTCTATTAAGTGTATCGCACATGAGAGAGAGAGAGAGAGAGAGAGAGAGAGAGAGAGAGAGAGAGAGAGAGAGAGAGAGAGAGAGAATGCTTGATTTAATCTGCTCCAAGCACAAAGGCTCGTACCCCATTAATACATCGTGTTAAGAACAGCTTGTTAATGAAACGTGCTGTATTCATACTACATAATACAGACACACACACACGTATATGTAATTATATATCTAATTACATGTATGTATATATATGTATATATATATATATATATATATATATATATATATATATATATATATATATATATATATATATATATTATATAATGTGAATGTAAATGTGTGTATGGACTATCCGACAAAAAGTCTACCGAAAAAGCATTAGACTTTCTTCAGTTCGGCCGAGAGACGAGCTCTACCAGGTCGTTAACACAGCTTTTCTTTCCGGAAAGTTGTTAACTGAGATTCAGAGAAAACAGCAACAGAATAAACAGACAAAAATACAGGAGAGGGAAGTGGCATTAATCTAAAAAAAAAAATGTACCATACGAGCGAGACAGCCATTAGACCTACTGTCAAATTCTCACGCTGCTAAAGGAGTCTCTCTCTCTCTCTCTCTCTCTCTCTCTCTCTCTCTCTCTCTCTCTCTCTCTCTCCTTTTACGGAACAGGAACCAGCAAATTGCCACCAGCTTACATGGGAAAGAACTTCGTCACGTAATATTTCAGGGAACAGGCGCTGAACCTTCCCTGACAAGACAGCTCTACCGTAATCAAAGTTTCTCTACAGCCTAAATTGCTTTTCACATTCAGAGTGAAAATTAATCTTTGGCAAATGAGATGTCAAATAAATACCTCTTTACGTATATTCAACAAAATTTCATCTGGAAACAGGGCACGGCCTAACGAAATAAAACGCTAGACCTAAAAACTAAGAACTCCATCTTCCATTAAAGGGAAACAAAAAAGAAAGTAAGAAAAACTTAAAGAAGAGTTAGCATAGAGAGAGAGAGAGAGAGAGAGAGAGAGAGAGAGAGAGAGAGAGACGCAATTACAAGGTCGAAATGAAGAAACCATTTTTTTCTTTCTTTTTTTCACTTTGAATCTAGACATCCTCCAGATTACACGTCAACAGAGGAATGTATTTTTACATATATCTCCCACCTCTGTGATTTTCTCTACTTTTTGTAAGCGCTGCCAAGATGAGAAGTGACAGAGTGAAATAAAAAACTGGAACAAACAAGAGCGTAGGAGAAAGGTGATATGAAGGCGTCGCTGCCGTGTGTGTTGTGTAGGTGGAGACGTGTTTGTGTGGGTGTCCTGCAACGGTGAATGAACGAATGGGAGGTGGAAGGGGGTAAGAGGAGGACATTGTGGAAGAGGGGAAGGAAGATGAAATGAATGTAGAATCCAAACAAGGTCAATGTTGCCGGAACGATAAGACAAACGTACTCTTAGGAAACGATGGGGAGGGGGGGGGGGAGGGTTTGGTGAATTAGACCAATATAGTGATTAGCCGGGTGTCAGCGTGTCACCGAGATTTTAAAGTATTTTTCTGTGATGAGCGAATACACTTCCAGTTTGATGTTGGGGTTCTCAATAATATGAAAAATGTCACACATTAATTTTCGGTTTGACAAATGAAATATGCTAATTGTATGAGTGCGAGTCTTCAAGTTATGTATAAATATAAATATAAATATACACACACATATATATGTTTATATACGGATACATGGATAGATAGTTAGATGGACATATAAAACACACACACACATATGTATATAAATATATATATATATATATATATATATATATATATATATATATATATATATATACTGTATATATATGTAATTTTTATATATATATATATATATATATATATATATATATATATATATAAATTACACAAAACTCGAAATCCTAATATGAAACTCCTGTATATATATGACAATTTTGATAAACAATATGAACGTTATCAAAAATTTATGAAAGTAAAAATACAATTCTATAACGAATCCACTTTGAAAATGACCGAAATAAAAACAAAAAGTTCGGGGGATCAAAGGCCAATGCATAATTTATGGTCATAGACTTCACAGCCGATCAAAACACGTTAAACCGACTTGATTCGGAATTCGAAATCCGGTGAAAAATTCTCGCTATTGGAAATTCCTTTAAAAAAAAAAACGCTTCTTCTTCGTTCAAAGTGCATTACTGACTAAGTTGCAGAGATTCTTGCATACAGCGATAGGCGCACATTGCTTAAGAGTCATGTTCTCCTAAATTTAGCCATAATAACCACATAACATTTAACAATTGCCGAGGCAATTATGTAAACTCCATATATATATATATATATATATATATATATATATATATATATATATATATATATATATATATATATACATATATATTACTGATACCAGGTCTGCAGAAATTATCACCAAAATTGGTAAAAATCCGTTAATAAATATTTCTGCAGAAATTATCACCAAAGTTGGTGAAAAATCCGTCAATAAATATATATTCCTGCATAAATTATCACCCAAGTTGGTAAAAATCCTTTAATAAATATATACTGTATATATTTTACAGTATCGGAAGGTGGAAGAAAATCTACGCGCTGGCCACGGGTCCTCTCGTGTCAACCCTTAGTCCGAGGAAACATTTATCTGGAGGGATTCAGTTTTATTTACTCGCGTACCAAAATACCACCTCGGGTTAATTACCGGAGTCCGTTTTCGACCAAATTCCACTCGACTCCTAATCCTGGACTCTTCCCGACTCACAATGAGAGGAAAGGTCAGTGCTGGTCACTATGCTGACCGCCCAAATCAGTGGTTCTTAACCTGGGGGGCGTCAGCAATTTCCAAGGGGGGCGAGAGTCCTAGGGAAAAATTAAAAATTCTCTAATTATATTCGTTATTCTATTAACAAGAGTCGCCAAGAAGCAGTGTTAAGTATCTCACGAATACATGCCCAAAAGAATAAAAACACCCCTTTCTCTTTTTTTTTTTTTTTTCCTTTAAATCTGGGAGGGACTTTTAATCATAGATGCAAGGCGGGGGGGGCGTGGATGGAAGGACCAACTCTTAGAGGCGGCGTGGTAATAAAAAGCTAAGAACCACTGGCCTAAATTAATGCCTTCGCATTTAAGCGTAATTAGTTTCTACGGTCGTTTCGATATTTCTCATTTTAGATGACCCTCTGCGAAAAAACATCATAGTTTTGTAAATTATTTTTTTTAGATAAGATCTTGCGGCAACAATGGGGATGAATTCGGAATGATTTACGTCTATATAAGCAAATTTGTCAATGGCGAGTAATTTAGTACATCTCATTTTAAAATACAAATTAATGTCGGAAAAAAATCAATTTCACTGATCGACTGAAGAATCACAAAACTGTTACCTCCTTTTAAGTTATTTGAACTTTATTGCTGGCAGCCTCTACTCTGTGTAAGCAATGAATTTTCATGAACCTTTACCAATTAGACCTGTAAGTGCGGTGGGAAGTAAAAACCAATAAGACCTATATGTATGGGTGAGGAGTAAAAGCCAATTACACCTATATGTATGGGTGGGAAGTAAAAACTAATCAGACCTATGTGTAAGTAAAAACCAATTAGGCCTATATGTATGGGTGGGAAGTAAAAACTAACTAGACTATAGGTAAGGATGGGAAGTAAAAACCAATTAGACCTAAATGTATGGGTTGGAAGTAAAAACCAATTAGATCTATATGTATGGGTGGGAAGTAAAAACCAATTAGCCCTATATGTATGGGTGGGAAGTAAAAAATAATTAGACTATATGTAAGGATGGGAAGTAAATACCAATTAGATCTATATGTACTGTATATATGGGTCGGAAGTAAAAACCAATTAGACCTAAATGTATGGGTTGGAAGTAAAAACCAATTAGATCTATATGTATGAGTCGGAAGTAAAAGCCAATCAGACCTAAATGTATGGGTTGGAAATAAAATCCAATTAGACCTACAGTATATGTAAGGATGTAGTGTAGAATCTAGGACAATTCCCCTTAGCACAAAACCTGTTAAGACAAATTAATGTGTACATATGCTTCCGTGAGTGTACAGCATTTGATTCTATTTCAGTTTAATGTATTTTTGTTTTCTATATCCTTTTACAAATAAATAAACGTTTGTAGGCCCATAAATCAAGGGATTGAAGCCACGCCGAATAAACAAGGGGAATGTCATACGCAGTTGGGCGTTTCTACACACAAGCTTCAAATGTCTAAATTTTTTTCATATTTCAAGAAAAAGTCCTTTCCCATGATCAGCTCTTGTGCTTGTTTTCCCCTTTTGAATATATATATATATATATATATATATATATATATATATATATATATATATATATATATATATATAGTGTTGTTCATATCTAATGAACATTAAAACTGAAAATTGAAAAAATGATCGAAATGCTGCACTCATTCCACTTCATTCTGAAACTACCATATGTGTTCTGGCGTCCACGTGAATTCAGGCGTAATTACAAAGTAAACCCCGTAGTAGGCTATAGGTACACGAATGTCAGTGAGCCTTCACTCATTTTTTTTTTTTAATTTCAGATCTACTTTTGACTCATTTCCATTTCTTTCCCAAAACACTTGCTTTTATATGTTACTGAAGCACTGTTTAAATCATTCGTTCTTTCACAAGTTAAAATAATACGGCATTTTTTTCCTCCTGAGCAAATCATTTCGTTTAATAGTTAACGAAATACCCCAACGTTATTCTATTCCGTTAAGTTCATTTTCAAATCATGTTCACAATGATTCGATCACCCCAACTAGCAGCATCACCATGCGTTCTGTTGTAGGCCTATATCTGTTGGGCCAACTGCGTTTATTTCTTCATTATAACGGCCACTTCATTCACTATTATTATTTTCCTCTTTTCCTGAAAATTATTTTTCATAAGCATCGTCTCAAATTATCGAAAAACAATTATCTGGTTAGTTCGGCTACGCTATAGGTCTAACCAAGGACCTTGGGTCTAACAAAGGCGAAAGTCCTTTAGCCAGCTGACAACTGCCAACCTTGGCCGTGAGAAAATTTCAATTTCTAAAGCTTTACTCTACAATAGCTTATTCATTATCCTTTCGAGTGTTTATCTGTCACCCGTTTGAACGAAAAGCACAAAATAATTTCTCTTTTTAATGCTGATACGATACATTGACTGTGAAGGTAAATTAACGTTTCCCGCCGTTGCCCAATAAACGTAAATGTACGTTTCGATAAAAAAAAAAAAAAAAAGCTTTGAAGATCGTGTCTACGCCATTTTATTCCTGTCACCCACCTTTTCTATTAAATCATGTAGCAAACCCATTATTCACCATTCTCCAAACAGAGCCTAGTAAATTATTCAGACTCTCCGCAAAACCATTTCACTCTCATTCTTTCCCATTCCTAGAGCAAGTACATTTAGCCTGACAACTTTTACTCCAGCCACACGCAATCTTCCTTAGGCTACAGCAACTGTACTCTTTCACCCATTTGTATAGCCTTAGTGACGTTAAAAGTATTACTGCGCTAGTGTAATTGACCATTAAGTTACGACACTATAGTCTGTTTTTTTCCATCTGTCCACCCGCCTGTGGTGCTCGCGCATGGTAACACTTCATATCGTATCTGACTAAAACGCACTTTATAAAAATTAAAAGTATATACTGATATACTTCCGTGTAATGAAGTAACACGTAGCTTAGTAGCAGAGTAGGTGTGATCCAATAAAATTGACATCTTGCCGTAGTGAACTGCGAGAGAAGCAATTTTCCAGCCACTGCGTCTGGCTGTTCCATTCGCCACCCCGAAAAGGCAGCTTACATTCAACAACAATAACAATATCCTATTTCGAATATTAACGGTGTAATTCGCATACAGTAAATTATTAAAACACTTTTCAGTCGCAAATGGACACCCAGATAACCTTTTATTTGCCTAAAACTTACACATAGCGTAACTATTTAAAGCCCGGGACGCAGTGTTACCATGCGCGAGCATCACAGGCGGGTGGACAGATGGAAAAAAACAGACTATAGGTTAGGTAGGGAGAGAGGGGGGGGGGGATTCCAGAAAGATAGTATCCGGCATACTGTGTAGGTTAGGTAAGGATGTATTCCTCTAATTTACCTTGCAATGCCTTCGTGCTTTATAATTTGTTTGGTATTTGCTACTGATCACGCACATGAGCTTTGGATTTTCAGACGTCTTACCTCGTGACTTACGGTTTCCCACTGGGATGGCGCCGTAACAGTTAGATACCAGGGTAAAGGAAATACACGGAAACGAATGATTTGCAACAAAATACAGAAACAAGGTTCACGTGCTTGGTGGGAGCCTGACGCATCACTCTTATCTATAAAACAGTTGGCAGCAATCGCACTTGGATTGACTGACTAACTATATTTTTTTAATGTTTATATGTACGTGTACATTATAATTATATATACGTGTTTACGTACGTACTATATATGTATGTGTACATATATAGTGTTTATTCGTTTTATTTTCAATTTTTATCACCCATGGGCCTCCTATTCCACGAAGTTAATGGTTAATATGAAGAACCCCCGCCCTGCCCCACCCCCCTAACTCAAAGATTCTATCACATCCGTATCTTTAATCTGAGACATTTCATTCTCAGCCTTCCCTCTCCAACGAAAACTATCAAAGTAGGGTTACTCTTTCACTCCAACCAGATCCGGGTCACTTTTATTATCATTAGACTCATCTTACTCTTCCATATACAAGCCATTCGCAAACTTTTCCCCAATAAATTTTATCTAAACGAAACATGCTTATGAGTATGATGCTTTTTCTGGCAAGTCCCACTGGGGACAGAGAGAAGTATTTGTAACAATTAGTTCACTTTTCTGAACACGGTAAAAGAATCATTTCAAATTATTTCACGATTCAAACCGCTCATTATAACAATATATTAATGTGATGACTGTTTTTAAGCCAGTCGCCATAGGCTACTAACAAAATATCGAAAAGCAACAAAATATACCATAACATCGCCTACCCTAACTTAACCTAACCTGTTACGGGTGGCCCAGAAGCAACATTAACCCTCTTAGGCTAACTGGTACAGTATCGAAAATGCCTACCCTTTATTTGCTACAAATGATGTAAAAAAAATCACAACACCCGATTAGTAATGTCTATAAATGGCGTAAAAATAAACCTAACCTCATTTACTGTTACGACTAAAATATATAATTTTACAACTGGCGTAAGTCTAGCTCAGTCACCTCTCACCCGATAGGGGATATGGCTGCTTAACACTGTCATATTTTATTAGATGACTGATATAAAAATAGACCCCTTCCCCTTCACTGTCACGACTACCGGTAACCAAAATTCTATCCCACCGCAGTTAATAAATGCGACTAACAGGCTTGATTTCTGAAGCATTTTAATTAGTCTAAGACTTAAACGAGTCCGCGGATAACGATGAATCTTGCACGGACAACGAAACCGAAAGAACAATACTTACTGATGTAAAAAAAATTAACAACAATCATCTAAACTTCTGTACATCACACACGAATGTAGAGGATAGTAAAAATGCTTTCACTTGCGTCCCTTCCCGTAGATTTTTTGCCATTTAGACGCTACAGACGCTCTCGATTCACAGAGTGATATATATGGGACGATACTCAAGATTTCTAACACTTATCATGAAACAAATCGCACTAAAATAATCTCATCGTGATAGAAACATCACCAGACTAGTTGCGGTGACTGTCAATAAGTCGTTGAATGTCGATTCGTTCTTGGATCTCAAGGCCCAACCATAGAAGCCGTTATCACCTACATATGTTTGGTTCTAACCATCATTATCCGCGCCATTATGGCTGCTCGCTTTTATCTAAACAAATGTTTGTGATGAGGTCAACAAGCTTCGTGTTTGACTGTATAATCCCATACCACAGAGCAATATATTTCAAGTAAAGTTTGTCAAAGAATAAATTTTCAACAAACAGTTTGCGCACATACGAGTTGAGACTAACAATCTATAACAAAAATTACTAACAGATTGGAAATGGAATCCCAAGAAATTTAAATGCCGTGTCTACGTCACCAAATCTCCACAAACTCAAATAAACGAGAGAATAATCACGACAAAATTTAATGCCCCTCGCAGTTGAAAGATATTTTGGGACAACTGTCTGTCTTAATTCCGCAAACAGGGAAAGAAATGATGCAACCATGCAACGGTTGAATGGGCGTCAAGGTTGGTCACTGCATGGTTAATTAGAAAATAGGAAGATCTTTGAGGAAATATAGCGAAGATATCTGGTGAAATAAAAGGGCTATGAGAGAAGAATGAACTTTTACATGATGTTTTAGTGTGATGGACAATTCAAAATGAATGAAAGTGCGGATGAAATAATGCATTTACTTTACATATATCTTGCGGTTTTGTATAAAACGACTGAGACAGAAAACGGTGAAGTACTTGAGGACTTGAATTTAGTCTACATGGTTTAATATCCAACATTTCTGGAACGCGGTAATTAAAAAAAAAAATTGTCCGTGATTTTGTTGTCGAGGCTTCAGACAGTATTATGGGTCTAAGGAAACAGCCTCATGCTGATCCTTCGTTCATTACTGTTGACTCATTTACGCTGAGTATTTTGATAACCTAAGCATGTGAAGTTACTCAGATCTAATATTAACCATTTTTGTTAACATGTTTGTCTTTCACTGAAGAGTAGGACCAAAACTTTAATCATACATTTTAAGATTGCATTTATGTGACTTGAGCAGTTGTAACTTAGCTGAGATGGTTTTTACGCCACGCTATAGAAGCCGAGACATCCGAAGTGTACCAAATGCATGAATTGACTCAATGCACTGACTCGGGAATCGCAGCAGCAAACATTTCATTTTATCTCTGTAACCAATGCGTCAACAGAAATGTGCTGAAGTGCGTTATATCGACCTGACCCAATTTACGTACTGCAGACAATAGTCACCTGCTTTGATTCGGATATGCTTCGGTTATTTAAAAAATAGTCGGATTAGTTTTCCTTACATGTAGACACCGAACAGTTCCAACCTAACCCCAACAAAAATATGAGACAAAATTTATCAGATTTACAGGGGTCTCTAAATAAGATTAAGGGCTGCGGAGATCCGTTCTCACAGTCCCCAGAATTACACTGGGAGAGTACAACAAATTCTACTTGTAGTACTAGTACTACTACCATTAGTATTACTACTTAACCGTGCTGCTGAATTCAAAAGGAAAAGAAAATGCTTCTGGAAAGAGTTATTTCAAAGGTCTGACACCCCGTAGAAAAAAAATTAATGAAAGCGATTCACTGTCCCTGTAAGTGGATAGTGATTATGTTATGGGCTTCTTGGGTGGCCTTGACTGCTTCCGTACGAAAGTCTTTTGTCTTGATTTCATAACAAGCCATGAGACAAAATAAATGAAACTTAGAAAGATTATTCTACAACAACAAAATGCACAGAACTTTCATTTGCCAACAGGAATACAGAAATAAAATCTCTATCTCTCTCTCCAGATGAATACATCCTAATTTTTCGATTGAACGTATTAGATAATCTCTATATTTTGCTAACGATTTCTTCTCTTTGTTTTTCTTTCTTTCTCCATCCTCCGTCTCTCTCTCTCTCTCTCTCTCTCTCTCTCTCTCTCTCTCTCTCTCTCTCTCTCTCTCTGCAGTCAAAGTGACCTTAATATGAGCAACCATAAAGTAAATTTAAAACCGCACATGGATCCAAACCTCATTCTCTCTAGGGGAGGGGAAAGAGGAAGGGGGGAGGGCAGAGGGCCATCTGGTAGCATTAGAGGTTGAAATATAGCTCAGCATCCACTAACTCTATCACCCACCAGCCTAAACTAGCGCCATGCACGTGGTTGGGTGGGGGTGGGGGAGGATAGTGTTGAATAGGGTGGGACCTTTTTGTAGACACACGCCAACTTAGCCTATCGCGACACCCTGTTGCAGTTAAGGGAGTTCCTTGGTTTAATTTCTATGGGGTGTAAGCGCTTGCCTTAAGCCACCGTTTTAACTTTCCGGTTTATAAGCCAGTGTTTGGGGCCTGTATAAATTTAGTTTTTCCAAGCGGTTTTTTTTTTACTGGTTTTAATTTCTACGAAATTTTTTTGGTTATAGCACAATATCGTTTTTGAGAAATTCTCCCATGAACTAGCAAGAGACAAGGAGCTCAAATGTTAATTATTTGTAAATACTTCTAATGACGTTCAAGTAAGGATTTTCCCCCTTGTTAACAAGCTCTAAAATTCTCTTCCAGCTTCTGTTTTCTCTAATTCACGTAAGACCCTGCATTTAGGTTAGTCCAACCATTTTTAATCCATTTTATTTCCACCCCATGCTTGTTATTATAAATGAAGTGATTAAGTCCTGCACATTGGCAGTTTCTCATCAAAAATTATCATCATCATTATCGCCTGCAATGCCGCGTGTGAAGATCCGCTACTCGTTTCTGTTGCCTGTGTTTTATCTGCCACGAATCTCCACTCATCACCGCCCTCCTCTCTCAGAAAAAAATATATAAACATATATATATATATACTGTATAATATATACATATATATATATATATATATATATATATATATATATATATATATATATATATATATATATATATTGCAGGCAGGTATGAGACCAGACATTTCACGAACTGCCTGAAATTGCAGGCAGATAGCGAAATGCACTTACGGACTTTTGATCCCCCAGGGGCTAGTACTAAACACGGCAAAATACATTTGGGCCCCCAGGGGCTAGTACTAAACACGGCGAAACAGTGTAGGTGAGTCACTGTTTCTCCGTGTTCAGTACCAGCCCCTGGGGTAGTGCATTTTACTATCTGCCTGCAACATATAAATATAAATGTAACCCCTTTACCTAACTATTTCAATTAAACTCAGTTTATATTCCCGATTTCCATTCAAAAGACGCGCTATAATTTAATCTGATATAAGAAATGAGATTAGAAGATTTTATTTTTAAATTCCTGGATTCATACATTTTTAAATCCCTGGATTCGCACATTCCGTATATCAAGTTAACTTGTTCACAGTGGTTCTTAATCTTTTTCAGTGCCCGTACCCCCATCCA
>NC_089751.1:46900616-46918116 GCF_040412425.1 Macrobrachium rosenbergii | reverse complement strand
AGTTTCAGTTACACTATCCTCTTTGCTACTTTTATAAATTTCCACATTTCTTACCCATAAAATGCTTACAGTACATTTATCCTTTTTGTCTTTCATTTGCATTCAACATCTAATATTCACTTTTATAAAGAAAAGTAGCCTCAACATTTTATTCCTACAGGAAAATAAGCTTCCATTACCACTGTAGTTCTCTCGTAAGAATTTTACATACATCTTGGTACCCTCCTTCCTTCGTCTATTGCGCTCAGTTCTTCTTTCGTCCTACCATAACCCATTATATTTACTCCCAAATACCGATAAATTAAAATCAAATGCCTCCATTCTTATTAGAGTTAATTTCTCAATCTACCTGCTTACCATTTGCCTCCATAACCCTAATCTTGTTCGTGTTCAAACTCATATATAATTAATTTGACTAAAATACGAACTTTTTTTTTTAATTACAAGAATTTTACAGCTTTGCTTTTATCCTTACCAAGCATCTGATAAAAATGAAAAAAAAGTCCAAATATTTCACTGAGAATCCGCCTTCCTTCAATGAGAAAATTTTCAAGATGAGAAAAATGTGAATAATTACATTAACAATTCTTCGATAAAAATTTTAAAAATCAGCAAATTTCCCTGTTAGGAGCAGCTTTTCGGGGAAAAAAAATTTTGAAAATTAAACGACATAACTTACATAATGTCACCTTAACTAGCAACAAGATTAATATAAAGAAAAATAAAAGTTACACAAAATACTATAGAGTTCCATCATCAAAAGCCGTTTCCTTGTACCTGGCGGACGACGAGACGATTTGAAAAAGTAACACGCGAATGATATTAACGTGTTCGACAAACTAAAGATTCTGATTTGATTCTCATGCAGGTTCCCTGCCAGCCCTTGAAATAGGAACACTGTGATTATTCGAGTGGTAAATTGATAGTCTGCGAGTCTCATTTGTTTTCGCCTGATGGAGTCGGTCAAAGCATTCCAGCAGCGAGAGAGAGAGAGAGAGAGAGAGAGAGAGAGAGAGAGAGAGAGAGAGAGAGAGAGAGAGGCACCGTTGGCTTTTACCTATGTGGGATAGAAAAAATATAATGACGAACAGGACGCATCCAGTGGTAATTGAGAGAGAGAGAGAGAGAGAGAGAGAGAGAGAGAGAGAGAGAGAGAGAGAGAGAGAGAGAGAGAGAGAGAGAGGCACCACTGGCTTTTACCTATGCGGTATAGAAAAAGAAATGTATTGACAAACGGGAAGCATCCAATGGTAATTGAGAGAGAGAGAGAGAGAGAGAGAGAGAGAGAGAGAGAGAGAGAGAGAGAGAGAGAGAGAGAGAGAGGCACCGTTGGAAATACACTGACGAACAGGAAGCATCCAGTGGTAACTGTGAGAGAGAGAGAGAGAGAGAGAGAGAGAGAGAGAGAGATAGGCACCGCTAGCTTTTACTTACGCAAGATAGGAAGAAAATATATTAACAAACAAGAAGCATCCAGTAGTAATTGAGAGAGAGAGAGAGAGAGAGAGAGAGAGAGAGAGAGAGAGAGAGAGAGAGAGAGAGAGAGAGAGAGAATGTTTTTAATCGGTCTGATGGTAGTGTACGAGACTGAACAGTTCTAGAAAACTTCATCTTTATGAATATTACGTATACGTATGAATATTACGCTGGAGTACCTGCGTAATCTCTACCCTTATTTATACACATTCGCATTACTGTTTGCGTCTGCGTTACGCAACAACACCTGATAAGAATTAGCGGTTTCCTGTGATTTAGGTACGCCATATTTGGAACAACAAGACGAAGAGGAAGTAGAAAAAGTGGGGAAGCTAATTGAAAAAACAAGTAAAAAATGCGCCGAAGTTTCTTCGGCGCAATCGGGTTTTCTGTACGGCCGCTACACCATAAAATCAAGGCCACCGAAAATAGATCTATCTTTCGGTGGTCTCGGGTATAACGCTGTATGAGTCGCGGTCCATGAAACTCTCAGCCGGCCGTGGTGGCGTGTGTTGTTGCGTTACCAGAAACTTGATTATTGCTACCTTTAACCTTAAAAAAAATAAAAACTACTGAGGCTAGAGGGCTGAAAATTTGGTATGTTTGATGACTGGAGGGGGATGATCAACATATCAATTTGCAGCCCTCTAGCCTCAGTCGTTTTTAAGAACTGAGGGCGGACAGCAAAAATGCGGACAGAAAAAACTGCGGACCGACGGACAAAGCCGACACAACAGTTTTCTTCCACAGAAAACTAAAAAGGGGAAGATAACAAACGAAAAAGAAAAACTTTTAAAAGACGAAAATTTGGAAAAAGAAAATGAAGAAGAACGGTAGATCAGAAACAAGGAGAAGAGAACGAATCGGAAAAAAGAATCGCGATATAAAACAACAGACTAAAAAGATCATCGGAAAATGAATGGTGAGGAAAGGAAGGCAAAACAAGGCCATCTTTTCATTCATTTCTCGCTATAATGTGGTTCTTGCTATAATGTGGCTCGGATTCCACAATAAGCTGTAGGTCCCGTTGCTAGGTAACCAATTGGTTCTTAGCCACGTAAAAATAAATCTAATCCTTCGGGCCAGCCCTAGGAGAGCTGTTAATCAGCTCCCCAGTGGTCTGGTTAAACTAAGATATACTTTACTTAACTTTTCAAAACTAAATAATTTTGCTCTACCCACAGGTAACAGCCATCTGCTCGCTCGCTCGCTCTCTCTCTCTCTCTCTCTCTCTCTCTCTCTCTCTCTCTCTCTCTCTCTCTCTCTCTCTCTCTCTATGAAATATAGGCGAGTATTTCATTTCATTCCATTTGCTTTATTGTTATTTTCCGGACGCTAAAGGTTACCCATAGAATAAGTCTAGGAAGCCCTGGAACTTATTTTTTTTTTTCATAAAGTGAATGGGACAATAACAATAAATTTATGGAGGGAAAAAACACCCACACGTTTGTGTCTGTGCGCGCGCGCGTGGGTGTGTGTGTGTGTGTGTGTGTTTGTGCACGCCTGTGTATGTACTTGTTAGAGAGAGAGAGAGAGAGAGAGAGAGAGAGAGAGAGAGAATGTTAATACTCTAATTTGATCGCTGAGTTAAAAACCGTTACTTTAATAGAACTTGCAAACAGAGAGAGAGAGAGAGAGAGAGAGAGAGAGAGAGAGAGAGAGAGAGAGAGAGAGAGAGAGAGAGAATGTTAATAATCTAATTTGATCGCTGAGTTAAAAACCGTTACTTTAATAGAACTTGCAAACACAGAGAGAGAGAGAGAGAGAGAGAGAGAGAGAGAGAGAGAGAGAGAGAGAGAGAGAGAGAGAGAGAGAGAATGTTAATAATCTAATTTGATCGCTGAGTTAAAAACCGTTACTTTAATAGAACTTGCAAACTGAGAGAGAGAGAGAGAGAGAGAGAGAGAGAGAGAGAGAGAGAGAGAGAGAGAGAGAGAGAGAGAGAGAGAGAGAGAGAATCAAGGGGGCAGAACAAAGATCAGAGGAGCTCCTCCGAAATACAGTATAATGACTCAGGGGAGCTATAGCGTGGGAGGGGGGAATGGAAGTTCAAAAATACCCTGAATGAAACTCCCAGGGACGGAATAAGGACCTGAGAGGGAGGCTAGGGTTACTCCAAGATGAAAATGTCATTTTCATCAGGAGAATATGAAGTCCTGGTTCGTTATCATTTACGCCGCTTCCGTTCAATTGTCTGTTCGTTTATACACACACACACACATATACATACATATATATATATATATATATATATATATATATATATATATATATATATATATATATATATTATACATATACATATATGTATGTATGTATGTATATATGTATGTATGTATTATATATATTAGAGAACTCAGACTGTCGCTCTTTATACAACTTTTTAACAACAATATGACATTCGATCATTACAGGAAGCCAAACTTTGAACTGAGAAGTAGAAATAGCGGTTTCAAATAGAAGTAACCAACAAAAGATAAATAAATGACAGCAAAAGTGACCCACAGAGGCCATTCCAAAAATACGACAATTTACATATGCGGTCATGATAATTAACATGCCGAATAAGACACATTGATTGTGTTAATTTTTGGTTAGATATTAAAGTTTGTGGTCATCCCCTTGGAATGGGGTTTCGGCTGGGATAACCTCTTCATTTCTTTGCTTCTTCACACATTTGGGTGCTTTTTTCGCAACGTTTCCAAACATACTGGCTAGCAGACCCTCGTTCGTTACATTTACTTTCTCCTCCCTTGAAATATTTTCAAATTCTTTCCCTGGTTTCTGCAATTTCTCGCGTTGTCCGCAATCAACGTCGCATCATTTGCAAACATCAGCCATTCCTGATTACATTCGAGACGACGCCTCTTTTAACATTACTTTTTCATCTGCTTCTGAAGCACATTCTCTGACTTCTCAATCACTGCTTCCGTAAAATCATTAGAGACAGTCACAGAGACAACGCATCGGCGCAAATTCACTTTCACAACTAACAAGTCTTACTCCCATGTAAGTATTCTAACAGGCTCTTCGATTCTATCGGAAAAGCCTAATTATTGAGTTTTAGTCTGTGGCTGGTTCTACACAGGCCCCCCAAAAATAAGAAGATATTCCCCTAAAATTGCAACTTGGTGTCACGGAAATTACCTCGCATAACAGTAGGATATAGTTGTAGAAAGCTTCCAGCAAAACACACACACACAAAAAAAAAAAGTTCATTACTGAATATATTCATCTCCGAGCAACGTCCAAACGTTGCAATTATCCTCCTATTAAGGAAATGCACAACACAATGACCAATTATTCGTACTTATCCGTGATGAGCAGGACTGAACAGGGACCATTGTTTCGCGGTTTCAGGTAAGGTCTCCCTGGCTAATTACGGCTGGGATGGTTTTGTCGTCTGTGGAGCGTACAATAATAATAATGGATCCTCATTCTCGACGTCTTATTCTAAAAAGCTTCATTCTAATCCTCACTTCTAGCTATTCATTTCAAGAGCTCTTATTGCGCAAGTAAAATAATGGGTCTTGGCAGGTGCCATGTGGCTAAGGAAGTGAGTAAAAAAATGGGTCTTGGCAGGTGCCACGTGGCTACGGAAGTGAGTAAGAAAAAGGAGTCTTGGCAGGTGCCACGTGGCTACGGAAGTGAGTAAAAAAAATGGTTCTTGGCAGGTGCCATGTGGCTAAGGAAGTGAGTAAAAAATGGGTCTTGGCAGGTGCCACGTGGCTACGGAAGTGAGTAAAAAATGGGTCTTGGCAGGTGCCACGTGACTACGGAAGTGAGTAAAAAAAATGGGTCTTGGCAGGTGCCACGTGGCTACGGAAGTGAGTAAGAAAAAGGAGTCTTGGCAGGTGCCACGTGGCTGGAAGTGAGTAAAAAAAAATGGTTCTTGGCAGGTGCCATGTGGCTAAGGAAGTGAGTAAAAATGGGTCTTGGCAGGTGCCACGTGGCTACGGAAGTGAGTAAAAAATGGGTCTTGGCAGGTGCCACGTGGCTACGGAAGTGAGTAAAAAAAATGGGTCTTGGCAGGTGCCACGTGGTTACGGAAGTGAGTAAAAAAATGGGTCTTGGCAGCTGCCATGTGGCTACGGAAGTGAGTAAAAAAATGGGTCTTGGTAGGTGCCACGTGGGTACGGAAGTGAGTAAAAAAAAAAATGGGTCTTGGCAGGTGCCATGTGGCTAGGGAAATGGCTCTTTTTAACAGCAATGTCGAAAATGATACTCGCGCAAAGGGAAACATTTGTCAACACTCCAGTATAAGGCCGCATAATATTCCCTAACAACTCACTGAAAGTAAACAGAAATGTCCTGGATGTTTTCTGAAAGTAAACAAAAATGTTCAGGATGTTTTCTGAATGTAAACAGAAATGTTCAGGATATTTTCTGAAAGTAAACAGAAATGTCCTGGATGTTTTCTGAAAGTAAACAAAAATGTTCAGGATGTTTTTTGAATGTAAACAGAAATGTTCAGGATGTTTTCTGAAAATAAGCAGAAATGCCCTTGTTGTTTTCTGAATGTCAACAGAAATGTTGTGGATGTTTTCCGAAAATTAATAGAAATATTTAGATATTCTCGGAAATTCATATCTGAAAACTCAAACCAGTCTGATGTTTTCTGAAAATGAACAGAAATGTTCAGTGTGTATTCTTAAAATTCTCATAAATATTTTGAATGTTTTTAAAATGAACAAAAATGCTATTTTTGTTTTCTGAAAATTAAAATAGAAAATAGACAGAAATGCACTCATAGTCTTCTGAAAATTGACAGAAATATTCTAAATGATTTCTGAAAATTAACAGAAATGTTCTGGATGTTTTCTGTTAAGCAACTCAGGTGTTATGGATGTTGTCTCAAAATTAATGGAAGTGCTTTGATGTTTCCTGGATGTTTACTCGAGATGTTGCGTATTTCTTCCGCAAATTAATGGAAACATTCTGGTAGCTTCCTGAAAACAATATTGATGCTCTGTACGTTTCCTTAAAACTGATGAAAATATGCCGATTAATTCTGAAAATTAAATAATTTAGAAATACAATGATAATTTTAGAAAATAAAAAAGCGAAAAAAATATGCTGGACACTTGTATGAAGATTTATGAAAAACTCATGAATTGTGCCGTATTCTTTTATGAAAATTAATAGACGACACAGTTAACATCTTAGATCCGAGAGAGGCAGAAAGCTATTGACCTCCCAGAGACGCAAACAGGAACGCCAATAGACAACAGAATCCATACGACCGATTACGTTTAGCGAAAACATTTGGATGTATTCTTAGAAATGCACACCTGTGTTTATAATGATCTTTTAATGGGTTCTTTGTATTTTCGGTTATGTATTTATTTGTCATTGCAACCAGACTCGGCCGTTGCTTCAACCTTGCTTATCAATTTATTTATTTGTTCTTTTCTAATGACTGATCTCTTCTTTCTTTATTGCCTGTTACCTTCTGTTACTTTTTTCAAATGAACACATTCCTTGGAAGCTTGAATTTCAAGTCACTGGCCCCTGTGGGTTTGTTCCATATGAATAGGGCTCGTGTTCTCAACATTATAATAATAATAATAATAATAATAATAATAATAATAATAATAATAATAATTATAATAATAATAATAATAATAATAATGTAGAGCTATGCCAGCATAAGCCAATGCTTACTTCGAAAGATTTTGTCATTAATATACAGCTAGATTGAGATACCGATTATATATGAGAATACGGTAAAAAAAAAAAAATTGCCGGGAAGGAGGTATTAGTAAGCAGAGAAAATTCATTGAAAAACAACAAAATCGTCAAAAAATTAGAACGTCATATCTTCAGATTTCTGAAGTAAGGAACGATGAGCATCACTGTATCTATACAGATGATAATGTATGACGAGTCACAAAAGCCCAGTGAAAGTTAATGGGAGTTCAAGGGCAGAATAAAATATAACATATAACTTTTATAACATAATAAGCAGCAATTAGCAATGCAGCAAATTGCAGAATAACCGTAATTATAAAAAAAAAATAAAAGGAAAGGGAGAACAAAGGAAACTTTATCTTATATATATAACTACTGACAATGATCACAACATGAAATTTTTCAAATAAATTATTATATGGATAAGGAAAAAAAGAGAATTTGCAAGGCGACAGATGAGATTATATTTCGGACAAAATGGCACAGTTCACAGCTTAGTCGCATTAGTTATAGCAAACAACTTGTAGCACCTTGGACGCCCTGAGATGACCCAACTACCACGAACAGGGACATAAAGACTCCCACTCGTTAACTACGCAAAACTTCATCGAAAAGAGGAAACGGTGAATGCTCCCTCATGTAACAATATGAGTGGGGGCGGTGAGAGAAACAGCACCACGTTTTTTCGCTGGTTCAAAAAAGCTGCTCCACTATAGAGTTTGTTTGGCCATAACCTTAGAAAAAAAAAAAAAGCCTCAAGCTATGGTGAAGGGGAGCTTTAAGTCTAGCTCATCTCGAGAGAGCAAACAATGCCCTCATACGAAAATGTTTTCGTAAAGATTTTTTCTTTCGCGAGAAAAAGCGAAGTAATTATAATGGTTGACGTTGAGAGAGTTCGCCGGGGAGGGGAACTTCCAGCAGTCTCTTAGACTGGATGACTCTGATGATAACGAGTAAAAAACATATTCTTTCCGTTTATCATAGTTTCCTACAATAAAAAGTAAAGTATTCTAATAAATTCCAAGTTTCTCTAAAGAAAACAAGGTAAGAAATAACCTGGTTAAGACAAGTACGTGGTCTGAACGCAAAACACATTGGTAATCTATGAAGGCTAATGCAACGCAATACAGTATTGTCAATATGCGTGCATGAGCATTTAATTAAACAAGTAAAATAATGCGCCGAAGTTTCTTCGGCGCAATCGAGTTTTCTGTACTGCGTAAAATCAAGGCCACCGAAAATAGATCTATTTATCTGTGGTCTCGGTATAAATGCTGTATGAGCAGCGGTCCATGAAACTCTCAGCCGACCGTGGTGGCCTGTGCTGTTGCGTTGCCACAAGCACGACCATGGCTAACTTTAACGTTAAATAAGATAAAAACTACAGAGGCTAGAGGGCTGCAATTTGGTATGTTTGATGGTTGGAAGGTGGATGATCAACATACCAATTTGCAGCCCTCTAGCCTCAGTAGTTTTTAAGATCTGAAGGCGGAAAGAAAAAGTGCGGGCGGACAGACAAAGCTATATCAATAGTTTCCTTCCACAAGAAACTAAAAAGGAAACTAACCTCTTTAACAGCTTCTTCGCTTATACGTTATTATAAAATCTCCATGCTTATAATTTCCACTCTGTGACGTCATTCCTGTACTATGCACAGACAACGGATGCTATAAATAAACGGGAGTCACCACGAGCACTGAGAGATATCATGACAGTTCCCCAAAGGCGGCAACTCCTCCAATATATTATCACCTTTGATGGAAGGCGTAGAAGGCGCTTCATTGTCGAACCTCAGAATGAACTTTCCACCCAAAGCCATTTAAACTATCGCCTTCATCCCTTGCACTGCCCAGGCTGAGACGAATTCCAGTTCGCTCTCCTCCCCACCCCCCGCCTCTCTCTCTCTCTCTCTCTCTATTCACTCACACACACACACGTGTGTGTATATGTATATATATATATATATATATATATATATATATATATATATATATATATATATATATATATATATATATATATATATATATATATATATACTGTATATATGTACAGAAATACAGAAACAGTCTGATATACATAATTATATCTGTTAGCTTGCATATAATTAAATTGACAAGTATCTCCGCTTTCTTGTTCACCTGACAGCTTACTGGTTATCTTTGCACATAAGTACGTCACCTGAATTCTATTTGTTTATTTGCTTCTGTAAAAGTCTTTCAATGAGCTCTCTCTCTCTCTCTCTCTCTCTCTCTCTCTCTCTCTCTCTCTCTCTCTCCATTATGCCTCTGTTATGAAACCTTAATGCGAGTCATTGAGCCAAGCAATGATATACTAATTATATTATCGTAATTATTAATTAATATTTTTAACTTGTAACACGAACCTGATATACATTATACCAAGACTCGCAGATACTATCAGATTCAATTTCTCTGCGCGACTTTTCTTCTTTAGACCTTCATCAATTCACAGAACCCTGGTCCGAGTGTGTGTAGAAAACAGGCAGTTGTCCAGCTGACTAGATAAAGTAAAATTGAGAGGCAGTAGGAGGGCAAGCAATGGGGCAGACCCACAGGTCGGCACTCTTGCTATATTTAAATCTGTTCGTTCTTTGGATGATTCCTCTTTCCTTCGCTAAGACTCATGTTTTTTACTTTCTTCCATTAAATCTTATTTATCCCAGTATCTACCTTTCCCCAGCACTGACCTCTCATTTCCACGTACCTCGCTTAGGTATTTCATTCTCCACTGAGAGAGAGAGAGAGAGAGAGAGAGAGAGAGAGAGAGAGAGAGAGAGAGAGAGAAGAGGGTCCACAATTTATCAGAGATGAATATGAGAATTGAAATGTCACTCGTTGTCATATAAGTGATTTTTTATGGGAGACCTGCCATTCGCAATAGTTCAGAAGGATACACGTTTAATATAGCTATTTAAAGGAATTCCGCCTTAAATACATAATTACGAATGACAGGACAGACTCGAATGTATATGCTCATTCTCGTATAATTTTGCCGGCTGTGTATACGCATATTCTTTTGTATCTTTCGCGAATGAAAGAAAACTAATCGAACTCATATTGAGATTTATACTTATACTCTTTAGATTAGTTCCTCATTGGACGGGTCGATATCATACTCGGCTAGCACTCTGCTAGGCCCGCGTTCGATTCTCCGGCCGGCCAATGAAGAATTAGAAGAATTTATTTCTGGTGACAGAAATTCATTTCTCGCTATAATGTGGTTCGGATTCCACAATAAGCTGTAGGTCCCGTTGCTAGGCAACCAACTGGTTCTTAGCCACGTAAAATAAGTCTAATCCTTCGGGCCAGCCCTAGGAGAGCTGTTAATCAGCTTAGTGGTCTGGTTAAACTAAGGTATACTTAACTTTTTATACTCTTTAGATCTTCGTCTACATGTACAAATACTGGTTTATATACATGTGTAATCATTTATAAAGCATCAAAGATGACTGTTCCTCTATTTATGTCTGTATGTATGTATGTATGTATGTAGGTGCTATTATCGACTGCGTTATTTAAAAAAAATAAATTAATAATGGACAGACGAACACAGAGGCCCTTTTGACTGTACTGATGAGAAATTAGAATATTCTTGTAAAAAAAAAAAGAATTGCTGCAAGAGACACAAGATTGTGAATAAGGAAGATGAATGAGGTTATTAATTCATAGGAATTAAGCTTAAGCTTAAGCAGTGTAGGAGAGCTTAAGCTTAAGGAGACATAAGGATATAAGATGAGAGAGAGAGAGAGAGAGAGAGAGAGAGAGAGAGAGAGAGAGAGAGAAAAAGAGAGAGAGAGAGAGAAGCAGAGAAATCAGCATCTTTGACATCTGGAAAAGTAGAAAAAACATCTTACCAGTATCAGAGAGAGAGAGAGAGAGAGAGAGAGAGAGAGAGAGAGAGAGAGAGAGAGAGAGAGAGGCATCTTTGACATCTGGAAAGTAGAGAAAAAAATCTTACCAGTATCAGAGAGAGAGAGAGAGAGAGAGAGAGAGAGAGAGAGAGAGAGAGAGAGAGAGAGAGAGAGAGAGAGAGGCATCTTTGACATCAGGAAAAGTAGAAAAAAATCTTACCAGTATCAGAGAGAGAGAGAGAGAGAGAGAGAGAGAGAGAGAGAGAGAGAGAGAGAGAGAGAGAGAGAGAGAGAGAGAGAGAGAGAAGCATCTTTGACATCTGGAAAAGTAGAAAAAACATCTTACCAGTATCAGAGAGAGAGAGAGAGAGAGAGAGAGAGAGAGAGAGAGAGAGAGAGAGAGAGAGGCATCTTTGAGTATGGCATCTTTTTATGGAAAAGTAAAAAAATCTTACCAGTATACCAGTATCAGAGAGAGAGAGAGAGAGAGAGAGAGAGAGAGAGAGAGAGAGAGAGAGAGAGAGAGAGAGAGAGAAGCATCTTTGACATCTGGAAAAGTAGAAAAAAACACCTTACCAGTATCATACAGAGAGAGAGAGAGAGAGAGAGAGAGAGAGAGAGAGAGAGAGAGAGAGAGAGAGAGACTTCTTGGAGGATGTATATTCTGCGAGCAATCTGGAAAAGCCAGAGTAGTCCCCCCAGAGCCCTACAGAAATCCGGCAGCGAACGCGTCTCCTTCCCATCAATATTCAGTACCCAGCCATCTGCACCGACTGCCCCTGTGATTTTAATCGATTGAGATCAACGCGGATTGCGAAGTCTACGACAGAGTTTCGTCTCGTGATTAGAGATGCAATATGAAGGTCATTTTCCAGGTGCATCAACTGGGAGCCGACCTTAGTAACAATATTTTTTCTAACGTCCGTACCTGGGTTTGATTGATTGCTTTAAAGATTTTAGGCAGACATGCCAAGCACTGGGGCAACTAAGGCTATTCAGCGCTGAAACAGAAATTGACAGTAAAGGTTTGAAAAGTGTAACAGGAAGAAAACCTCGCAGCAGTTGCGTTATGACTCAATTGTTAGGAGATGGAAGAAAGAGAATATGAAAGGAGGTACAGCAAAAGAAACGAAAGGGGTTGCAGCTAAGGGCCGAAGAGCCGCTGCCCAACCTCAAGTAATGACTACAGTGCACCGCATGAGGTACGCTGACGGCACTAACCCCCCTACGGGAAGGACACGTCGGGGAGAGAAGTGCTTCCAGCGACGAAGGATATGGATTAATTATATGAATGGCTGGTTGCATGATTTAATCATTACATCTGACTTCCCTGAAACCTGGGATTGTGAATCACTGGCTCTAAAGATAAACTCTATGACGGGAAAAATAATTAACGGGTTTTTGCCTCCTTCTGGGTTAAGTTAATGAAGCTTTCTTCTGAAAACAGCGATTTTTGCAGTATTAACTTTGGGAAGCAGTCATTTAAATAATTTTCTTTGGGCGTGTTTTCTTAGTCTCGCTTGGGTTTTAATCTTATTTATATCAAGTCATCTGTTTCACGTTATCAAGACTGATGCACTGCCATATTCAGCGCGCATGTACGTCTTTTTATTTGGTTTCTTGGTTTTTTTTTTTTTTTGGCTTTTGTTTTTATTTATGTTCTTAAATTTCACATTCATACCCATGTTTCTTTCATCCCTTTTATTCTGCTTTTTATCATGGTTTTTTCTTCTCTTCGCGACGCTACTTGAATAAATCAGACCAATATTCCTCTTTGCATTATGTTGAGAAGTGAAAGGGTACCAGATAATATTTGCCTTTTGTGAACAATCAGCTATAAGGTCCATAAAAAATTAATCCTTTCAATACTGAAGGATTAATGACCAGATTTTGGTCCTTGTTGTAGACTGGGAACAAAACTATAGCTGTTCTAACTTTCTTGAGGCAGTCATCATCATTTTGCGTTTTATCATCGCAATCTTTCTCGATTTTATTGCAATGCTTCTGCTTCAATACCCAGTCCAGTTTATAAAGTTATCTACTAATAATCACTCCTTGATGGCTATGGTCTTCATTTGAATCTGTAAAATTCCTAAACTTGAGCAAAGTTATCATTTTACCTGTTTATCTATCATTTTCACAGCATGCCGTTTCGACTGATAATGATTCCTTTATATATTATGATTTCCTTTCTCTTTCCATGTAATCTGATGGCATTCCAATCAGTTTACTTTGCTTTCGAGTTCAGTATCTTCATTCACCAACTCCCCCCCCCTCCTTCTCTCTCTCTCTCTCTCTCTCCGTGGCACCTTACATCACCTCCCGTCCTCCTCCTCCTCCTCCTCCTCCTCTGTTTCGTTCAAAGTCTTGTTCCTCCCTGAGGTTATTACACAAAACGAAGACTTTAATCCCTTTCCTTGTCTATCTTAGGGGTTTCTTCCATTTCCCATTCTGTAACGCACTTCTTCTTCTTCTTGAGAGTGCAGCGGGGGGAGGACGGGGGAGGGATGGAACTAGCTGTGGAGGAGGTGGGGTGGGAAGGAGGGGAGGGGAAGTAGTGTGTAATATTCAACATCCGGGAGGACACCTTGTTGACAGACCTTTTGAGGTGGCACTGGCCTGGGTGAAGGGAAAAGAATAGAGGTGGTTTGTGGCCATATTGCCATGCCTCGCTCGGCTCCGCTGGCGAGAGGTTATTATACACTGAGGATCGCGCTCTCTCGCTCTCTCTCTCTCTCTCTCTCTCTCTCTCTCTCTCTCTCTCTCTCTCAGTAAATAGGGGTTCGTTTGGGCGAATGTCGGGATCATTCTCTCTCCATATGTGTATGGGGCTCCTAAGAGCAAAATTCAAAATTATTTCTCTCTCTCTCCCCAAATATATATATATATATATATATATATATATATATATATATATATATATATATATATATATATATATATATATGTGTGTGTGTGTGTGTGTGTGTGTGTTTGTACATATATATGTATATATACATACACAAAGTTTACGTGGGCGGATGTCAGACAGAAGTGCGCTCTCTCTCTCTCTCTCTCTCTCTCTCTCTCTCTCTCTCTCTCTCTCTCTCTCCACAGAACTCGAGAGCTTCTAAGAATAGGTTACAGTTTTGCCCCGTTAAAAAACATGCCCTCGAAAAATTGGAAACGGTTGGGGCGGACCTTTTTTCTTATCCTGTTATTTTTGCGTATTTAAAGCGTTACAATAGCCCCGTATGGACATATGAACCCTAATCATCTCTTTTCCATTGACATTTAAACAGTTTGAATCATTTAAACCGTACTTTTTTGCATAAACGTGTTTTATAACAACCGTGCGTCGATCAAGTCAGAACTTGACGGAAAAAATAAAACCTGCAACTATGGAATTTTATCTACGCTTCTGTATTTTATGATTTCTAAATATGTCCCTCCAATAATTCATCGTTCCCCTTTTCTTTCCTTTGTCAAATAAATGCTTGAAATTGCCCGTCCCAACGACCTTCACATGAATAAAATGGCATCAGAATTCCAGTATTAGGATGAAATTTTAACTAGACTGAATGGTACCACGTTCTCTAAAATCTAGAGCAAAAAAAAGAAGCAAATAATCTAAAATTATGGTAATAACTCGCTGGAAAATATCAAGAAATCAATACAACAGATCAATAGGTAAAACAAAAGATTGTAAAAATCCGGAGAGATCGTGCAATGTAAGCAAGGAGGCAGATATCAAAGAAGAATGAAAAGGTTTGTCAGTAACCAAGAAAGTGAAGGATTGGAGTAAAGAACTTAATTTGGCAGTGAAGTTGGTCTTGTTCTCTATGACATGAAATTTACTATAACAAGGATGCCTAGTGTTCCATGATACTTCATTCTTTACACACACACACACACACACACACACACACACACACATACACTCACATACAAAGGATCGTGCATGAACAGATAAAAATTAAACACGCAAACGTGTGTAATATATATATATACATATATATATATATATATATATATATATATATATATATATATATATATATATATATATATATATATATATATATATATATATATATACATATACAGGTGTTTTGAAATTAGAGGGCCCCCTCTCCACAGAACAAATGGAAAGTTATGAAGTTTTCTGCTATAGCCTATCTCCAAGTACATTATTTTAAGTTTCTATTGAGCTATTTTTCATTTTACATTTCTTGTATTTTCAGACTCAGTAACGGAGTTAGATAGAGCCATGGCTAACGACTCGGAGAAAACCAGATGGATTGACCGAATCCGGGCTATAACCTTCAGAGATGCCAGGGATGCTGGCGCATCCTTCATTTCACGTTCCTGGATAGCTGAATACATTAAAAGAGATGAATCCTTTGTTAAAAGAAACTGGAACAAAAATCCATATGACTGTCATCGCGAAAAGAGTGAGAATCTTGGAAGGCCTAAAGTCCTTTCTCAGGAGTCAAAAGACATCTGAGGCAGTGGGTAGACCAAGAAAGTCTTTACGTAAATTGGCGCTTGATCTAGAAACAAAAAGGGGAAAGAAGAGAAGTTATATAGTGCTGTATATCGTGAGTTGAAAAAATCTGGTATCAAGCCATTTCATGTTATCAGCAAGCCCAACATCACTCAGCAACAGAGAGAAGACCGTGCATGGTTTTGTGGTTCGTTTCTTAAAGATTGGGATGAAGCTGACTTTCTCCATGTTGCTGCGTCAGATGAATTCTTCATTTACACAGTCAGGAAGCCAAATCATAGAAATGACATTATTTGGGCTGCAAAGTTGGATGATGTCAGCAATGATGTGCGCTATCGCCAAGTTGTGAAATTTCCTGAATGTTTGGGAATTTTTCTGTTTCACAACCAAACGGTTAATGTGGATCATCAAAGAAAAAGGACAGTCATGGAATGGTGAATACTTCAGAGAAACTGTGCTTACTGGTGGAGTATGTCGTTTCCCCAAAGATCCTGAAAATGTGTTATCTGTTGAAGAAGTCACATTTTTGCATGATAAGGCACCATGTTTCAAGGCTCTTCAGACACAGGAGCTGCTTCGAAACAGTGGTATCAATTTCTTCTCGTCAAGTGAATTTCCAGGTAGCTCCCCTGACCTTAATGTGTGTGAAAACATTGGTAGTATCTTAAAGGATCGTGTTGAAGCACGCACAATGAACTATGACGGTATACCAAGCCTCGACGACCTGCGAAGAGAGGTCACTGAAGTGCTCAGGGAAATGGAGTTTGAGTCTCAGCTTTTTTGCGATTTATTGAAATCATACCCTTAAGAATGCAGGCTGTGGTACAGGTAGATGGAGGCCACAAAAATATTAAATACTCAGAGAGAAACTTAAATAAATACCGGTTCTGAATTTCTTTTGTTTTTGTCCATATCAATTTTAGTTTATGCTGCAGAGGGGGGCCCTCTAATTTCGAAACACCCTGTATATAAATATATATATATATATATATATCTATATATATATATATATAATATATATATATATATATGTGTGTGTGTGTGTGTGTGTGTGGACATCTATCTGTCTGTCCTTCTATCCATGCAGCTCTCTTATCTGTTTACAAACAAGCGTGTGTGCGTATGCGCTCGGGAAATATTTAAATGGGACTCAACCTTTTTCTCCCCGAGTTATCAGACCATCCACCCATATTTCATTTGCCTGACACTTGGTTCTAGATGAATTTGAGTGAAGGCTCATATTTTTTTTTTTCTATAAAAGGGTACTAGAAGTTTCATGAATAACTTGAAGTTGAATTCATTTATTGTGTAGCACATCATTCACATCGTAATTATTATGCACTGATTATGCATAGGAATTAAAATAAACTTGTTTATAAGTATAAAAATGTTTGTAAGTACCCCTTGGAGATCTTATATGAGCCCTTAGGTTGCTAGTAAGTCTCAGGTTGGGAAATCCTTATCTGCAAAGGTATGAGAGCCAAAACTCTTATCACCGACCCTCTCATAACTCCCACATCAGGTAGAGTGGAGAGGCTGCTATCGCTTCAAAAATTACGGTGCAGCTTAACTCCTTATTTGGTCTTTGGCCTCAATAAAAATCAAAAGTTACATTCTTGACAGTCCTCAAATCAAGCCTGTCCTTTGCTGTCCGGAAGCCCACATATGGTGATTTTTTTTTTTTTTCAAAAGTCCACATATGCCTTTCTGCGTAATTCTGTTAATAAGCAAACACTCTACTCTGACCCAAAACTTAACCTCCAAGATGGAGGTAATTTTTTAGAATAAAATATAAACCTATAGCACTTTATGGTCACACACAGGTTATATATATATATATATATATATATATATATATATATATATATATATATATATATATACATATATACATATATATATATATGCATATACATACACACAAATATATACTGGTGTATATATATATATATATATATATATATATATATATA
>NC_089751.1:46865616-46898116 GCF_040412425.1 Macrobrachium rosenbergii | reverse complement strand
TAAAGAACTGGCCTCTTACGGGTAGGCCGGATCTAATGTGAAATGGCCCGTGCATTTATTTTAATAAGTCACTGCTCAGATTTTGTTGGACCACATTCGGACTCAATCTCTCACTCAACTAGTTAATAACCTCTCAATCAGTTAATTACTCGGTTAATAAGTTCTAAACTCTGTTATCCCGGTAGTCAGGCCGTCAGCTACTTATCAGCTAGCCAATTACAGAGCCTAATACTCAGCCAAGCAACCAATTAGTCAAGTCCGTTACTCGGACTTGACTAATATTCAGTCAATCGGCCGGCCACGCACTAAACCTTCTACCCGGATATTCAATCAGTCGTAAATTCAGGTACTCAACCAGAAAGTCAGTCAACCAGTTTATTACAGTACTCCCTTATCCACTCAGTCAGTAACTGAGTTATAACTGAGTTATTCAAGTCAATCAGAGTATACAGTCAGTAACTGGGTTATTCAGTCATTTTGAGCGTCTATCAGTCAATCAGTTGCTTAGGGTCGATCAGACAGCCAGTCAGTTAATACATTACTTAGTAAATCAGCTACTTAATGTGAAAGTCATATAAGCATCTCTTATGCCACTCACACTGATAAAGGCAAGTAAAATAACAGTGAAAAAAATATGATTATTATAAAGCGACTCTCTGTCTATGACAAAAGAAAATTAAGAGATAAATATCAAAATTAAAATTAATGTTACATTATAACCCCAACAAAAAAACTACATAATCAAGCATCCATCTTGTCTGCCTATCAATGTTTGTCCTTTTTTGTGTATTGTGTGTGCCAGCCTGTCTGTCTGTCTGTCTCTCACGCTTCACGATCGCCTCATTTCGAAAACAACGGACAATCTGCATGAAAGGAGGACTTTTGTATCGAGCAGACAGATTTAGAAAATCCGTTTTTATCTCCATCAGATCACCCAAGCGTGCAGATTGAATAAAACACCAGGTGTCCTGCTGCTGATAAACAGCGCTACTTTTAATGTCCATTGCAGTCGTCACTGCTTTTTACCCTCTGGCTGCGTAGGAGGGCTTCGGGCACATTCAGAATGGCTGAATCACTGTCTTGGTCTCCTGACTGTGGCTCAGGACACCTTCTTGGACTTTTCAATTATTGCAGACTAGATGAGGATTAGTCACGAGATTACATCCCTCCCTCCTCTCTCTCTCTCTCTCTCTCTCTCTCTCTCTCTCTCTCTCTCTCTCTCTCTCTCACACACACAAGTTCAAGAAATCCTACACAATTACCACGCATATAATTCCACTTCTATGCAATCATTCATTGCTGAATGAAGACCATGAAATGATCTTTAAAATAAAAAAATAACGAATATAATTATCGAAAAAACAGTGTGTGTTCAGAACTGAGTTCAAGTTCTTCTTACTTTCATTTCTACAGTCGTTTGATTATCTGGAAAGTAAAAATAGTTGTCTACAGCAAAAAGTTTGAAAGAAACATGCCTTGTCGGGAAAAGAGAATCAATTGCGTCTCCCACTACAAATTCGGTTTGCGCTTATGTAGAGAGAGAGAGAGAGAGAGAGAGAGAGAGAGAGAGAGAGGAACATAAAAAAAGAGACAGAGAGAAATATTCTCATCCGCCCACAAGATGAACCTAATCTCGCTTCAGTACGTATGATATTGGTAGAGATTTCCCGGAAGCCCTCTTCCCCCATTCACAGGAGAACGACTCGATGAAGCCATCTCCGGCCGATAAAGGGTTTCGAGTTTTCATTTTGACTTCTTCCTTCCTTCGATATGGAGATGCCCCTTCGATCTGATTACCAGCAGGTCTGCTGATTATTGGTCAGCTAGGCCGATGGTCAGCTGAGTTTCTAGCTCTTTTGTTTTAAATGTCTTCATAGAGCAAAACTGACCTTCACATGAGACGCCCCTGGTCAAAAACACTACGGGAGGCATTTATTCGATTCGTTTACTCTCGCCAGATACAAGCAGTAGACTTATGATAAACGCTACTTTCCTAAACTGCCATTTAAACCTGATACTTTAGTTATGAAACATTAGCCTTTTTTCTCTACTCCATTCCCTAGACGGATTCATACATTTAAGGAAAAGATAGAGATGAATACTACTGAAATCAAAACAAAACAAAAAAATAGGAAAATCTAGTACAACATCACCAAAAAAAAAAAAAGCCGTCATCATGACACAACGCAAGCATGTTTTTTTTCTGGAATGCCATACACGAACACGTATATACTGAAGTATTAGAATTAAAAGATAAACAGCACAGACCCACAAAACAGAAACGAGAGAAGATTAGTATAACACCATACACAAATGTTCTGCCATTATATTAATAAAATTTTTTTTTTTTTTTTTTTTTTCCCAACTGTAACACATTCAATGAATACATTAACCTACAAAAACACCAAAACGAAGAAAACGGAAACGTATAAGCAAGACAGAACGAAAAGAGGAAAAAGGAAAAAGTTAGAAGGAGAGCAGCAACAAATCACCAGTCATTATTGGCGGCGAACTTGGCTTAATCAGCAGACGATCAAGACGTTGATTAAGGTCGAAAGCTCCTGGGGGATGTGTCATGCTTCTTCACATCCGGGTAATTGATGACTCAGAAGCCCTATGTATTAATGGAATCCCCTCTCTCAGGTCCCTCGGGGTTGATGTTGTTGCTATTCTCGTCATTTGAATTTTAGAGAGAGAGAGAGAGAGAGAGAGAGAGAGAGAGAGAGAGAGAATATGGAATTCAGGCCATAGGCCAAGCGCTGGGACTTTGGCGCCATTCAGCGTTGAAACGGAAATTGACAGTAAAAAGGTTTGAAAGGTTTAACAGGAAAACTTCGCAGCTGCACTATGAAACCACTGTTAGGAGAGGGTGGAAAGAAAGGTAGAAGAAAGAGACTATGAATGGAGATATAGTAAAAGGAACGAAATGAAAGGGGCTGCAGCTAGGGGCCGAAGGCACGCTGCAAAGAACCTTAAGTAATGCCTACAGTGCACCGCGTGAGATGCACTGACGGCACTACCCAGCTACGGGGAGATGTCAGTTGGAGACACTTGAAATCAAATCATTTTCATGCACAAATGTATTTGTATATACAAAATTTGTAAGTGGGAACATATCAACCATGCTTTTTCCTCTGCTTATTCCTTTTTAACGATTTTTATATCTTTCTAAATCTGATGCAGGAAGTCTTTGCAAAACAAGTAGAGAGTCTGTATCAGTCAGTTTACAACTCTTAACAGACATTGATACAAGACATGTTGGAAAAAGGTTTTATATACCTTTCGAACCTGTCATCGTATTATCATTTTGTACAGCAAAACAAGGAGAACAGGAATAGAAAGGGTAACATTGCTGCTTTTTAATCGGAAAACACAGTCACAAAACTGTTCAGTATCATTTCTCCATCACAGAAGGTTTAGTGACTTCCATCCCATCGTCAAGGGAGATGGAATTACAATTACTCACCATTTAGAGAGAGAGAGAGAGAGAGAGAGAGAGAGAGAGAGAGAGAGAGAGAGAGAGAGAGAGAGAGTTATGACATGACGGGTTGCATTTTAAACGATAACTAACAACTCACGTCAGACATTCTGAAGTGATTAATAAACACACTGCAGAAATATACGATTAAGACCGATACTGTCCCTGAATTGGATTCTGTCACACAAAATTCATTTACAGTTTGAAGAAATATTTTACTTTACTGCAATAGCAGTCGGTTTTGCAAAATCAATTGGAGCCAGAGAATGTATTTATTCTGGAAAAAATCAGGTAGGTCGCTTATTAGTTGGTTGCAGGGTATCTTCAAACAGAAAAAAGGAATTCGTTGGCTTTAGGATACATCTGAATAGAAAACGGGAATCCGTTGTTTGCAAGATATATTTAAATACCAAATGGGAATTTGTTGGTTGCAAGATATAATCAAAATAGTAAAAGGTAATTCGTTGGTTGGAAGATATATTTAAATAACAAACAAGAATTCGTTGGTTGCAAGATATATTTAAAGAGCAAACTGGAATCCGTTAGCTAGGAGATATATCTAAACAGCAAACGGGAATTCGACGGTTGCAAGATATATTTAAATGGAAAGAGGGAATCCGTTGGTTGCAAGATATATTTAAATAGAAAACGGGGATTCGTTGGTTGCAAGATATATTGAAACAGAAAAGGGAATAACTCTACAGTACTTGTTATTCGTGCAGCAATCCCTGACAGTCTTACAGTCGAAGCAAGAATAAAGAACACAGGATTTGTTTGAACAGAGGGGAATTTATTGGAATCGTTTATTTACTTATGAATCGTCAATACATAACGCGCACGTTTATATTGTTTGTTTGCATCCTAGAACATCCGTAAACACAGAGTATTTTCTCCTCAAGCTGTTGCGATGAAAAAGAAACGAATGTTTGAGATGTAAGTCACATTCGTCATCCAACATGTAGCTGCACTGTATTAAAAATAAAAATCTTTAATTTATAAGACCATGTCCTTCTCAACCCGTGTAAATATTTTAAAATTTTCTTTTTAACATGTCTCATCGAGGCAATACTTTTTTCTTGTTTAGACTGAGGTGCTCCAGCTAGTTAAAACTATGATTTCAATAAGAAATTAAAAGTTATCAAAGACAAAACTAACAAACTTCTCCTCAAGAAAGTTATAGAGCCTTTCACCATAACACGTTCGTTTCATAAAACTAATGAAAAATGCAGACTGACAGAAACTGAAAGGCAAGACACGATGAACTGGATGACAATGATGTTTTAAGCAACTTGCAACACTCATCTACAGTTTCATTGAAAGCCCAACAATTTAAACGCGTGTCAAACGCCTGCAAAGATCAAACATGAAAAAACCGACGCTAATTCTAGATTTCGAACGCATATTGCTAAAAGGTTGAATGCTTCTTTAGCTTTGTTGGAAACCTTTTATCATTTCCACTCTCGCTATGCTTCGGCAGGTGTCAGGAATTTATCCAGTCGGGCATCACTATAAGCATTAGCGTCATCCGATACTTCTTTTACATTTTAGCGCACGTTGCGTTCTATCAATTACTGCACACACGTGTATCCCGAATTTACATTTACCGTATTGCAACACCGTTTGTAATACATTTGTATTTCATTTACTCATAGTAACATGCCATTCACTGCTTACAGATTTACTGGGCAAAGCGCGCCACTGTATGTATCAGACCTTATCCGCTGTCTGTATCTGACCTATCCACTGTCTGCATCTGACCTTTTCCACTGTCTGCATCTGACCTTATCCACTGTCTGTATCTGACCTTTTCCACTGTCTGCATCTGACCTTATCCACTGTCTGTATCTGACCTTATCCACTGCCTGTATCTGACCTTATCCACTGCCTGTATCTGACCTTATCCACTGCCTGTATCTAACCTTATCATCTGTTTTCCAGGAGTCGTAATGGTCCCCGAATCCCTGCAAGTGGCGGTGACGAAGGTCACTGGCGACGGAGCCGTGCTGACGTGGGTGACGGCCTCAGGGCCACGCGAACTGATGACGTCGTGTTCACTGCATTACGGCCCCATGACGGAGGAGATGCACGTGCAGACGGAGGTCCAGGCGAAGGAGAAGCACATCAGTCTGGCCAACCTGGTGCCTCACACCACCTACTACGCCTTCCTCAAGTGCAGCCACGGGGCCACCACTTACGGCTCCAATACCGTCCACTTTACGCCACGTACGTTTTAGAATTTAGACCTTCCCTGCCTGGGCCTTCACATGTATGCCTCGGGCTGTTCAAAGAGTATTCACGTCCATTTCTGTGAATCTAGCTACCTTTCTATCTATATACGTTTTTTCCACATGAGGCAGTTTTCCCCATCACTTGGTGGCTCCAGTGTAAAAATGACAAAGGCTGCTGTTACATTCATATTTTAACTGCCTCTTTATACACTTTCACAGGAGGCTCATCAGAGGGCGTCAGCGCCCTTCCTACACCTTGCCATTCACTCCTCTTTTGTAGGCACTTCCGCGCTTCCTAGATATAAAGGCACTTCTTTTCAGTACTTCTTCCACGTCATATATCCAACCCTCTCTTAGTCTTCCTCTCTTCCTGTCTTTTACTAAATTATGCACTCATTTCACTAAACGATCACCGTCCATTCTTTCCGCATGACCGAACCATCTCTAAACACTTTCCATCCTCTCTCATGCTTCCAAGTATCTGCACATTTCCCATCCTGTTAATTCTTCGCGACAGCTGCAACATTTTTTCTTTATTTCTCTTCCAACATCCACACTTCACTCCCGTAATACTGTTCGCATAAACATAGGGGAGTGAATTCCATTTTAAAATTTCGAATTCACTTCCGTTTCTTAAGAGAAAAATTCTAGTAATTTGCTTTTAGATTTCTTTTCTATTCATCTCACCCACAATTACAGTTAAGAGCCTTTTGCAACATAATTATATAAGGAATTAGCTAATAAGAGCTAAGACAAAGAAAGAGGTGGAGAGAGAGCAAGAGAGAGAAAGAGACCTTCTGCTAGACTGCTCAATTGATTTAGTTTAAATTGAGCGAATGACTTCTTTAATCGCCTTCTCTGCATTTTTTTTTAGTTCAAGCAAAAGAGAAAAAGGTGATTAAAACAAACTGGCATCTCCCAACACCTGAATAATTTGACTGAAAATCGATTCCTTGACATTACAGTTTTTTCTTTCTTAATAAAAAAAAAAACTCACTCACGTGGACTCTGGTCTCATCGTGACTCAGTGACCCCTTACCAATACCCCGACCTAGCTCCGAATAGGAAGTTCCTTCCAATCCTAATATCCTGACGCGCCAAAAAAAACCTTCTTTTGTTTTCCCCTCCCACAGATGGAGATCCTGCGGTGGCTTTGGAGGTACGACCGCCTCCTCCCATAGAGTTCTCGTCCCCCTGGGACTTGGCAGGGAAAAATGACGAGGGGAAGGGCGTTCACTCGACCTCCGGGGATGACGGAATCGTGGTCATGATGAGCCAACGACACATGAACGCGCCTCGTCGGGACCCACACAGCGCGGTGCCATCAACCAGCGTCATATTAGGTAGGATGATTTTACCTCTTGCACCTTCCACTGCTCTCGTCTTTTAAAATGGACACTTGGGAGAGAGAGAGAGAGAGAGAGAGAGAGAGAGAGAGAGAGAGAGAGAGAGAGAGGATACCACAACAAGTAAATTGTTTCTTCTGTCAGAGAGAGAAACAAAGTAGACGACTGAATAGGCATGCAGAAGCACAAACGCATATAGCTCCATATACATTCAAATACACACACACATATATATATATAATATATATATATATATATATATATATATATATATATATATATATATATATATATATATATATATATATATATATGAGGGTTGTGTCCATATATATATATATATATATATATATATATATATATATATATATATATATATATATATATATATATATATGAACGGGAGAAAGACAAACAATTTGACGTAAAGTACATAATCACGGACGAGCGAAACAAGCAAATAGAAATTTAACTATCAAACACCATACCTAAAAATCTTCGTCCCTCCCTAATGACCTAAAACAACGTTCATACTAATTCTACATTGTTGTTTGATCCAGATTCGTCAAACACTCGATGAATCCCTGTAGCGAAACAACACGCGGCAAACAACGGCCAAACGGGACCCCCTCTCCCCCTCTCCCCCACCTCCAAAAGTTGCATGCATAATAAAATGACAACGCTGGGAGAGTTGCCATGCTGATGCAGTTTCAGCTGAAAACGAATTTGCTGAATTTGAACGACCGAAAGTGAATCGCGAGCCCCGATCGCCGGAATTTATTCCATACATATAGATACGCGAGCGATAAATGGCGGACCGATGAGCGGAAGGTGATTGTGACTGATGATGATGATGATGATGGTGATATGGTGATGGTGGTGATCATTTACCTTCATCACCATTATTACAGTTCTTCTTGTGATATTGATCGTCTTCGTTACCATCATCATTCTGTAACGTTATTATTATTATTATTATTATTATTATTAATAGTAGCAGCAGAAGTAGCAGTAGCGGTAGTATTAAGATAATTCAGCCATTTTCACAATCACTATCATCATTATTTGTCTCCTTGACATACTGAACATCATCATCATCATCATCAACATTTCGTGATGATATCCATTATCGTAAACCATACCTCTTCATCACCACTGATGACGCCACCATCATCACATTTCCAGTTATTATTATTATTATTATTATTATTATTATTATTATTATTATTATCAACAACGCTTATTATTGCGTTATTATCCTCTTCACAAGCGTGACTCGACCTTCATCACCATTCCAATTATTATTATTATTATTGTTGTTATTATTATATTAACAACGTGCATTATCGGCGATATTATCCTCTCCACAGACGTGACGCACCTTCATCACCATTCCAATATTATTGTTGTTATTATTATTATTATTATTATTATTATTATTATTATTATTATTATTATCAACAACGTTCATTATTGCGTTATTACCCTCTTCACAGACGTGACATACCTTCATCACCATCCCAATTTATTTATCATTATCATTATTATTATTATTAATATTAATATTATTATTATTATTATTATTATTATTATTATTATTATTAACAACGTGCATTACCGACGTTATCATCCTCTCCACAGACGTGACGTGCCTTCATCACCATTCCAATTATATTTATTTATTTATTTTATTATTATTATTATTTTTATTATTAACAACGTGCATTATCGGCGTTATTATCTTCTCCACAGGCGCTGTTTGTGGCGTTGTTGGCTTCATCATAATCAACGTGACGGTGGTCATCGCCGTCAGACAGTACTCCCACAGGAGGGCCCGCAGACGGCGTCTGCTCGAATTACAGTAAGTTCAGCTCTATTTATATATTTCCTTTTTTTGTAGTCCGTATTTCAGAGACTCGATTAGTTAACTCTTCCTTTTAGCCTCATTATTTAAAACTTCAGAAGTTCAGCTCTATTTTTTTTTAGTTCGTATTTCAGAGACTCGATTACTTAACTCTTCCTTTTAGTCTCATTATTTAAAACTTCAGAAGTTCAGCTCTATTTTTTTAGTTCGTATTTCAGGGATTTTTTTTTCGCCTCTTTTTTTTTCAGTTCAGACTGGAGATTAGTTAACTCTTCTTTTTAGCCTCATTATTTAAAACTTCAGAAGTTCAGCTCTATTTTTTTTTAGTTCGTATTTCAGAGACTCGATTACTTAACTCTTCCTTTTAGCCTCATTATTTAAAACTTCAGAAGTTCAGCTCTATTTTTTTTTAGTTTGTATTTCAGAGACTCGATTACTTAACTCTTCTTTTTAGCCTCTTTATTTAAAACTTCAGAAGTTTAGCTCTATTTTTTTTTAGTTCGTATTTCAGAGACTCGATTACTTAACTCATATTTTTAGCCTCTTTATTTAAAACTTCAGAAGTTCAGCTCTCTTATTTTTAGCCTCTTTTTTTTTAGCTCTATTTTTCGTATTTCAGAGACTCGATTACTTAACTCTTCTTTTTAGCCTCATTATTTAAAACTTCAGGAGTTCAACTCTATTTTTTTTTTAGTTCGTATTTCAAAGACTCGATTACTTAACTCTTCTTTTAGCCTCTTTATTTAAAACTTCACATATCCTATTTTTTTCTCACCATTTAATGTTGTTTTTTAACTTCTTTCCTTATTAAATGTTTTCTTTTTGTATATTATTACCTTCATTCCTTTCATTTCTTCTTCACCATTGGCACCATTGCTTCTCTGATGCAGTAAATACTCTATATTTATCTTATTTTTGTTCCTGTAGTTATTGTCAAAATATTTCCCCCCTATTCATCTAAAAAATCTCATTCTTATTATATTTAGCAGTGCTGCAAAAAAATATACGAAATATTCTACTTCCGTTAGTTAAACGTATACCTCTAGCACTTACACTTTAGGAAAAAACGCGTAGTACTTCAGATACTAATTCAAATCCCTAAAGAGTTTCTTGATTGGAGCAAATTCGAATTTTTTATGCTGTCTATGGTTTCACACACGCACAGTTCTATGTATAAAGCGATAGGCGATTATGGTCCTACAGCATTTTAGTGGATTTTGCTAAACGATTCGAGTTTGGCCATCAGAATCAAAGGCTATAACTTCTAGTGGCTTGTTGTACTTGTGTAGCGCGTGGATATGTAAATTTGTGGGCGAATCTAAGTATTTCAATGTGTGTGTGTGTGTGTGTGTGCAATAGCGAATATCAACGAAATTAAATATAATCGTGTACATGGAAAATACACGAATGCCTGTCTTTTGCCTTGCTCTGAAAACGGTATGAATAAAGACATATCATACGGCACATGCACAGCCAGCAATTGTAACTGGAATATAAAATTTAGGCCAAAGGCCAAGCGCTGAGACCTACGAGGTCATTCAGCGCTGAAAGGAAAATTGAAAGGATGGTAGATTTCAAGATGCAACAGGAGGAAGACCTCGCAGTTGCACCACGAAAAAAATTGTCCCGAGAAGGTACACCCAACAATGGCGCGGAGAAACGACATCTTGTAACCAAAGCGATTTTACTTGCATAGTTTCTCCTCCAAGCTAAGGTGACATCTCAGTGGAGACAAAAAAAAATTGCAACAAATAACAAAAGCATTTTTTGTTATCAAGTTTTTACGTTAGCTGTGTGTTTTACCTACACGGAAGAGGGAACGTTTTAACTATGAAGGAAAAATTATCAGACCATAGACCAGTTATGATGAGGAATGACTGTGCATTGGTAAGATGTGTAAGGGAACATCTAACGCCAATAATTAAAAACTCGATGGCTCTTCATTAGTAAGATGTGTAAGGGAACATCTTACGTCTGTAATTAAAAAATCGATGGTTCTACATCACAAAGACGTGTAACGGAACATCTTATGTCAATCAATAAAAAAATCCATAACATATATGATGAAAAATTCATCTCATCCCCCCCTCGTGAACGTAACCTTTCAGTTACCTTCAAATACTGTTCTGGCGAGAATCTTTAGAACTGGAAGACTACTGTATACCTTTTCAACTCTCACATGGCGGGTTGCTCAGTTTAATTACTGCTTCTTCTGAAAGGGTAGAATAGCTGATGATGTTTTTCCTCTTTTTATTCTATTTGGCAAATTTCACTTCCTGTTAGTTTGATCTGACTCGTGACATCACGTTATACAGGCATACACTCCGTAGCACCTCCATACACACGCATATATGTGTGTGTGTGTGTGTGTATATATATATATATATATATATATATATATATATATATATATATATATATATATATATATATAATATATATCTATATATATTATATATACTATATATACTATATATATAGTGTATATATGTATATTGTGTATATATAGATATATACATAAAAAGTCACGGTGTATTTGCACAAAGCGGCCAAAGAATTTAATAATAATAATCTCATCAGCCTACTCCAACAATAGGGAACGGAATCGAGGCGAAGGCATATATACAAACCCGTTTATTAGTCACTGGGCAAATACTCTCCAGGCCCCAAAACTAACACAATTGTTATGATAATTAAAGTTGGAAGTGGCATCGCCCGTGAATCTGAAGCCCCTCGGGGGCTGAGGAACGAGGGAAGGCGCGCGGTATTGCTTCTCTCATTTAGGTTCGGATTCAAGACGTCAAAAGGGGTTTAATAATGCTTCTCGCGTATGAGTTCTGACTTGCCATTGCTCAGTTCAAAATCTGTTTCCCGATAGGCCGTTTCGTTTTCGTGCTGATACGACGCGGGATGTTGTGGAAAACTGTTCGTGGTGAAATGGGACACGAAATAAGCGGAAAGGCATTTGAAAACTTGGAACTCCATAAAGAGAGAGACAAAGATAACAGCTTTCTTCCCTTCACTAATAAGTGCCGTGTTTGCATTACCTTGTGTCAACCAGAAATCATTTTAATTAGACTATGCTTTTCAAATGATTTGGAACAGACCGAGCTTCCGAGTTCGTTCAAAATGCTTTGCTCAGCTCTCAACTGCGTTTTGAACTAAAATCAGACTGTACACCGATGCCAGGCTGAGAGGCAATACTATCAATTTAGTTTAACGGATTAATCTTGATTCAACTCACACGGTGTCTTGTAACTTTCGGGAAAAACCGGAAAAACATCACATGAAAATTACTCTGCCATGTAAAGCTGAGACTATATTCCTCGCAGTCTTTAATTTCACTTTTGGTCAAAGAACTTTAGGCATGTACGTGAAAAACATAAATAAACAAGTAAAAAATGCGCCGAAGTTTCTTCGGAGCAATCGAGTTTTCTGTACATCCGCTACAGCGCATAATCAAGGCCACCGAAAACAAATCTATCTTTCGGTGGTCTCGGCATAATGCTGTATGAACCGCAGCCCATAAAATTTTAACCGCGGCCTGGTGGTGGCCTAGCCTGTATTGTTGCCAGAAGCATGATTTCGGCTAACTTTAAACTTAAATAAAATAAAAACTACTGATGCTAGAGGACTGCAATTTAGTATATTTGATGATTGCATGGTGGATAATCAGCATACCAATTTACAGCCCTCTAGCCTCAGTAGTTTTTAAGATGTGAGGGCGGACAGAAAAATTGCGGACGGACAGACAAAGTCGACACAATAGTTTTCCTTTACAGAAAACTAAAAATTAAAAGCAAAGAGGCCAGAGAGAAGATTCACGTGACAGATACATCGACAGATGGATTAACGGAATGACAGGTAGATATCCTAAATCTTTAAAATATTATTAAAATTATGATGTACGAATAGATTAATGCATAAATGTGTAAATGTAAAAATGCATCTATGGATATATATATATATATATATATATATATATATATATATATATATATATATATATATATATATATATATATATATATATATAAGTACGTGTATGTATGTATGTATGTATGTATATGTATGTGTGTATATATATATATATATATATATATATATATATATATATATACTGTGTATGTATGCATATAGATATGTATATATATGCACGCACACACATACATATCTAAATGTTATATATATTATATTTGTATACATATATAAAGCATCATTAAAACGTGCACTATCTTCGCCCTGCTGACCCCAATAATAAAAGTGTTATATATTCCTGCACAATCTTGAACATTATAACCGACCTTCACAACACCTGCATACATGAAGACCGTGGATGAAAATTTAATGAGCAAAGCATCAATAAAAAGGAACGGAAAGAAAGCACTCCTGACTTCCCATCCATAATGACAAAATAAAACGGAAAGAAAGAATTCCTGACTTCCCATCCATAATGACAAAAAAACAGGAAAGAAAGAACTCCTGACTTCCCATCAATAATGTCAAAAAAACAGGAAAGAAAGAACTCCTGACTTCCCATCCATAATGACAAAAACAAAAAGAAAGAACTCCTGACTTCCCATCAATAATGACAAAAAAACAGGAAAGAAAGAACTCCTGACTTCCCATCCATAATGACAAAAAAAACTGGAAAGAAAGAACTCCTGACTTCTCATCCATAATGTCAAAAAAAATAGGAAAGAAAGAGCTCCTGACTTCCCATCCATAATGACAAAAAAACGAAAGAACGAACTCCTGACTTCCCATCCATAATGACAAAAAAACAGGAAAGAAAGAACTCCTGACTTCCCATCAATAATGACAAAAAAACAGGAAAGAAAGAACTCCTGACTTCCCATCCATAATGACAAAAAAACAGGAAAGAAAGAACTCCTGACTTCCCATCCATAATGACAAAAAAACAGGAAAGAAAGAACTCCTGACTTCCCATCAATAATGTCAAAAAAACAGGAAAGAAAGAACTCCTGACTTCCCATCCATAATGTCAAAAAAACAGGATCCTGACTTCCCATCCATAATGAAAAAAAAAACCGAAAGAAAGAACTCCAGACTTCCCATCCATAATGACAAAAAAAAAACGAAAGAAAGAACTCCAGACTTCCCATCCATAATGACAAAAAAAAACCGAAAGAAAGAACTCCAGACTTCCATCCATCCATAATGATAAAAAAACGGAAAGAAAGAACTCCTAACTTCCCATACATAATGACAAAAAAAATGGAAAGAAAGAACTCCAGACTTCCCATCCATAATGACAAAAAAGAACAAACGGAAAGAACTCCAGACTTCCCATCCATAATGACAAAAAAACCGAAAGAAAGAACTCCAGACTTCCCATCCATAATGACAAAAAAAAGGAACGAAAGAACTCCTAACTTCCCATCAATAATGAAAAAAAAAGGAAAGAAAGAACTCCTAACTTCCCATCCATAATGACACAAAAAAACCGAAAGAAAGAACTCCAGACTTGCCCATCCATAATGATAAAAAAAACGGAAAGAAAGCACTCCAGACTTCCCATCCATAATGACAAAAAAAACGGAAAGAAAGAACTCCTGACTTCCCATCCATAATGACAAAAAAAAAACGAAAGAAAGAACTCCAGACTTCCCATCCATAATGACAAAAAAAAAAAAAACCGAAAGAAAGAACTCCAGACTTCCCATCCATAATGACAAAAAAAAACCGAAAGAAAGAACTCCAGACTTCCCATCCATAATGACAAAAAAAAAAACGAAAGAAAGAACTCCAGACTTCCCATCCATAATGACAAAAAAAAACGGAAAGAAAGAACTCCAGACTTCCCATCCATAATGACAAAAAAAAACCGAAAGAACGAACTCCAGACTTCCCATCCATAATGACAAAAAAAAACAAAAGAACGAACTCCAGACTTCCCATCCATAATGACAAAAAAAAAACAAAAGAACGAACTCCAGACTTCCCATACATAATGACAAAAAAAGAAAAAAAACGGAAGGAAATAACTTCTGACTTCTCATCCATAATGACAAAGAAAAAAAAACGGAAAGAAAGAACTCCTGACTTCCCATCCATAATGACAAAAAAAAAAAAAACGGAAAGAAAGAACTCCTGACTTCCCATCCATAATGACAAAAAAAGAAAAAAAACGGAAGGAAATAACTTCTGACTTCCCATCCATAATGACAAAGAAAAAAAAAACGGAAAGAAAGAACTCCTGACTTCCCATCCATAATGACGCTGGTCGAAAATGTGAATCTGAGACTCCGTGTCTCCCCAGCAGCGAGTAGAAAGACCGGTTGCCGTTAGCATCTTTAATTTAGACCGAGTTTATGTCTAGGGTCAGGAAAGGGGACCCTGACGTTTGAATGCCTAATGAAGATGGAATTTAAATACTCAATGAGTATAAATGAAAGATTTAAAGGCTACGGGATTGGTCCCGATTAGCGGTGACGCCCTTCCCCCTCCCCCACCACCCCCCACCTCCACTGTTCTGTCGACTGCCTGAGCCTGGCTCTGTCTATAATCCCACTCTTAATGTATGCAGGCGACACAAAAGATTTGTTTGTTTGTTTGTTTGTTTGTGTGTGTGTGTGTTTGTTCGTTAGTCCCTCGATGGGGAATGAATCTGAGATTTTGCGATTTGCATCTGACTATTTCCAGCGCGTTATGTTTTCAGACACACAAATTTAAGTCCTGCAACCGTGACGATCTGTTGGTTTTCATACTCATTTATAGGAAAACAGTTCAAAGGCGTCTTGTCTTTTACTCAATTTAACCAGCAGGACATCAAATTTACATGTCTTATAAAGTAACACGAGTAAAGACGCGTAAACTGACGTACAGTTATTGAAATGTATTGTCAAGTAGCATTACAGACTGAAGCCAAAAGGAAAACGAAAATAATACGAGGAAAATGTTACAACAGAGAACATAACAATTTGTTTACATTTTTTTACGTCAGCATATGAATAAGTTGAAGATTAAAACCATGCGTTAAAATATTTTTTACATTTATATACTATATGTATATATATACATATATACTCATATATGTATGAGGCGAGGCAAGAGACTGACAAAACGCGCGTTATCTAGCCGCACAGGTGAATAAACAGGCAGGAGGCAAACAGCCTAACCAAAAGATACACAGACAGATTTAATCAGCTCCTCTGTGTACAAAGGGGAAATAAAAGTGAACAAAAGGAGCAAAATACAAAGGAAGCCCAGAAAGCCTCATCGCTGTTATTTGAAATCCCTCCTCCAGGCGGGGGCTCCCTTGAGGATGTGCTTCAAATAACACTAGCCTTCCTCAAAAAAAAAAAAAAGTAAAAGAAGGAAAAATATGAAAAGATGAAAAAAAGGAAAATAAACCCATGCCTTTTCCTTACTTTCTTCTTGGAAACTTTCTTTTTTTTTCATGCCCGTGCACGTCAAAAACAAACATTCGACCGAATATGAAAAAAAAAACCACGAGAAAACAAATTGCAAAACACACGCGCGCTTACGATGTCTATAAACACACAACCACCTTCGTATAAACTGAATGCGTTTAGACCGAACCGTTCTGTTTGTTTGTTTGTTTGCTTGCTTGTTTGTGTGTGGGCGTGTTCGTATGTGTGTGTGTGTGTACGAGTGTACGTATCCAGGCGTTTATTTACCGACCAGCCAACGGCAGAGCAGAGCTAAAATCACGGGGCCTCGCAATCCTTAATCCATTGTAGATGTGATTTTGAAAGTTCGTGGGAACTTGGAGGGAGGGGGCGGGTACGTATGTGAGGGGAGGGGAAGGAGGTGTCTCTAAGGGGGAGGGGGAGGGGTGGAGGAGGAGGTTAGTGCTGTATGTTACCGAGGCTCGGATTGATATCAATCTATTTTAGTCCCCAATCCGGATTCCGCAATGCTCTCTGGCAGCGTCCAGGCACCGCTGTTCTCGCTCTCGCTGCAATAGGCGTCACAGGCACGGGGTTATATGCGTGAAAACTGCTCTTCAAGGGACGGCTCTCCCTCTCCCTCTCCCTCTCTCTCTCTCTCTCTCTCTCTCTCTCTCTCTCTCTCTCATCTCTTTAATTTTGACTTTTTAAAGATGTCAATATGGGTGCCACATGCGCACGAACACACGATGTTTATATATATATATATATATATATATATATATATATATATATATATATATATATATATATATATATATATATATATATATATATATATAATATATATATATATACATATATAATATATATATATATATATATATATATATAGAGAGAGAGAGAGAGAGAGAGAGAGAGAGAGAGAGAGAGAGAGAGAGAGAGAGAGAGAGAGAGAGATATAATATAAACGGATTTTAGTAGTCACATTCACCAGTCCTCTGAGATTATATAGAACGCATGTAAATGAACTCTATAACTCTTAGATTTCACATTTTTCGTCTTTAATACATACAGTTTTCTAATCAAAGCCTTTCAAACCGAATTTCAGAAATGAGATGAAGCGACTGTCCATCCAACCAAGTATTCTTTATTTCCGTCAAAAAAAAAAAATTCCCCTCGTTTTAAACAAAAATGATTTCTTCTTCATCGCTAACGCCCGTCTCTTGTTTCCTTCCCAACAGGCTGGAGCAACACGGAGGATATTTGTACAACTTTGAGGAGCTGATGGCAGACTACAACCAACAGATTCACGCTGGGAATTCTTAGGCGCTCGTGAAACGGAACGCACAAAAGAAAGGAAAGTTTTGTACTCACAAAGGACCTGAGTCGGACAGTTTTGTTGTATGGTGTTCTCGTGAGATGCAATTTTTTTTATAAACGAAATAATGAAGACAAAGATGATGATGGTCTCCTACAAGAGAGAGAGAGAGAGAGAGAGAGGAGAGAGAGGGGAGGGGGGGGAGGGACAACAATGGACGAGACGTGTACTGTTTTCTTGAATGGTGTCCTAACAAAGAACGCGAGACTGTCTTGCAAAGGAACAATAAAGTTAAAAGGATGAAAGAAACAGGTTTGATCTGAACAGTTTTTGGGGGCTAAATGACGCTCGCACAAAAATAAACAAAACATCGTTTGAAAATAAAAGCTTTTTTTTTTTGTGAAATACTGAAACTTTTTTATCGTTTTTAAGGGAAGTAAAGAAAATTTGTATTTTGCTTTACTGTGGGATAAAGGATCATACCTCGTCTTTGGAGTCCAAAGGAACACAAACTTTCCCCCTCCCCCCAAAAAGACGGACTCGCAGCCATTCGCCAAGAGGAAAGGAAACCTACTGATGCCTTGGTCCCGGAGAAACTGAATGATGATCACCAGAATGTCTGGCAACGTTTTCGGTTGATGAATCTACGTAGGACATAAATAGATGAATGCGTACATTTATCTCTGACATTTCTATTTTTCTTTCTTGGACAGTGTTGTATCACATATAGTGGATGTGACCGGCGTACAGCAGTGACTGGGAGATCCTTCCGTTGGTCCTGTGGTAAAATAGAAAGTGTAAGTGATACACCTGGAAGAAACAGGGAAAAAGGGGCAAGTGCAGGGAGACTTCGGTGTAGCACGCACTAGAAAATATCCGTAAAGCAACACAACCCTAAAAGGTTTACCTCTTGGACATCACCGTAGAACTGCAGTGTCCTAACGAGACCCTATGGCCACCCTCGTGGACACTAAACGGTGGCGGGTTTATTTAATTTTCGCAGAAGGAACAGGTGTCCGAATCACTGTAGTCTGGGCAGGATATAATGCCACAGATACGGGCATTTCTCTGAAGTTTTGTCACTGCAACCGTAAATCACTGTAGATTTCTATACGTAACCTTATGTAATGTACCTGTAGGAAATGTAACGAAACACTCAAATTCCAGCAAAGCCTTGAAAATAGATGACCTCTTCTGTGTTATATCCGAGCGTACATGAATTATGTAATATATATATATATATATATATATATATATATATATATATATATATATATATATATATATATATATATATATATATATATATATGTGTGTATATGTATATATGTATGTATGTATGTATGTATATATATATATATATATATATATATATATATATATATATAATCATGTACGTAGGTATGTATATATATTCAAGTACTCACATACAGATACATACATAGGTTTATTTATCATATGTATACGTGTCTATATGCGTATATACATACAAACATGCACACGCCTAAGTATATGAATACACCATACACACATATACTGTATATATATATTATACACACCTGTATGCCCATAACATAGAGACCATATACATAATATATATACTGCATATATACATGCATACATGTATGTACGTATCACTAGTCATTGTAATATCTGGCACGATGCTTGAACAGATATTTTGAGTGCCTTGCTGTCCTGTACATAAAATGAAGATTCCCGCAGTTTATTCTTAGGAACTGAGGAAAGTTTTCTCTTATTGCTATAAATTCTGGACACTGATGACGATCCCTTCAGAAGCTATTACGCTATTTACTAAGGTGGATCAAAGTATAACTGTGTGTGATTTTATAAAACCTCATCACTTTCAAGAATCGCGGGGCAATGGGGGGTAATAAGGTCGAGCACTCTGTAAGGGCGGAAGTAGACCAGAAATATCAGTCAAGGCCGCCACTAACGTTCAGTTATACCTGCACAGTTAGCCTGTGCAGGCAAAACTGAACCCACTAACGTTCAGTTATACCTGCACAGTCGGCCTGTGCGGGCAAAACTGAACCCACTAACGTTCAGTTTTGCCTGCATAGGCATAACTGCACAGGTATAACTGGACGTTGGTGGGTTCAGTTTTGCCTGCACAGGCCGACTGTACAGGCATAACTGCGCAGGTATAACAGGGCTTCAAGGCTGTGTTTCATTCGGTGATGACAGTAAGGGCACACCCTCGCTACAATGAAACATGTCGCAAAAACACGTCGGCAACTTATCGCATGTGTATATTACAAACAGGTTGAAAACAAGTTCGCTGACATTGAGTGGAGAACGAACCTGTGGCAAAAGTTGGATGGACGTGTGAAGCACTAGTCAGAACTGCCAGTAAGTTGATGACTTGTATTTAACCTCTCTGTGAAGTGTGTGTGTGTGTGTGTGTGTGTGTGTGTGTGTGTGTGTGTGTGTGTGTGTGAAAAGCTGCCGACGTGTGTTTACAACATTAACGTCACAAGAGAAACGTCATTGTGTTGTTTAAGCCGTAAACAATACAATGAGACCGAGGGTATTATTTTAACAAAGGTGAAACGGAAGATCTCGCTTTACACACGTTATAATGTGGTTCACATTATAACATCAAGTCAACGACACATCAGGTAACGCCAAAGTACGTGAGAATTTCTTACATGTAATCAAATGGGGCTTGTTCACACCATCACGTCACGTCACCATCAAGCCCACGGCATCCGCCGTCGCATCGACACGTTTTCTTAAGAGAGAATATTTTGACGTGACGTGACGTGACTGAACGGGATTGTGATAGATAGTGTGAATACAAGGCACGGCTGATGGGGCGGTGACGTGATGGTATAATGTGAATCAGCCTTAAGTCGACCTTTATTCGCGGGATTTCTTTTCTCAAAATTTCCCGAAGTGAATTTCACGCTCATCAAATGTTTCTTTCTCAAGAGAGAATTAGAAAGAGGCTTATACTGATTACAAACACAAAGACTATTTTTTTCTGCTGTTTGTGACCTAGATAGTTTCCTCGGCGAAGTATGAGAAGAATGATGCTGCTTGAAAAAAAAATGTGAAGGAGAGAAACTTTAAGTGTAAAAATTTATGAATGAATGGCTGTTTATGAATGAATGACGGAAGATGTCCGAATGTAACAGTAAAAATATTAACAACAAAAAAAACATGCACACACACACACTAGTAAGAACTCATTACAGGGATTATTCATCAAGTTATGCTTCCCATTCTGTGCGAAGATGTTTTGCTTTGAACGTATATGGGTAAATTTAAATGGTATTTGAAACTTCAGAACTTGATTATTCTAAATTTCACGTAGTACATTATTATAAACAGAGCTGTATTCATAATAATAATAATAATAATAATAATAATAATAATAATAATAATAATAATAATAATAATAATAATAATAAACAATTTTTGTTTACTGATAATAAAAATATAGCATTAATAATAATAATAATAATAATAATAATAATAATAATAATAATAATAATAATATGAAAGGAGGCGTGAGGGCATTACAAGTATAATTGCCAAACATCAAAATCCTATTTTACAAGCATAAATTTAATCAGAAATAAAGCTAAATTTTTACTATAAATATTTCCCCTTTCTTCACTCATGCATACAAGCACTCATTATGCGCGCGCACATACATATATATATATATGTATATATATATATATATATATATATATATATATATATATATATATATATAGAGAGAGAGAGAGAGAGAGAGAGAGAGAGAGAGAGAGAGAGAGAGAGAGAGAGAGAGAGAATGGAAAACCTACCAAGAATGAGAGAGAGAGAGAGAGAGAGAGAGAGAGAGAGAGAGAGAGAGAGAGAGAGAGAGAGAGAGACTTACCAAGCAACTAACAAGTGTGACTGATGCACCATAAAAAAAAAAAAGGTACAACTTTTGAATAAATTTAACACATTTTATCATAACACAGTCGTTAATCTTAACAACACAAAGAGAGGACACAAGTTGAGTATATCTACCTCGATAAGCGAAGAAAAATTCAAGCGTCAAAATAAAAGAAAAAAAAAAGTTCACTGATTTGGGACCGTGAAATGTTTGAACAAAGCGAAATACGAACGTAGTTTGTCATAAAATAAACAAAAGTCCCATCGTTTATATCTCAGCAAGATGTTTGAATTCGCTTTTAACCTCTCTCTCTCTCTCTCTCTCTCTCTCTCTCTCTCTCTCTCTCTCTCTCTCTCTCTTCCCCCACTTTGATTGAGTTTTAGTTTGCCCTGACTTTTGAACTTTTGCCAGGCCACAAATTGGACCTCCATGAGAATGACACAACCCCGATCACCTTCACTTACAGCTGGGAAAAAGCAATTAGATGGAAAGGTGGAGGGAGTGGAAAAAGGGCGGGGGGAAGGAGGAGGAGGAGGAGGAGGAGGAGGAGGAGGAGATGAAAGAGAAGTCATGTGAGCGACGGATGGTGATGGATGGATAGAAAGATGCCGATAGTGGATGAGAATTGGGGGCGGGGGAAGAGCTCAAGAGAGAAACGCGCAACAAAAGGGAGAAATATTATGAGTGAGAATTATCATGAAATGAGAATCACTTGGAAGTAGAAATTAATGTAGGGCGAAGAATGGGTGTAGAGGAGAGAAAGGTTGGATGGTACGGTACGATAAAGAGAAGATGAAGGAAGAGAGAGGCAGTTGAAAGGAGTGAAATACCATTTCTTGAGGATGGTAACCATTTTTTTAAAACCCCTGTTAACTGTATGTCAGGATGTCACTAATTGATATACGAGTAAGTGTGTGTGTGTGTGTGCATGTGTGTGTGTGTGTGTGCATGTATTTCATATATATGTGTTTATATATTTATATATATATATATATATATATATATATATATATATATATATATATATATATATATATACACACACACAGATAGATAGATAATACAGAGAGAGAGAGAGAGAGAGAGAGAGAGAGAGAGAGAGAGAGAGAGAGAGCATTCTCTGGTCTCGCTCCAACACGTTTCACACCCGACTGCAAGATATCAGCTTCGTCGTTCTAAGCTACATATTTCAAATTACAATCTAATTCAGTTTTTCTTTAAAGAAAAAAACGTCTCGGCCGAAGGGGGAAAAACAATAATAATTCATCCCCAAAGGGTATCATCTGGTACTCAACTACGGTTTCCACGACAGAAAAGATTGCTCGTAAATGTTCGGAGAGATTAACTCATAATTTTCCAACTCAAAGGCGGCGTTTCTTATAAAGGGAGATTTATTGTTTTGGCCTCCGCTGCGGTAAACGCGTTGTGCTGTTTCGTCTGATTTATTGTTACTTAGCATCAAAGGTTATGCCTAGAATTGAATATAGAATATAGGCCAAAGGCCAAGCACTGGGACCAATGAGGTCATTATGCACTAAAACGGAAATTGACAGTAAAAGTTTGAAGAGTGTAACACGAAGAAAACCTTGCGGTTGCACTATGAATCGGTTGTTAGGAGAGGATGAAAAGTAAGTTGGAAGAAAGAGAATAAGAAAGGATGTACAGTAAAAGGAACGAGAGGGGTTGCAGCTAGCAGTCGAAGCCACGCTGCACAGAACCTTAAGTAATGCCTACAGTGCACCGCATGAGGTGCATTGACGGCACTACCGTTATGCCTAGAGATTTCCCTGTACCGCAGAAAGCGAGCGTATAAAAAAAAAAAAAAAGGTAGATGGAGTTGAAATAGTGCTTCTTCCTGTACACCATAATCCTAAAAAGTGCAATGAACTTCGTTGCTTTTTGTGTTCAAAATTAAAAGAATCTTTTCTTTGTAGTTCCGAAGTCTTACAGATGCAATTTTATCAGACAGCACTTCACTGAGTACACGACTTCTGTTGCTATGTTCTCTAATTTTTCCGAGGAAAATTTAAAATCTTCCAGGGTTGCTTTCTCAAAGAAAGAGGAGTTGCCACTTTACATTCGATATGCAGATTTAATGAACAACAAATGGGAGCAGGAGTTATCATCAGGTGAAATGACATATAAAGTATATTTCTGCTATTCTGATTATGGTTGATACACTTACGCGCCGGCAAAAACACAAGCACGCACGCATATACCATCAATCACTAGAGAAAATTACAGAAATGAAGGGAAAACCAAAGCCAAGAGAGAATTCCGAAACTTGGCAAAGTCCCAGAATTAATATTGATGGCTACACAGTAAACGTAGGGCTTTGATTCCTGGTGGGTATTGCGAGACCGTCTGACAGCATTATCGGGTCAAAATGGTACCTTCGAAGGAAGGATAAGACACAGAACGACGACGATAGAAAAGAAAGAGAAACGGAAAAAACAAAAAGGTGAGCAGAAAAGGAATGAAGAGACAATCTGTCTTTAGCAGAATTCCCTTTTGATTCGGACAGGTTTTTGTGAATTAGAATACAGCAAATTACTAACTGATCAAGAAAAAGTGCAGTTAATCAAACTAAGTAAAAAAAAACTCTGCGGATCTAATCATTATTCTTGTTTCAATAAACTTCAAAACGTCAGTGATCAAAACTACTGTACAAAGTAAGTCTATGAACCTCAGACTGAAAACTTGAATCAAAAAAATGCCTTCGCGTATATTACTTTCATTCACAGCTTAAATCATAAAATGGAACAAAAACTTCCCCTTGGAAACAACCTGACTTTTTTCAGGAAGGTCCTCCGTTTAATATTCATAATCGTATCTTCTTTTTGGTGATCCCTCATTTTAGTCTTAAATTTAGTCTTAGAAAGTCTTCACTCAACAGTATGATTTTTTTTTTTAAGCTTCTCCACTCTTAGCAACGTCTTCCAAATTCAGATTACTCTCAGTACTTCAACTCTCCGTTTTTATAATCCTTCGTTTTAACACATTATTCTTTGCCTCTTCGTTTTAACACGTTATTCTTTGCCTCCTCGTTTTAACACGTTATTCTTTGCCTCTTCGTTTTAACACGTTATTCTTTGCCTATTTATGTTTACCGTTGCTAGCCTTCGTTGTAACACCTTACTCCTTTTCCTATTAAATCTCACCGTTACAACTCACGATTTTTGTGTGTGTGTGTGTGTTTGTTTTCTGAATAACAAACGCAAGAAATAACAACAATAGTCTTTAGTGTGCAATCCAGAGGAAACGAGTCACGTCCTTGAAACGGGCAACATCTGGACAAGCAGTGTTTTGAAAGCGTGTCTGGCACAGAGTTGCGTTGTCCTCCATACCCCGTGCCCTGACACCTCCTGGGTATATTTCTGTTGCATATGCATTGTTCGGTGTACGAACTGCCACGTTATAACGTCCAGATTAGAGGCCCAAAAACTCTTTGTAATTCTATATACATAACATAGTCTCGCTAAGGAGTTATATTTTAGATAGTAGATTATCATTACTGAACACCTTTAGTGGAAGGGGAAATATAAAACAAACACCTGTGTAGCTTATCCTACTTCTCTAGGGAGGAATGCGATGTACTTTCGTGACATCTAGAAGAAATAATAACACTAATAATAATAAAAATAATAAGGTTTTCGTAATGTTCTTTCATTATCCCTAAACCTGTTTCATCTGATTTGTCAAAAACTTGCGCGTGTAGGTTGAGGAATGAAGTTAGTTTATTGTTTTAGAGGTATGAAGAACAAGTTAAAACAACCATGAAGCTACAAATGTCGCTTAATATCAAATTCACGCTACCTCGGGAATCTCTCCGATGGAGAATTATCACCGAAGGGGAATTTATAAGTGATAAATGGATTGGTACTGCCGGGTCACGAACCCTCGACACAGAACTTATCCAGCAACTCCAGTCGATGTTACCACTGAGCTATCAAGAGAGGTATAAGTCAATGCATATATATATATATATATATATATATATATATATATATATATATATATATATATATATATATATATATATAATGATTCGAAGGAAAAACCCTATTCATATGGAACAAACCCAAAGAAGCCATTGACCTGAAATTAAAGCTTCCTAGGAGAATGTGTTCCTTTGAAAAAAAAAATTACATGTAACAGTGGGAAATAAAGGAAGAAGAGAAATATATCGGTACAAAACAAACTGTTTCAAGTAGTATTATTATATATGTAAATATTAAAATAAACATATACATATATATTACATACATACATATACTACATATACTGCATATATACAAATACTACATATATACATACTACATACATATATATATATATACATATATATATATATATATATATATATATATATATATATATATATATATATATATATATATATATATATTACATATAGATTATATATGTATATAGATAGATAGATAATGTGCATGAACTATAAGACGGAAATAGAAAGAAACTAAGAAAACAAAATTTATGTACTTTAAACTAGGGTTATAGAGATGGCATGGAATGTTTACATGTACAGGAGGATAAGAAAGGGGAATAAAACAAAGTGGAAGGATGACTAAAAAAAAAAGGGGGGGGGATTTAGTAAACGATAAAAGGAATTTATTTGAAGTTATCTGAGGTGCTGTTCAATGGCGTAAGAGAACATCTTGTGTAGGCATACAGGAGGAAGGATTAGGTAAGCAATAAGAAAGTGAACGAAGGAAAATAATGTGCAAGTAATATAACCAGAAGCGAGAAAATGACCAGAAACTTTAAGGAGAATGAAAACGTTCACTGGAAGTAAATAAACGCAGACAAGAGGGTTAATGAGCACAAAAGATGCAAATGGAAACATGGAGTCTACAGTGAATGTGGTCTTGGGTCGGTGGAGTGAGCAATTTGAGATATATTGAATGTGGATAGAAAAGTGGTACAGCATTATAATACAAGAGTTTGAATAAAGGAAGAGCATGTGTACTTGCAGGGATTACAAGCGAGTTGCTGTGGTACAGGGGTTACAGTGTGACAGAGTGGCTGATCAGGGTTTGAAGGTATACCTGAATGAAAGAAAGGGTCTCAAGGAATGGTCGAAATAAGTAATCATGTAAAGGCCACAGAGACAGCTCGAAGAATTATAGGTGCATAGCGTTACTAAGTATACCAGGGGAAGTATATGGTAAGATTTTGATTGAGAAAGTAAAACAGATCCCAGAAGAACTGATAGGGGAAGAAGTGTTTGTTTAGATAAGGAAGAGGGTGAGTGGATAAAGTCTGTTGTTAGTTATCTAAGAAGTTCGAAAGCAAAGGGCATATACTGACCTAGAAGTAGCTTATGACAGAGTTAGTAGAGAGGCTATGTGGAGGATACTGTGAGTTTGTGATATAGAGGATAAAATACTAAAGCGTCTTAGCATAAGTAGGTGGGAGAGTGACTGGTTTGATGTAAAAGTTGGCCTAGGAAAATGTGTTATGGTTCCATGGATGTTAAATATCCATACGGATTGGGTGACACAAGAAGTCACAGAAAGGACATCAGATGAAAGTGCAAAGTTGTGGGATAAGAAAATGGGTCGTGAATGGAACGTCTGACGTTAGTAAATGTTACTTGTCTGCATTTGCATAAATACCCTTACCGGAAAACTATTCGAAAACCTAAATCATATAATAACAACAGTAATATTTAGTTATTTTTACTACTCAGCATAAACAAATATTATAATAAAAGAAGCCAAAAGATCTTTCAATTTACTAAGCAATCTTCTGCATACAAGAAAGTCTACATACCAATGAGAAGAAAACCAATAAAGTTAAAAGTCGGATAAAGTATTGAAGAGTGAGAAATAAGGACTCTGCATGTACTGATGACAGAGGCACTGCCACTGATGTTGATGTTGGAAATGCACAAAAACATCTTTCACTCATAAAGTAGAATGGGATCAATAGTCCATCCAAGCTTTTCACAACTGTTAACATCATTCTATTCGTGACAAAAAACACACCTTTGTCACAAACCAAATCAGTCTCAGTCAAGTATACACGTTCCAACAAAAGCATTGCTTTCATCACAGACGTTCGAAAAGCAATAAACATACCACCTCTACGCTATACATCCTCATCTTTCACAGTACATCACTATTATTTCCACAGTACGTTTATTTTAACCCCATGTACAGAGCATATTGTTTTCCCTTTTTCTTTCAAACTTCTCACAAATTAGTATCAGACTTGTTTTCCCATACCCTTAATTTTTCCAAGTCAAATCCTATGTCGTATATATCATCCACGGCCTACTCTTCAGTCTGTTATGTACAGATGCATGATCTAACGTACCTATTTCACTGCCTTTCTTTCTTTCCCAATATACGAAGAAAAATGTTCATTTTGAAACTGTATAATCGAAAATTCAAGCCAATTTCCTGAAATATGTCCATAGAACTTCAAACCTACCACTAATGACTTTACGTGTATCACCTACTCTCACATTCAGATTACCACGCACGACCAACCTTCCTTCCTCCTCCGAACCCACCCAGGAACAGAATTATGGCCCTCTTCCTATAAACGTTCTCTTTTACTCTTTTTCTTTTACATCCTTGAACTACACACGTTCACTTTCACTACTTATTTTTTTCCTCTTGCTACATTAAATTTCACAAAATCATTCCTGCATCTACTATATTTGTGCCATTTCATGCATCTTCACATTCCTTCTGACATTCGTAATCTTGCACACACACATACAGATATACATATATATATATGTATGTATGTATGTATGTATGTATGTATGTATGTATGTATGTATGTATATATATATACATACCTATATATATATATATGTATGTATCATGTATCTATAAATATCATATATCATTTTATATAAATACATACATATGCATATATTTTATATATATATATATGCATATGCATATATATATATATATATATATATATATATATATATATATATATATATATATATATATATATAATCACAAGTGTGGTGTGCAGTCGTAGACCAAAAAATATTTCATATATTTCATCAAACAATTTTGTGCCTGAGGCAAAAGGATGGACGCGTAGAGAGAGAGAGAGAGAGAGAGAGAGAGAGAGAGAGAGAGAGAGAGAGAGAGAGAGAGAAAACAACTCATTGTGTAACGCCAGTGATTATAAAAGTTTGAGTACTCCTGGTGATGAAATATATCCACGTATTAAACATGACACATTTTTTGTAACATTTTAGCATTAACTTTTGACTCTCGGATTTCTCTCTTCGGGGCGGAGAGAGGAAAAACAGACTGAAAGTTGCAGGAAGAAGTTTAGAAATTATTTTCTAAAGGAGTCTTTATTTTTGTGCCTCTGTAATATATATATATATATATATATATATATATATATATATATATATATATATATATATATATATATATATATATATATATATATATATACATCTGAAAAAGATGTCTAGAGTCAAAAATGGATTTTTTCCTGTTTTTAACTCAAAAGAAACATATAAAATAAGTAACTGGAACATAGAATTATAAATAAATATATATATATATATATATATATATATATATATATATATATATATATATATATATATATATATATATATATATATGTATATGTGTGTGTGTGTGTGTGTGTTGTGTGCATTATATATATACGTATATATATTGTATATTAAACGAGATTTTGTAGTTTAATGTTATATTTATATATATACTATATATACACACATATATATGTGTATATAGCGTAAATATCCCAGCATACTATCGTTGCGTGATGGTTTGATGATTATTATGACGAATCCCCATAACCCTCTACTGCAGGATGAACTTGTAATAATCTGTGGTTTATGACCTGAATTGATAAAATCATTCTAGAGACAAGGTTTCTATGCCCGTAGCCTTTTCTTAACTAGTACCTGTAGCCCATTCACAGAAGGGTCGACTGTGTGTGTGTGTGTGTGTGTGTGTATAAACAACGACAAAATCCACGAAGGAAAGAGAAACAATGGAGTGCTGCAAGGCCTTTCGACTTATAGTCCTTTACTTATAGTCTGCTAAGTACAGGCCTTGCAGCACTCCATAGTTTCTGTTTCCTTCGTGGATTTTGTCTTTATTTATATATTCATCACGTTCCATATTTTCGTGATTCAGTTATATATACATACATACATACATACATATATATATATATATATATATATATATATATATATATATATATATATATATATATATATATATATATATAATCATGAATGTCATGAATGTTTTTCTATAATACAACAGTATAACATGAAGATAAAAGGTCCATAAAACCTTATATATATATATATATATATATATATATATATATATATATATATATATATATATATATATATATTGCTGTACAAATACTAGCAGCAAGTCACTAGATTACACTAATTACCTTTTGCTACTCCTCTGTAATGGCTTCTTGGATCCTTGGATATTGCAAATATACAAGGAATTCACGGTGATCATACTCAAAACAGACTTTCAAGCCAATCATACATGTATTTCATCACAACAACAAATTAATGTCTTCAACAGTTAAAAAAATATTTTTAACAAAGCTTAGTAAACTGTGTTCGACGTTTCCTAGACCTGGTAATAAAGGAAATCATTTTAACAGACTTTTTCTAATACAAAGGCCAATGTAACAACCTTAAGTCTTCATGAACTGAATTGAATGAACATAGAATTTAGGCCAAAGGCCACGCACTGGAACCTATGAGGTCATTCTGCGCTGAAACGGAAACTGACAGTAAAAGGTTTGAAAGGTGTGACAGGAGGAAAACCTCGCAGTTGCACTATGAATCATTGTTAGGAGAGGGTGGAAAGTAAGATGAAGAAAGAGAATATGAAATAAGGTACAATAAAAGGAACGAAAGGGGTTGCAGCTAGTTGTCGAAGGCACACTGCAAAGAACCTTAAGTAACACCTACAGTGCACCGCATGAGGTGCCCTGACGGCACTAAGTCTTCATGAAGCCCAGAACCGAAGTAGTTAAAGAATACACTAACCTGCTGAGGGTGTTTCAAAGTCACCAGCTTGGACGGGGTCCTATCTGCTTGAATTAACAGACTTGAGCATGACTTCATTTAAATTGTGTGATAGAGAATCGCCTGAACCAATAAATACTCATAAACCTTATACTTGTGAAAAAATATATATATAAAAAAAGAGGACTGGATCGAGACTCAGAATGCAAATGCAGCCCAGTAACCAATATCCCCGCATATTTTAACTCTTCTTCTTCTTCCTGGAAATTAATTCAGGTGCAGGTAACCTGATTGATTATCATAACAAAGAGGGTTCTCTGCCGAAGCATTGAGCCCCTCCTATCAAAGGTTATCGGATTTAAGTAGTTTATGCAACACTGCTGACTTACAATATTATTCCTTGCAAACTGTGCTACTATTCTCAAAAATAAGACACTGCAAGATCTGGAAATAGAGTTGGGCTAAATACGAAACTCCAGATTTCTGGAAAAAAAATGTCTTTATCAAGTCGTTCCATGAAAAAGATTCTGACGAGTTGTTATTTTTAGGTCAACGAAAATGTAAGTTCGTGTTAAAGATTAATTACTTTTCCTTTATTACACATACACACACCGATTAGTGGAAGGAATGCCCTCAAAATAATAGACACATATCAACTATCTAGTATTTCAACATAGTTTGGTCATGCGGAAACTATGGAAGACAAAAGTTTGGTGAAACAAGCGAAAACAATTGGGTGAAACGAGCGAAAATAATTGGGTGAAACGAGAGAAAATAATTGGGTTGAAACGACCGAAAATAACTGGGTAAAACGAGCGAAAATAACTGGGTGAAACGAGCGAAAATAACCGGGTTGAAACGAGCGAAAATAGTTTGATGAAACGAGCGAAAATAATTGGGTGAAACGAGCGAAAATAATTGGGTGAAACGAGCTAAGATAGCTTGGTGAAACGAGCGGAAATAACTGGGTGAAACGAGCGAAAACATTTCAGTCAAACGAGCGAAAATAATTGGGTGAAACGAGCGAAACGAGCGAAGATAGTTTGGTGAAACGAGCGAAAATAACTGGGTTAAACGAGCGAAAACAGTTTGGTGAAACGAGCAAAAATAACTGGGTGAAACGAGGGAAAATAATTGGGTTGAAACGAGCGAAAATAACTGGGTGAAACGAGCGAAAATAACTGGGTTGAAACGAGCGAAAATAGTTTGGTGAAACGGGCGAGAATAATTGGGTGAAACGAGCGAAAATAATTGGGTGAAACGAGCCAAGAAAAGTTGATGAAACGAGCCAAGAAAAGTTGGTGAAACGAGCGAAGATAATTGGGTGAAACGAGCGAAAACATTTTGGTCAAACGACCGAAAATAATTGGGTGAAACGAGCGAAAATAGTTTGGTGAAACGAGCGGAAATAATTGGGCGAAACGAGCGAAAATAACTGGGTGAAACGAGCGAAAATAATTGAGTGAAACGACCTACAATAATTGGGTGAAACGAGCGAAAATAGTTTGGTGAAAGAGTGTAATTCAGAACTGTCAGGAGGAAGGAGGAGAGGGAGGCCTATATAGAAAGATGGCGTGAGAGAACTACTGGATAGGAAGGGACTTATTACCCAGGAAGCTTTTCGCTACAGAGACGTGAATGGTGAGCTGGGCTTAGGGAATTCGAAACGTTGATGATGAGCCTTCTGTGAGTTTATCCATGATTCTCTAGCTAAAATGAATATGATATGATATATATATTTTTATATGTACAATATATATACAGTATATATATATATATATATATATATATATATATATATATATATATATATATATATATATATTCATAACAAATTATCAACACTGTTAAATTCACATCAATAAACAGACATTCCTACGAGATGTGTTTGTGAAGTGTAAACATTATTTGAATAGGTTATGAACACCTTTCTCTCT